>NC_092094.1:6840326-7027826 GCF_045679555.1 Salvelinus alpinus
GGCTGTGTCATCTGATGTATGTTACCTGTATTTTTTAAATGTATTATTTAACTAGGCAAGTCCGTTAAGAACAAATTCTTATTTACAATGACAGCCTACCAAAAGGTCTCCTGCGGGGACGGGGGCTGGGATTAAAAATAAATAAAATATAAATATAGGACAGAACACACATCACGACAAGAGATAAACACTACATAAAGAAAGACCTAAGACAACAACATAGCAATTGCATGTCAAATATGCCTGTCCGGTGTCAATTTCTCTATGGGATATTAAAAGCATACCAAGCATACCACAGTCAATCACATTAGGACCACTAACTGGCCTGGATATGCCTGATGATAATGATAAACGTGACCTGGCATTATCTGATTGGCTGAGAGGTGGATATCACCATCAGCATTAGTAAGGCAGCATTGAGCATTTCACTGGTAGCCACAGCAACTATATAGCCTGGAACTCAAAACTGATATACTCCCATTGACGTGGTGAAGTGAAATGGCACATAGCAGTTCAGATTCCAAGCTAGACACTACAGGCAGAGTCAGAACGTATGTTCCTGCGAACACAATAGTGCTAAGAGCTTTTGTTTTGCACGGCTCCATGTGTTGCATCAAGCTAGGGCACCAGCCAGCAAGTCAGGGTAACAGTTTCACTCATTTAGTTCCATCCGGTTCAATTCTTTACTTCACTGGTTTGCCATTTGACTATTCTCTGTGTTGTTTAGCTCCATCCGGCTACAAAGGAGCTCTCTGTGTGTAAGAACTGTGACTCTGTATGCTGGCTATTGTTTATAGAGAGGGTCAGAGCCAGAGGTCAGTGACCTAACTGGGAGAACTACTGCCTTGGCCCAAGGCGACCATTTTCTCTCTATGACTGACACACACACTATTGCTCGGCCAAAGGGTATTATATGAACCAGAGTTAGTTCCTGTGAGTGTGACTTGCTTGTTTCTATTTTTTATGTGCAAGCTCAGCCCAGTAAGATTTCCCATGTATTTAATACGGCATAATTAACTTGAAATTTAAAGGATACCAAATAGCAATACACCATCATCCGCAAATACAAAAGGGCTTTAACAACTCAATTTCAGCCAAGTCCTCCAAAAGGGTCCAAAAACAAAGAACGCCCACTGTCTCTACAAGCTGCTGCCCATCCATCCCTACAGATAACACGGTTCTGGTGTGGCGATGCTAAAGGCTCAGTGACACCCTCTTCAGAAGCAGTCAGTTTACCCTCTGCGGGCTCGGCCATTCCCTCTGCCACTCCCTTGTACCTAACAAGCATAAAGCAGCCTTTCTGTGAGCTCAAAAGGAGAGAAGGAGAGGGGAAAAGGCGAAGGGAGATGAGGACAGAGCAGAGGCTGTGTGGGAGGATGGCTGGTGGTTCTGACAGCTGCCGCTATTGCACCCAGCGAGCCAAAGGAAGTGGCAGAGAGAGATAGTCTCTCTCTATGCCCCTCTAAGAGAAAGAGAGTAGGGAGAATAATTATGACTTCCCATCACCACCACATTGCCATGTTCACACAAAGCAACAATACTGAGTTGGAGTCATAATCTGCACGCCTTATGGTTAAGGCATGCTGTATCTCCTTAGTGGGGGCCACATATAGGCGGCTACTGAATATGTGTCGGGATAAGAGCGTCTGTTAAATCACTATACTATATTTGTGCCATACACCCGGTGCAGACAGAGTGGATTCAATCCCTTTAGCATGATGCCCAATAGGCTGGTAGGATTCAGAACAAGTGGTCATCGCAATTACATTCATAGCAGATCTCTAGGGTTTAAAACACTGCCTTATTGTAAGGCTGAGCCTAAGTATTGGAATCACACCAATATTTCAAATCACGCAATGAGATGAAAACTATAAGTCTGAGCTTCAGTTCCTTTGAACTTTGTCATCCGTTAGGCTGTGTGACTCGGCTACTGTACAAAACTGTGACTGCTTCCCAAACACCATCCTATTCTCTACATAGTAAACCGTTTTTTGCTGTTGTTGACCTGAGCCCTAAATAGGCCCCTACAACTCAAGAGTCTGACCATCCAATCCCTCTTCAACTATGAGAAACAGCAGCCAATACCTGTGGTTTTGGAAGATGCCCGAGTGCGTAAGAACGAACACACGATACAAACAGCTAGATTGTTATAAGTCTTCTTCGGAGGTCCACTCATGATTCCGGATCTGTCCATTTTGGTTTGTTTGACTAACAAAAATAAAGGCTAAATGAATCTGCGGTCAATTTCAGAACACAGTAGTATAGCAGCGGATGTTGAAAAAAATGTTAACATCTTACCTATCAAATGGAACAAAACGTCAATCGATACATCTCTATGAGAAGAACGCAGAGGTAGCAAACACGTGGATGGAATAGATGTCAAGAGACAGTTGTAATATACATTCGAGTCAGTTAAAACGATTCCAAAAAATAATATAAATGATGATGCAGTCAATTGTTCTTGAGCTTGATGAAAACAACACGGCAGCGTCTCAACCGTCGAGCGATATAACCAGCGAAACAACTCAGTCACAAAAACGAGTGAGATCAAGCACAGTGTTCGTGGAAATTAATCGGACTGTGAAAACTAGCTAAATTTAATGCACAAAACTTCAAATCGTGCTCCTGCGCCGTTGTCGGCCTTAATTGTAGTACGAAATGCACGTAGTTAGCCAAGAGGGTCACTGGGCGCAAAGTTCAGAACGTTGAAGATAGAAATGTATCGCATTTATCATTAGAACACTGTTGCCGAGAACTGGAGCAGTTCTAGATGTTGAATTGCTATCTGCAACGTTCTGCGTGTTCCGCCCCTACCGTGATCCCTTGCACTACGCATGCGCGCGTTGGACAACATTCTGCAGTCCATGAAAGTACAATAGCTACTCAAAAAGACCAAATTAAAATATGACCCACCCCATCACGGAAATTAATACATAACAGATTGCTCTGCTTCTCGGCTAATATTTAATTCTTTTTAACAAAGGAAAATATCCTGTTAGATATATATATTTTTTTAAATACTCTATAATGTATCATAGAGATGCATCTATTGACATTTTGTTCCGTTTGATAGGTAAGATGTGAAAAAGCGTTACATTGTTTCCACATCCGCTGCTACACTAATGCGCAAGTGAACAGCAAACCTGTTTTTTTTTTTTTTAAACAGATAAAGCAACACCTCGCGGCACAACGCCTCTCTCCTATTTGACCTAGATAGTTTGTGTGTATGTATTGATATGTACGTGTGCCTTTTTGTATATTTTTTATTTATTTCTGTAGTTCTGTCCTTGAGCTGTTCTTGTCTATTAATGTTCTGTATTATGTTTAATGTTTCGTGTGGACCCCAGGAAGAGTAGCTGCTGCTTTCGCAACAGCTAATGGGGATCCTAATAAAACAAACAAAAATGTATTATAAATGGCATGTCATAAATAATGTTAATGAAATAAAGTAAGCAATGAGTGAGTTATATCAACCTTTTTATTTGTTAAATTTCTCATGGCAAAAAAAATTCATTCCGTATGTGGACAACGAGCACAGAATAACAATTGACAATGAGGATTGTCCATCACCCCAGAATTACACGTCATCCTCAACGAGACATTTCATCCATGCCAATTTTTGCCAGGAGACCAGCTTTATTCACCGCATGGTGGTTACTACTCTGGAAGCTGGCGTCTTTTTCCATTGTGGCTCATTCGATTGCCTTAACGCTGTCCATGTGAAAACCAATTAATGCCGACATTCACAATTTGTATAAAATGTTTTACAAAATACTATATCGCCTGTAACTCAACAAAGCATGCTGTTATGGCCCCCTGGTGGCCCAGATGGGAATAAACCAATCATTCCATATTAGTCAGATGAGTTTGAGTTTACCAAATTATACCTATTCCCATTAACACCCTGGTCAAATGTAGGGCACTAAGTCATATAGGCCCTGGTCAAACGTAGGGCACTAAGCCATATAGACCCTGGTAAAACGTAGGGCACTAAGCCATATAGACCCTGGTAAAACGTAGGGCCCTAAGTCATATAGACCCTAGTCAAATGTAGGGACCCAAGTCATATAGGCCCTAATCAAAATGTAGGGCCCTATATAAAGAATAGATGGTATATAAAAGGTCTAGGCCATAGAAATAGATGGTAAATACTGTCATTAACAGCAGCTGACCTTTTCACATTTTGTAAATACCAGAAGTCTCTTTCTCTCTTCACGCCCGCCTCAGACAATGTAAACCACATCACTGGAATATTTTGAGACAGGGCTGTAATATGTTTATGAGTCTGTTTCTGCTCTCTGGCCAAGTCTTTATGGAATTGTCATGACACTCAGCCAAACTGACACTGGCAGCTATGTCTACAGTGTTAGATCAGTCAGGTGACCCCGTAGGAGTCAACCTCAGTCAGGTGACCCTGCAGGATCACAAATTCAAATAGAAATGTGCTCTCCTTTCTTCAGGAAGCTATAATGAGACTAAAATGAAACAGATGGATTTAAAATGTGATTTAAAAAAAACACAATTACTGCAAATAAAAAACAAAAGAAATGGTTATCCTGTGGTTCTGGGCCCGTAAAATAAACTCTCTCAGAGTAGGAGTGTAGATCTAGGAGCCATATCGTATTCAATATCTAGGAGCCATATCGTATTCACTATCTAGGAGCCATATCGTATTCACTATCTAGGAGCCATATCGTATTCATTATCTAGGAGCCATATCGTATTCACTATCTAGGAGCCATATCGTATTCACTATCTAGGAGCCATATCGTATTCACTATCTAGGAGCCATATCGTATTCACTATCTAGGAGCCATATCGTATTCACTATCTAGGAGCCATATCGTATTCATTATCTAGGAGCCATATCGTATTCATTATCTAGGAGCCATATCGTATTCACCATCTAGGAGCCATATCGTATTCACTATCTAGGACCCATATCGTATTCACTATCTAGGACCCATATCGTATTCATTATCTAGGAGCCATATCATATTCACTATCTAGGAGCCATATCGTATTCACCATCTAGGAGCCATATCGTATTCACTATCTAGGAGCCATATCGTATTCACTATCTAGGAGCCATATCGTATTCACTATCTAGGAGCCATATCGTATTCACCATCTAGGAGCCATATCGTATTCACTATCTAGGAGCCATATCGTATTCACCATCTAGGAGCCATATCGTATTCACTATCTAGGAGCCATATCGTATTCACCATCTAGGAGCCATATCGTATTCACTATCTAGGAGCCATATCGTATTCACTATCTAGGAGCCATATCGTATTCACTATCTAGGACCCATATCGTATTCATTATCTAGGAGCCATATCATATTCACTATCTAGGAGCCATATCGTATTCATTATCTAGGAGCCATATCGTATTCACTATCTAGGAGCCATATCGTATTCACTATCTAGGAGCCATATCATATTCACTATCTAGGAGCCATATCGTATTCATTATCTAGGAGCCATATCGTATTCACTATCTAGGAGCCATATCGTATTCACTATCTAGGAGCCATATCATATTCACTATCTAGGAGCCATATCGTATTCATTATCTAGGAGCCATATCGTATTCGTTATCTAGGAGCCATATCGTATTCACTATCTAGGACCCATATCGTATTCACTATCTAGGACCCATATCGTATTCGTTATCTAGGAGCCATATCGTATTCACTATCTAGGACCCATATCGTATTCACTATCTAGGACCCATATCGTATTCATTATCTAGGAGCCATATCGTATTCACTATCTAGGACCCATATCGTATTCACTATCTAGGAGCCATATCGTATTCATTATGATCAAAAATGTAAAAAATGATTGTAGAGTAGCACTCCTACACTGAGACACTTTATGAATCTGGGCCCTGGACTCATCTGGGCCCTAAATACTAAATCTGGGCCCTAAATACTGAATGCATTTAGCCAGAAGAAAACCAAAGATCCCCTTTTAAAAAACACTAAGGATTGCTTAAATCATCATAACAATAAAATGTTTTTCCTAAAGTCCCAGACATATTGCCATGAGATTTAAGAATGGTATCCCAGACACAGATTAGTCCTAAAAAGCACAATGGAGATTATCCATGGAAAATTAATTAATTTCAGTCAAGGACTAGGCTTAATCTGCATCCAGGAAATCAGCCCCTATGGTTTGAAATGAAATTCAATTGATTTGCTACTCCTTTCTCAAAAGGCAGGTAGACCCACCGAGAGGAGGCCAGTAGACCCACCGAGAGGAGGCCAATAGACCCACAGAGAGGAGGCCAGTAGACCCACAGAGAGGAGGCCAGTAGACCCACAGGGAGGAGGCCAGTAGACCCACAGAGAGGAGGCCAGTAGACCCACAGAGAGGAGGCCAGTAGACCCACAGAGAGGAGGCCAGTAGACCCACTGAGAGGAGGCCAGTAGACCCACCGAGAGGAGGCCAGTAGACCCACCGAGAGGAGGCCAGTAGACCCACAGAGAGGAGGCCAGTAGACCCACAGAGAGGAGGCCAGTAGACCCACAGAGAGGAGGCCAGTAGACCCACAGAGAGGAGGCCAGTAGACCCACCGAGAGGAGGCCAGTAGACCCACCGAGAGGAGGCCAGTAGACCCACAGAGAGGAGGCCAGTAGACCCACAGAGAGGAGGCCAGTAGACCCACAGAGAGGAGGCCAGTAGACCCACAGAGAGGAGGCCAGTAGACCCACAGAGAGGAGGCCAGTAGACCCACAGAGAGGAGGCCAATAGACCCACAGAGAGGAGGCCAGTAGACCCACAGAGAGGAGGCCAGTAGACCCACAGAGAGGAGGCCAGTAGACCCACAGAGAGGAGGCCAGTAGACCCACAGAGAGGAGGCCAGTAGACCCACCGAGAGGAGGCCAGTAGACCCACCGAGAGGAGGCCAGTAGACCCACAGAGAGGAGGCCAGTAGACCCACAGAGAGGAGGCCAGTAGACCCACAGAGAGGAGGCCAGTAGACCCACAGAGAGGAGGCCAGTAGACCCACAGAGAGGAGGCCAGTAGACCCACAGAGAGGAGGCCAATAGACCCACAGAGAGGAGGCCAGTAGACCCACAGAGAGGAGGCCAGTAGACCCACAGAGAGGAGGCCAGTAGACCCACAGAGAGGAGGCCAGTAGACCCACCAAGAGGGACTCAACCCCGATGGTTTACCCATCTCATTCAGAACACCCAGGCTATTAGGGATGAAGTCTGGAGCACGAGACTACTACAGATATAATCCCATTTGGCCATGGGGGGGGGGGGTGTATCATCAATGCATAGGAAATGAATAATCTGTAATCTGACATTATTTGTTAATTAAATGAACATACATAAAAAGGTGTTAAAAGAATGTTCTTTCTAGTGAGGGTTTGACGGTCAACCAACCCGTATCTACAGATTAAGATGCCGCCGCCCCCCCCCCCCCCCTCCCCCACACATTATTTAACAAGAATCCAGAGAGAGACTATTAGGCCTACCCATTCTCTGGAGGAAAAAAAAACATTAAAAAAAAAATGGGTTTGATTCTTGAAAACAATATTCTCACAGCACCTTTTAAAACACGAGGCAGTCCATAGCCTAGCAGTAAGCTGCTCTCCATAGCCTAGCAGTAAGATGCTCTTCATAGCCTAGCAGTAAGCTGCTCTCCATAGCCTAGCAGTAAGCTGCTCTCCATAGCCTAGCAGTAAGCTGCTCTCCATAGCCTAGCAGTAAGCTGCTCTTCATAGCCTAGCAGTAAGCTGCTCTTCATCGCCTAGCAGTAAGCTGCTCTTCATCGCCTAGCAGTAAGATGCTCTTCATAGCCTAGCAGTAAGCTGCTCTTCATAGCCTAGCAGTAAGCTGCTCTTCATAGGCTAGCAGTAAGCTGCTCTCCATAGCCTAGCAGTAAGCTGCTCTCCATAGCCTAGCAGTAAGCTGCTCTTCATAGCCTAGCAGTAAGCTGCTCTTCATCGCCTAGCAGTAAGATGCTCTTCATCGCCTAGCAGTAAGCTGCTCTCCATAGCCTAGCAGTAAGCTGCTCTTCATAGCCTAGCAGTAAGCTGCTCTTCATCGCCTAGCAGTAAGATGCTCTTCATCGCCTAGCAGTAAGCTGCTCTTCATAGCCTAGCAGTAAGCTGCTCTTCATAGCCTAGCAGTAAGCTGCTCTTCATAGGCTAGCAGTAAGATGCTCTTCATAGGCTAGCAGTAAGATGCTCTTCATAGCCTAGCAGTAAGCTGCTCTTCATAGCCTAGCAGTAAGATGCTCTTCATAGCCTAGCAGTAAGCTGCTCTTCATAGGCTAGCAGTAAGATGCTCTTCATCGCCTAGCAGTAAGATGCTCTTCATAGCCTAGCAGTAAGATGCTCTTCATAGCCTAGCAGTAAGCTGCTCTTCATAGCCTAGCAGTAAACTGCTCTTCATAGCCTAGCAGTAAGCTGCTCTTCATAGGCTAGCAGTAAGCTGCTCTTCATAGCCTAGCAGTAAGCTGCTCTTCATAGCCTAGCAGTAAGCTGCTCTTCATAGCCTAGCAGTAAGCTGCTCTTCATAGCCTAGCAGTAAGCTGCTCTTCATAGGCTAGCAGTAAGCTGCTCTTCATAGCCTAGCAGTAAGATGCTCTTCATAGCCTAGCAGTAAGCTGCTCTTCATAGCCTAGCAGTAAGCTGCTCTTCATAGCCTAGCAGTAAGCTGCTCTTCTAAGATTTCAAGTTCACAACAAACAACAAAAACATGTTGAGAGCTTGGGACCAAGGTTTCATCTGCATTTTTTGGGGGTCAAATTTGAGTTATTGACATAGCTTTGTTCTGTTACCTGTTCTCCACCTATATAGTACTCTAAGTACACCAATTCATGTTGTTAAATTCAAAAGAATACAAGATAAAAATTGCTGACGCCATGCAAACCCTCTGAACTTTCAAGCCAATTATCTCAGAATCATATTCACGCAGATTGAACCTTAGTCCCAGACTGTCGACTTGGAAAGATCTGTTAACCACTAGGGGGCAGGCACACAGCATGACTTTAGGGCACTCCCATGAAAACCATTGACAAAAGTTAGTGAGAACAACCCCTTTAACTGTGTGTAAACAAGTTTCATTCACATGGTTTGAAATGTAATTGATACCAACGATAACAAGCATCTAGGTAGAAGAGCCTTAAAAGGGATATGTGACATGGGAAGCGCTCTCTCTCTCTCAACCATGCAGGCAATTCAAACTGAAAAATAATATTTAAAAAATGTGGAAATAACAGACAAGGTGACATTTCAACCATGCCAGCTGCCCATATCAACACAAATATCTGCTTGAAACCATTTCCTCATTATACAAAATGTAGAAATGTACTGTAGAAATATGAAGAACTGAGTTTGTTCACATTAGCAACAGATCCTCTCCTTCTCAACCCCCCCCCCCCCCCCAAAAAAAAAAGTTGAACAAAAGAAATATCATGTTCTATCATTCTTTGAAACACAAAATACATATCCTCTTTGCACAGCAGTCACCTCAAGTGCAGGTAGTAGAATGATGCAAATTGTAGCATAGTTTTATAGACTGATTGACATTTGGTTTAGGCAAGTGTAAAGACTGTCCAAAGAAAGTCCAGGAGACAGAAGATAAAGAGGACCACGTCAAGTACGTGAGTCCATCTCACTCTCTTTACATACCAAAGAAAGCAGACATCTTGCAGGTAACATTTTTTTTGCATGAGTGTTTTCACACAACTTTCACTAAGAGAGGACGTAATAGGTGGAGTCTTTGTATTAGGACTGAGCAAAACATCCCTCCAACCTTTCCTGTGCCGTCCTCGGCCAATAGGCTCAGGCCATAGGCTCAGGTCGTCCTCAGCCAATAGGCTCAGGCTTGTTCTTCATCATACTGTAGTACCAAGACACCAACAGAGAGTGATCTGAGGCACCCTTTTACACTCATCACATTATCAGAAAATAACATGCCATGACCTTACCATGACAACCATTACTTAGCAGAATAACATTATAATTCATGACATTACAGAACAGTTTTGTCATCCGCATGGGGAACAGAACATTAAAAGAAAAGTTAAAAAGACAATTGTTCCCGAGATCACATCTACCAAAGTAATCCTGTTGCCCTGAGACATGGCTGTAGATGCCTCAGGCTTGTGAAGGTTCCTGTCGGCAGCGTATTTCCTCCCCTGGACTGGGACAGCCCCCTGGGCCGGTGACGTCCAACGTTTCTCCAACACTGACATGGTATTTCCGGGGGGGGGGGGGGGGTCTCCAGTTTCCCCAACACTGGGACGGTATTTCCTTGGGGGGGGGAGGGTTCTCCAACACTGACATGGTATTTCCTGGGGGGTGGGGGGTTTCTCCAACACTGAGATGGTATTTCCTTGGGGGGGGGGGGGGGTTCTCCAACACTGACATGGTATTTCCGGGGGGGGGGGGGGTCTCCAGTTTCTCCAACACTGAGACGGTATTTCCTTGGGTGGGGGGGGGGGTTCTCCAACACTGAGATGGTATTTCCGGGGGGGGGGTCTCCAACACTGAGATGGTATTTCCTTGTTTTTTCCCCTCTAAAGCCTACCTCAGAGAATGTTGAGCCCAGTCACTGTATTAACACCAGGACTTCTTCTATGGTGCCATTCTTGATGTTGAATCACTTGACTGTACCCAAGACAGTACATCTAGCGATGACCTGCTTTACCCTTGCCGATCTGGATGAAATGGGTTCTCCACATCGGCAGCAGGCTACCGGACTGTTGGGCTAGTTTTTCCCTGTCTCGGCCTCATGGTTTCCTGGTTTCCGGACCCAACTTTGTCTGAGGATATAGTCTATATTATAAAAGGATATGGTCATAGGAGTTTCCAGCCTCGTCTCAGGGTTGTCATCATCATACTTCTCCTCTCATTCCTTGGTTCAATCCTGGAAAAGTGTTGTATGAATGTATATTGGACAAGTCTTCTCGAGCATCATTAGTAATAAAAAGGATAAATGTTTTTTAACACTTAAGTTAAAAGTCAGGAATTTAAGGCTTGCTTGTAGTCAATCTCCCCAAACCCGGGGTTGTGTTCATTAGGGCACTCCAACAAGCATTTCTTAAGTTCAGATACTAACTTCCCCCCGTTTCATTTCATTTCTGAGTTTTATCAAGTTTCGCACATAGTGAACATTACCCTGAATTGGTCAGTGAGAAAGTTCAATCGGAAGGTCAAAGGTCATTGCAGTCCAGTTAAACATAGTTCAAATTACTTTTCAGAACAAACGTAGGGTACCGCCCAAGAGATGTAGGACGCGCCCAAGAGATGTAGGACGCGCCCAAGAGATGTAGGACGCGCCCAAGAGATGTAGGAAGCGCCCAAGAGATGTAGGACGCGCCCAAGAGATGTAGGACGCGCCCAAGAGATGTAGGACACGCCCAAGAGATGTAGGACGCGCCCAAGAGATGTAGGACGCGCCCAAGAGATGTAGGACACGCCCAAGAGATGTAGGACGCGCCCAAGAGATGTAGGACGCGCCCAAGAGATGTAGGAAGCGCCCAAGAGATGTAGGAAGCGCCCAAGAGATGTAGGACGCGCCCAAGAGATTTAGGACGCGCCCAAGAGATGTAGGACGCGCCCAAGAGTCAATGTGTAATTCGAACCCTTCAGTTACGCAGAGTGCAGCGGCACCACAAACTTACAACCGAACGGAGAATGATACTTGATCCCAACTTCCTGGAACACCTGTCGGGGAAGTCCAATATCACACAGGTAAACCCCGCCTACTCCCTCTGACAGCGGCAGTGGCAGACCCAGAGACAGTGTCCACTTGGCTTCTACGGCGTGGCCCTGTTCGCTGACTGGAGGATCCAGGCTGAGCACGGGAGCTCTGTTCTGGTTGGCCCAGTCTACAGCGGCCTGGTACCACGGCTGGGCCATAAGGAAGTTGCTCTCGTGACAGTCCAGGCAGTTGATGATAAGGTCCACAGGGCTGTCTGGAAGCTCTGGGAGGTGACATGAAACATTGTCACTTTAGGTTAACATTCAGGGACGATTTTCTTTCTCCCCCCTTATACATATTAACCCTAGACCTAGATTAAAATAGCTTTTCAGTCCAGGACTAGGTATAACCTGGGTCTGAATCGGGAAACCTGGACTGGGGAAACCGTCCCTTAGATGACTGCACTTTACAGAGAGTGTTTGCTCATAGCTGATAATAAAGACAAACAAAACAATAACTGTATTCATAATGCCCTGACCCTCCCGTTACATAACACCGACTAACCCTAAACTCCACGACACAGAATAGACACATCCATCCCGCACCTTTAATACTGGAGAAGGGTTTGCCCTCTCTGTCTTGTAGAGGGAGAGCTAGTTGGAGATCTACCATTCGATAACAGCAGCTCATTGAGACTGTTAAATAGCTTCTATCTCAAGGCCATCAGACTGTTAAATAGCTTCTATCTCAAGGCCATCGGACTGTTAAACAGCTTCTATCTCAAGGCCATCAGACTGTTAAACAGCTTCTATCTCAAGGCCATCAGACTGTTAAACAGCTTCTATCTCAAGGCCATCAGACTGTTAAACAGCTTCTATCTCAAGGCCATCAGACTGTTAAACAGCTTCTATCTCAAGGCCATCAGACTGTTAAACAGCTTCTATCTCAAGGCCATCAGACTGTTAAACAGCTTCTATCTCAAGGCCATCGGACTGTTAAACAGCTTCTATCTCAAGGCCATCGGACTGTTAAACAGCTTCTATCTCAAGGCCATCAGACTGTTAAACAGCTTCTATCTCAAGGCCATCAGACTGTTAAACAGCTTCTATCTCAAGGCCATCAGACTGTTAAACAGCTTCTATCTCAAGGCCATCAGACTGTTAAACAGCTTCTATCTCAAGGCCATCAGACTGTTAAACAGCTTCTATCTCAAGGCCATCAGACTGTTAAACAGCTTCTATCTCAAGGCCATCAGACTGTTAAACAGCTTCTATCTCAAGGCCATCGGACTGTTAAACAGCTTCTATCTCAAGGCCATCAGACTGTTAAACAGCTTCTATCTCAAGGCCATCGGACTGATTAAACAGCCACCACTAACATTGAGTGGTTGCTGCCAACATACTGTCTCAACTCCAGCTCACTTTAATAATGGAAAAATTGATGTAATAAATGTATCACTAGCCACTTTAAACAATGCCACTTTATATAAGTGTTTACATACCCTACATTACTCATCTCTTATGTATATACTGTACTCTATATCATCTACTGCATCTTGCCTATGCCGTTCGGCCATCGCTTATTCATATATTTTTATGTACATATTCTTATTCATTCCTTTACACTTGTGTGTATTAGGTAGTTGTTGTGAAATTGTTAGGTTAGATTACTTGTTAGATATTACTGCATGGTCAGAACTAGAAGCACAAGCATTTCGCTACACTCGCATTAACATCTGCTAACCATGTGTATGTGACCAAATAAACATTTGATTTGATCATCATTTATTCAATAGCTGATACGTCACCTTTAACACTGGAGACCTGTTTGCCCTCCGTCTTGGTGTAAAGGGTGATCTCGCTGGAGACGGCATCCGGCGTCTTGACAAAGTTAGGCAGGAAGAGAATGACCTCCACCTCGTGGTTGGCCAGGTGACGAGCACAGTTGATGCCCTGGGCCCCCTGGACGTGAGGCCCACAGAGTAAGGCCACAGTGGGTCGCTGGTGGACATTTTTAGGGGTCAGTCTGTAATGAAAGGTTAGGGTTAGGCTTGAAGTCTGGAGGGAAGGGAGCAGAGGCAGGATGTAGTGCCCTGGACGTGAGGCCCACAGAGTAAGGCCACAGTGGGCCGCTGGTGTACCTTCTTAGGGGTCCGTCTGGAGGGAGCTTGTATCATAAGAGGATTCGTTTTTTTTTGTGTCTAGCAATAAATATAGGATACAAATCAATAAACCATTTAACTTAGTCTGATTAAATCTGTACAACATGAAATTGGCAGACAAAATAAGCAGTACAAATCGGTAAAAAGCACGGTGATCATCTTTCCATTCATTTTGAATTGTTGTAAATACTTGCATCTACAAAACAGATTGTCTGGGACATAAGACTCATTTAGAGTACTTCTTGAGATCTCAAAAATGTCTGACAAATGTTTATGTCGGAGTGTAATGGTGTCCAAGGTTGTGCGCTTCTTACCTGTTGGGCCCGCCCAGCAGCGTCAAGGCCATCTGACTGGCACACACACCTGTCATCTCCAGCCTCCTCTCCAATGAGAGGCCATAACGTTCAGCTACTGACAACAGACGCTTGTGCAGCTCATATGAAATACTGGGCACCACCAGGCCTGAGTCTACGGAGAAACACAGCGAGGGGAAGGACATTGGCTGCTAAATCACAGACAGGTAACACTGCAGAAGTTGAAATACTGTTGATATTTCTTTATCTTTTCATCATCTTCTTTACACTTGTGTGTGTATAAGGTAGTAGTTGTGGAATTGTTAGGTTAGATTACTCGTTGGTTATTACTGCATTGTCGGAACTAGAAGCACAAGCATTTCACTACACTCGCATTAACATCTGCTAACCATGTGTATGTGACAAATACATTTTGATTTGATTTCTGCTTCTCCTTGGCTAGAAAAGAGCGGTAGCAACCGACAACACTAATGACAATTCTCTCATCTATATCTTTATTTTAACCTTTAACCTTTATTTTTAACCTTTAACCTTGTCCCAGCGTCGTCCGGGTTAGGGTTTGGCTGGCGGAGGCTTTACATGTAAGGCCGTCATTGAAAATAAGAATTTGTTCTTTAACTGACTCGCCTAGTTAAATAAAAGGTTAAATACATAAATAAATAAATCCCTTCCATCTCAACCGATTTCGGTAAATCTGCTTTCAAAAAATGGTTGCGCTTCTCATGTGGAATGATCTCTGAAAGTCTTTAACGTTGGTGGCTCTAGCAGATGTTACAGAGCCTTCTTACTGAAGAATGTGTTCGTTTCATATGATTGTGTTTTGCTTTTCGTGCGTTGTGATTGCTTTTCGTGTATTGTGTCATTTGTGTATATACACAGAGTGGACAAAACATTAAGAACACCTGCTCTTTCCATGACATAGACTGACCAGGTGAATCCAGGTGAAAGCTATGATCCCTGATTGATGTCACTTGTTAAATCCACTTCAAATCAGTGTAGATGAAGGGGAGGAGATTTATTTTAAGTATGAAGACATGGATGGTGTATGTGTGCCATTCAGAGGGTGAGTGGGCAAGATAAAATATTTAAGTGCCTTTGAACAGGGTATGGTAGTAGGTGCCAGGCGCATCGGTTTGGGTCAAGAATTGCAACGCTGCTGGGTTTTTCCACACTCAACAGTTTCCTGTGTGTATCAAGAATGGTCCACGACCCAATAGGACATCCAGGACACTTGACACAACTGTGGGAAGCATTGGAGGGGTGCAACTCAATATTAGGAAAGTGTTCCTGCTGTTTGGTATACTCTAGATATGTACAGTGTAATTGTTGTGCAATCTGCAAAAAGAGACCGTGGTCTAAGCATGACTACCCACTTAAATATATATTTTTTAAGTGGTCCAAACAAAAGGAGAAAAATAGGCATCGATTAGTCCAAAATCCGATTAATTTGTTGATCAGAAAAGAGACGATGCGTACCAGTGCAATACTCTTTGGCCCCAGGCTGTGGGACAGCTATCTGCCTGTACACCACAGGTTTGGTCTCTAGAATGTTCTTGTCGTGGCGGTATTGCGACGACTGCTGCTCTTGTGGCGTTCCGCGCGCCTGGGCCACGTTACCGCGGCGATCTGACCCGGCGATCTGTGAGAACACGGCAGCTTTGTCGAACAGCGCCAGGTTCCCCTCGAAGTCAAAGTCTGTGTCAAGCCCATCGTCCATATTGTTCCCGAAACACTCATCGTCCCTGTGCTGCCTCTGACCACCTCCTCCTCCTCCTCCGTTCTTCACGCCGTTCTTCTTGGGGGTGACCCGACTACTGGACGACCCTGGGATATCAAAACAAAAAGAGTAGTACAGGTCAGTAGTGGTAGTACAGGTCAGTAGTACAGGTCAGTAGTGGTAGTACAGGTCAGTAGTACAGGTCAGTAGTGGTAGTACAGGTCAGTAGTACAGGTCAGTAGTACAGGTCAGTAGTGGTAGTACAGGTCAGTAGTGGTAGTACAGGTCAGTAGTGGTAGTACAGGTCAGTAGTGGTAGTACAGGTCAGTAGTGGTAGTACAGGTCAGTAGTGGTAGTACAGGTCAGTAGTGGTAGTACAGGTCAGTAATGGTAGTACAGGTCAGTAGTGGTAGTACAGGTCAGTAGTACAGGTCAGTAGTGGTAGTACAGGTCAGTAGTGGTAGTACAGGTCAGTAGTGGTAGTACAGGTCAGTAGTACAGGTCAGTAGTGGTAGTACAGGTCAGTAGTACAGGTCAGTAGTACAGGTCAGTAGTACAGGTCAGTAGTGGTAGTACAGGTCAGTAGTGGTAGTACAGGTCAGTAGTGGTAGTACAGGTCAGTAGTGGTAGTAGAGGTCAGTAGTGGTAGTACAGGTCAGTAGTGGTAGTACAGGTCAGTAGTGGTAGTACAGGTCAGAACATGACCCTGGCAGTGTGCTGGTTTCTATTGGTGCCTAATGAACATGGCCCTGCAGTGTGCTGGTTTCTATTGGTGCCTAATGAACATGGCCCTGCAGTGTGCTGGTTTCTATTGGTGCCTAATGAACATGACCCTGGCAGTGTGCTGGTTTCTATTGGTGCCTAATGAACATGACCCTGCACTTCCTGGTTTCTATTGGTGCCTAATGAACATGACCCTGGCAGTGTGCTGGTTTCTATTGGTGCCTAATGAACATGACCCTGCAGTGTGCTGGTACTTACAGGAGTTGTGTCTCTGTCGGAAACCCTTGGGCTGGCCCGGCCCGTCCAGGTGTTTATCTCCATAGCTTTTAGAGCACAGCTGCTGCGGTGAAGACAGCCGGTCCTGGGTCTTATGCTGTCCTCTGTGTGGGACTGAGACCGGATCGCTGCTCTTCGGAACCACAACACCTCTACCACTCACTATATCCAGGACCTTCAGCTCCTTGATGTCCACGGCACTGTGGGAGAATAGACAGTCACATAAAGGCTGACGTCCACGGCACTGTGGGATAATAGACAGTCACATAAAGGCTGACGTCCACGGCACTGTGGGATAATAGACAGTCACATAAAGGCTGACGTCCACGGCACTGTGGGAGAATAGACAGTCACATAAAGGCTGACGTCCATGGCACTGTGGGAGAATAGACAGTCACATAAAGGCTAATGTCCACGGCACTGTGGGAGAATAGACAGTCACATAAAGGCTGATGTCCACGGCACTGTGGGAGAATAGACAGTCACATAAAGGCTGATGTCCATGGCACTGTGGGAGAATAGACAGTCACATAAAGGCTGACGTCCATGGCACTGTGGGAGAATAGACAGTCACAGAAAGTCACTTAAAGGCTAATGTCCACGGCACTGTGGGAGAATAGACAGTCACATAAAGGCTGATGTCCACGGCACTGTGGGAGAATAGACAGTCACATAAAGGCTGATGTCCACGGCACTGTGGGAGAATAGACAGTCATAGACAGTCACTTAAAGGCTAATGTCCACGGCACTGTGGGAGATTAGACAGTCACATAAAGGCTGACGTCCATGGCACTGTGGGAGAATAGACAGTCATAGACAGTCACTTAAAGGCTAATGTCCACGGCACTGTGGGAGAATAGACAGTCACATAAAGGCTGACGTCCATGGCACTGTGGGAGAATAGACAGTCACATAAAGGCTGATGTCCACAGCACTGTGGGAGAATAGACAGTCATAGTCATAAAGGCTAATGTCCATGGCACTGTGGGAGAATAGACAGTCATAGTCATAAAGGCTAATGTCCACGGCACTGTGGGAGAATAGACAGTCATAAAGGCTAATGTCCACGGCACTGTGGGAGAATAGACAGTCACATAAAGGCTGACGTCCATGGCACTGTGGGAGAATAGACAGTCACTTAAAGGCTAATGTCCACGGCACTGTGGGAGAATAGACAGTCACATAAAGGCTGACGTCCATGGCACTGTGGGAGAATAGACAGTCATAGACATAAAGGCTAATGTCCATGGCACTGTGGGAGAATAGACAGTCATAGTCATAAAGGCTGACGTCCACAGCACTGTGGGAGAATAGACAGTCATTGTCATAAAGGCTAATGTCCATGGCACTGTGGGAGAATAGACAGTCATAGTCATAAAGGCTAATGTCCATGGCACTGTGGGAGAATAGACAGTCACATAAAGGCTGACGTCCATGGCACTGTGGGAGAATAGACAGTCATAGTCATAAAGGCTGACGTCCACAGCACTGTGGGAGAATAGACAGTCATAGTCATAAAGGCTAATGTCCATGGCACTGTGGGAGAATAGACAGTCACATAAAGGCTGACGTCCATGGCACTGTGGGAGAATAGACAGTCATAGACATAAAGGCTAATGTCCATGGCACTGTGGGAGAATAGACAGTCACATAAAGGCTGACGTCCACAGCACTGTGGGAGAATAGACAGTCATAGTCATAAAGGCTAATGTCCATGGCACTGTGGGAGAATAGACAGTCACATAAAGGCTGACGTCCATGGCACTGTGGGAGAATAGACAGTCATAAACAGTCACTTAAAGGCTAATGTCCACGGCACTGTGGGAGAATAGACAGTCACATAAAGGCTGACGTCCACAGCACTGTGGGAGAATAGACAGTCATAGTCATAAAGGCTAATGTCCATGGCACTGTGGGAGAATAGACAGTCACATAAAGGCTGACGTCCATGGCACTGTGGGAGAATAGACAGTCATAGACAGTCACTTAAAGACTAATGTCCACGGCACTGTGGGAGAATAGACAGTCACATAAAGGCTGACGTCCACAGCACTGTGGGAGAATAGACAGTCACATAAAGGCTGACGTCCATGGCACTGTGGGAGAATAGACAGTCACATAAAGGCTAATGTCCATGGCACTGTGGGAGAATAGACAGTCACATAAAGGCTGATGTCCACGGCACTGTGGGAGAATAGACAGTCACATAAAGGCTAATGTCCACGGCACTGTGGGAGAATAGACAGTCACATAAAGGCTAATGTCCATGGCACTGTGGGAGAATAGACAGTCACATAAAGGCTAATGTCCACGGCACTGTGGGAGAATAGACAGTCACATAAAGGCTAATGTCCACGGCACTGTGGGAGAATAGACAGTCACATAAAGGCTGACGTCCACGGCACTGTGGGAGAATAGACAGTCACATAAAGGCTGACGTCCACGGCACTGTGGGAGAATAGACAGTCACATAAAGGCTAATGTCCACGGCACTGTGGGAGAATAGACAGTCACATAAAGGCTGACGTCCACGGCACTGTGGGAGAATAAACAGTCACATAAAGGCTGACGTCCATGGCACTGTGGGAGAATAGACAGTCATAGACAGTCACATAAAGGCTAATGTCCACGGCACTGTGGGAGAATAGACAGTCATAGTCATAAAGGCTGACGTCCATGGCACTGTGGGAGAATAGACAGTCATAGTCATAAAGGCTGACGTCCACAGCACTGTGGGAGAATAGACAGTCATAGACAGTCACATAAAGGATAATGTCCACGGCACTGTGGGAGAATAGACAGTCATAGACAGTCACATAAAGACTGACGTCCATGGCACTGTGGGAGAATAGACAGTCATAGTCATAAAGGCTGACGTCCACAGCACTGTGGGAGAATAGACAGTCACATAAAGGCTGACGTCCATGGCACTGTGGGAGAATAGACAGTCATAGACAGTCACATAAAGGATAATGTCCACGGCACTGTGGGAGAATAGACAGTCATAGACAGTCACATAAAGGCTGATGTCCATGGCACTGTGGGAGAATAGACAGTCATAGACAGTCACATAAAGGATAATGTCCACGGCACTGTGGGAGAATAGACAGTCACATAAAGGATAATGTCCACGGCACTGTGGGAGAATAGACAGTCACATAAAGGCTAATGTCCACGGCACTGTGGGAGAATAGACAGTCACATAAAGGCTAATGTCCACGGCACTGTGGGAGAATAGACAGTCACATAAAGGATAATGTCCATGGCACTGTGGGAGAATAGACAGTCACATAAAGGATAATGTCCACGGCACTGTGGGAGAATAGACAGTCACATAAAGGCTAATGTCCACGGCACTGTGGGAGAATAGACAGTCATAGTCATAAAGGCTGACGTCCATGGCACTGTGGGAGAATAGACAGTCATAGTCATAAAGGCTGACGTCCACAGCACTGTGGGAGAATAGACAGTCACATAAAGGCTGACGTCCATGGCACTGTGGGAGAATAGACAGTCATAGTCATAAAGGCTGACGTCCACAGCACTGTGGGAGAATAGACAGTCACATAAAGGCTGACGTCCATGGCACTGTGGGAGAATAGACAGTCATAGACAGTCACTTAAAGGCTAATGTCCACGGCACTGTGGGAGAATAGACAGTCACATAAAGGCTGACGTCCACAGCACTGTGGGAGAATAGACAGTCACATAAAGGCTGACGTCCATGGCACTGTGGGAGAATAGACAGTCACATAAAGGCTGACGTCCACAGCACTGTGGGAGAATAGACAGTCATAGACATAAAGGCTGATGTCCACGGCACTGTGGGAGAATAGACAGTCACATAAAGGCTAATGTCCACGGCACTGTGGGAGAATAGACAGTCACATAAAGGCTGATGTCCACGGCACTGTGGGAGAATAGACAGTCATAGACATAAAGGCTGATGTCCACGGCACTGTGGGAGAATAGACAGTCACATAAAGGCTAATGTCCACGGCACTGTGGGAGAATAGACAGTCACATAAAGGCTGATGTCCATGGCACTGTGGGAGAATAGACAGTCACATAAAGGCTGACGTCCACGGCACTGTGGGAGAATAGACAGTCACATAAAGGCTAATGTCCACGGCACTGTGGGAGAATAGACAGTCACATAAAGGCTGACGTCCACGGCACTGTGGGAGAATAGACAGTCACATAAAGGCTAATGTCCACGGCACTGTGGGAGAATAGACAGTCACATAAAGGCTGACGTCCATGGCACTGTGGGAGAATAGACAGTCACATAAAGGCTGACGTCCATGGCACTGTGGAAGAATAGACAGACATAGTCATAAAGGCTGATGTCCATGGCACTGTGGTAGACAACAGGGAATTCTGGGCTGTGAAAATAGAATTGATCTCAACCCTGGTAGACAATCATATAGCCTCTAGGCAATTGGTTTGACAACTTTTAAAGGTATTTTCTCCTGAATTAATTAATGCGGTGTACATTTCTATCATTTGACAAGAGAGACGTGTGAAACAGCCTGTTATTAGTCCTTGAAACATGTAATTGAAATACTGTAGAATTCCATTATTTCCTGTGAAGGACTGCTCCTACTGGGGAGGGCCAATATGGCCGACCAGTGGCTTCAAAGCCTCTCAATGGCCAATACATAAACATCAGCAATCTAGGGTTTATATGATCGGCTATGAAAAGCCAACTGACATTTACTCCTGAGGTGCTGACTTGCTGCACCCTCGACAACTACTGTGATTATTATTATTTGACCATGCTGGTCATTTATGAACATCTTGGCCATGTTCTGTTATAATCTCCACCCGGCACAGCCAGAAGAGGACTGGCCACCCCTCATAGCCTGGTTCCTCTCTAGGTTTCTTCCTAGGTTTTGGCCTTTCTAGGGAGTTTTTCCTAGCCACCGTGCTTCTTCGCCTGCATTGCTTGCTGTTTGGGGTTTTAGGCTGGGTTTCTGTACAGCACTTTGAGATATCAGCTGATGTAAGAAGGGCTTTATAAATACATTTGATTTGATATACATTATTGATAATGTGACATGTAGAAGGGTTGAAACTGTTAATTACTGTTCTCAAAACAATGTCCAGTACAGGCTAGAACACTACAATGCAAGAACATACCGGTAGCGTCCAGCTTCGTAGGCTAACTTTCCTTGCTAGCTTACAGCTGAAGCTAACATCAATTCACTACCCAGGTACATCGTTTGTGAAAATATGCTAACCATAAGTCAAAAATATTGCTGATTACAAAACGTTATTAATTCACTTAGTCTCCCGCGCCTAACGTCTCTTTCAGTCAAGATCATCTTTGCTTGAGCCTCGAACTGACTTTGTGTGAATGACGTCACGGGTCTTAAGAGACAGTGTACACTTTTATAAAATACGCTATTGCTTCTTCTATTGCAAATGTTGTTGAGCAGCGCCATAAAATAAGTCCCCATTAGAAAGTAAACAGGTTGTTTTTCATCTGTAGCCTCATTGAAATCAGTTAAAGCAAGATTAATAACTCATTGCATGCACACATGTATTGAATATGTGTAACCGATGTGAAATGGCTAGCTAGTTAGCGGTGGTGCGCGCTAGCAGCCTTTCAGTCGGTGACGTCACTCGCTCTGAGACCTTAAAGTAGTGGTTCCCCTTGCTCTGAAAGGGCCGCGGCTTTTGTGGAGCGATGGGTAACGATGCTTCGTGGGTGACTGTTGTTGATGTGTGCAGAGGGTCCCTGGTTCGCGCCCGGGTCGGGGCGAGGGGACGGACTAAAGTTAAAACTGTTACATATGCATTCACCTGTATTGTGAATAGGCCTAAACTACTTCCTGATTTACCCAGTTTATCAAGAGAGATTTACCACTCAAATACATTTTTTGCCATTATGTTGTTTTGTAGTTTGATTGGCAAAAAAAAAAAAGGTCTGATTGTATGATTGATTAATTCATTTATTAATACATTCATTCTAAAATAAAAAAATGTCAAATGAAATGATATTGAACTCAGAAGTTCTATCTGGATCAAGTGCCATTCTTGGCCAATTCACCTTTTTGTTTTTACCTTGGTATAATTTTGGTATCGTTCTGGTATCAAGTATCGTGATGAATCCAGTATCATGATACTAAACCTGGTATCGAAGTCAAAATGCTGGTATCATGACAACACTAGCCTACAATTGAGTTATTATAATCATAGTTTCCTGAAAGCGTTGTAATACTATGAAGAAAATATAATTTCCACGAAAATAATAAACAGTCGTACCTAAAAGTGACCTCGGGCACAGGGCACTTGACTCCATTGTGGAAGGGCTGTTTGAGGGAGATGGTCTGGCTGGACTGGTCCACAGACGACACCTCACCTTGGTACACCCCCAGAGTTTCTCCGCAGTTTATCGAGACCAGACTACCCAACCAGTCTGCAGCCATGCTGTCTGGTGACGAGTCAAACCATGGTAAACATGAACACATGTCATGAGAACATTTGAGTTTAAAGTTGAAATGTTATCTAGCTGACGTTGACAGCTTGCTAACACCATGGCCTCTGACGAGGTCTCGTTTTCTCGTTCAGAATGGCAATACATGTCTTATTGTTTCATGTAGAAAAGTAGCCTACCTTTGGTGATATTCCGTATAACGACTGTTTTAATTTAATATTTGAACAGTTGCCCAAAATGGGCTATTATAATTAAAATGATCAAAGCAAGCGTCCTTAGCTTTGTTTCAGAAGCATGAGCTAGCGTCGCACAACTTCCGGCGCACGTAGCCAAATACATTTCAAAATAAAAGTAGGGTTGCAGACATGAAATACACAATACACAATCACATTTATGTTTTTGTTATCACATTTAATTTCATGGAGTGAATATTGCTTTAATATATATATATATAATTTATTAAGAGGCTAAGCCGTGGCCTCCCTAGTGCCACAGTGATCTAACACTTCGAACCCACCTGTCGGTCGTGGTGCAAAATATGTAGCATCACCGGGATATGTATGCAAAAGTTCAACATTCACCTTCTGCTACCATTTCTGTTAAGCCGTCTACTCATACAGTTTGACACATACATTCGATAAATCCAATTTATGCACCACACCGAACGCACTGCAACTGCCCCTGCAACGCAACACTGCAAGGCAAACGCAGCGATTCATTGGAATTTAATGTAATTATGGTGTACCAAAATGCAATAATACTGTCGGTGTGTTCGAAGCGTAAGACACTGCATCACTGTGTTAGCTGTGCCACTAGAGATCCTGGTTCGAGTCCAGGCTCTGTCGCAGCCGCCCTCGACCGGGAGACCCATAGGGCAGAGTACAATTGGCCACGCGTCAGTGTTTGGCCAGCAGGGATGTTCTTGTCCGGTCTCGCACTAGCGGGCGCATGCACGCTGACATGGTCGCCAGGTGTACAGATTGGTTCTGCTGGATTCCGGGTTAAGCGAGCAGTGTGTCAAGAAGCAGTGCGGCTTGGCTGGGTTGTGTTTCGGAGGACTCACGGCTCTCGACCTTTGCCTCTCCCCCATACAGGAGTTGCAGCGATGGGACAAGACTGTAAAGGGAGAAAAAGGACCCCAAAAAAGAACAAGATGCTAAACCGTAGTGGGAGGGTTCTAAGCTGACATGTGGAATTGTTATACGATGTCATACCATAGGCAATTTAGATATTTAATTTAGAATTTTAGAACCCCTTTAGTTTAGGTATAAAACAAATTAGACAGTACCAGTCAAAAGACACACCAATTCCAGGGTTTGTCTTTATCTTCTACATTGTAGAATAATAGTGAAGACATCAAAAACTATGAAAAAACACATATGAAATCATGTAAACGTCATCTCACTGTCAGCTGTGTTTATTTTCAGCAAACTTAACATGTGTAAATATTTGTATGAACATAACAAGATTCAACAACTGAGACATAAACTGAACAAGTTCCATAGACATGTAACTAACAGAAATGGAATAATGTGTCCCTGAACAAAGGGGGGGTCAAAATCAAAAGTAACAGTCAGTATCTGGTGTGGCCACCAGCTGCATTAAGTACTGCAGTGCATCTCCTCCTCATGGACTGCACCAGATTTACCAGTTCTTGCTGTGAGATGTTACCCCACTCTTCCACCAAGGCAGCTGCAAGTTCCCGGACATTTCTGGGGGGAATGGCCCTAGCCCTCACCCTCCGATCCAACAGGTCCCAGACGTGCTCAATGGGATTGAGATCCGGGCTCTTCGCTGGCCATGGCAGAACACTGACATTCCTGTCTTCCAGGAAATCACGCACAGAATGAGCTGTATGGCTGCTGGCATTGTCGTGCTGGAGGGTCATGTCAGGATAATCCTGCAGGAAGGGTACCACATGAGGGAGGAGGATGTCTTCCCTGTAACGCACAGCATTGAGATTGCCTGCAATGACAACAAGCTCAGTCCGATGATGCTGTGACACACTGCCCCAGACCATGACGGACCCTCCACCTCCAAATCGATCCCGCTCCAGAGTAAAGGCCTCGGTGTAACGCTCATTCCTTCGACGATAAACGTGAATCCGACCATCACCCCTGGTGAGACAAAACCGCGACTCGTCAGTGAAGAGCACTTTTTGCCAGTCCTGTCTGGTCCAGCGACGGTGGGTTTGTGCCACGTTGTTGCCGGTGATGTCTGGTGAGGACCTGCCTTACAACAGGCCTACAAGCTCTCAGTCCAGCCTCTCTCAGCCTATTGCGGACAGTCTGAGCACTGATGGAGGGATTGTGCATTCCTGGTGTAACTCGGGCAGTTGTTGTTGCCATCCTGTACCTGTCCCGCAGGTGTTATGTTCAGATGTACCGATCCTGTGCAGGTGTTGTTACACGTGGTCTGCCCCTGCAAGGACGATCAGCTGTCCATCCTGTCTCCCTGTAGCGCTGTCTTAGGCATCTCACAGTACGGACATTGCAATTTATTGCCCTGGCCACATCTGCAATCCTCATGCCTCCTTGCAGCATGCCTAGGGCACATTCACGCAGATGAGCAGGGACCCTGGAAATCTTTCTTTTGGTGTTTTTCAGAGTCAGTAGAAAGGCCTCTTTAGTGTCCTAAGTTTTCATAACTGTGACCTTAATTGCCTACCGTCTGTAAACTGTTAGTGTCTTAACGACCGTTCCACAGGGGCATGTTCATTAATTGTTCATGGTTCATTGAACAAGCATGGGAAACAGTGTTTAAACCCTTTACAATGAAGATCTGTGAAGTTATTTGGATTTTTACGAATTATCTTTGAAAGACAGGGTCCTGAAAAAGTTTAGTAACCAAAAAAGTGTTAAACAAGTTATTCAAAGTAGCCACCCTTTTGCCTTGATGACAGCTTTGCACACTCTTGGAATTATCTCAACCAGCTTTAAGAACAGCTCAAATAAGCAAAGAGAAACGACAGTCCATCATTACTTTAAGACATGAAGGTCAGTCAATCCGGAAAATTTCAAGAACCGAAATAAATGCTTCACAGAGTTCAAGTAATAGACACATCTCAACATCAACTGTTCAGAGGAGACTGCATGAATCAGGCCTTCATGCTCGAATTGCCGCAAAGAAACCACTACTAATGGACACCAATAAGAATAAGAGACTTGCTTGGGCCAAGAAATACGAGCAATGGACATTAGACCGGTGGAAATCTGTCCTTTGGTCTGATGAGTCCAAATTTGAGATTTTTGGTTCCAACTGCCGTGTCTTTGTGAGACGCAGAGTAGGTGAACGGATGAGCTCCACATGTGTGGTTCCCACCGTGAAGCATGGAGGAGGAGGTGTGAGGGTGCTTTGCTGGTGACACTGTCTGTGATATATTTGGAATTTAAGGCACACTTAACCAGCATGGCTACCACAGCATTCTGCAGCGATACGCCATCCCATACGGTTTGCGTTTAGTGGGACTATCATTTGTTTTTCAACAGGACAATGACCCAACACACCTCCAGGCTGTGTAAGGGCTATTTGACCAATAATCAGAGTGATGGAGTGCTGCATCAGATGACCTGGTCTCCACAATCACCTAACCTCAACCCAATTGAGATGGTTTGGGATGAGTTGGACCGCAGAGTGAAGGAAAAGCAGCCAACAAGTGCTCAGCATATGTGGGAACTCCTTCAAGAAGACTGTTGGAAAAGCATTCCAGGTAAAGCAGGTTGAGAGAATACCAAGAGTGTGCAAAGCTGTCATCAAGGCAAAGGGTGGCTACTTTGAAGAATCTCAAAGAAAAAACATATTTTGATTTATTTAACACTTTTTTTGGTTACTACATGATTCCATTTGTGTTATTTCATAGTTTTGATGTCTTCACTATTATTCTATAATGTAGAAAATAGTCAAAATAGAGAAAAACCCTTGAATGAGTAGTTTTGTCCAACATTTTGACTGGTACTATATAAATAAATGATTAGATAAAATATTGAATTTGGCTTAACCTACTATAGCCCATAGAAATAACACAATCATAAATCGAGAAAAAAAAATGACAGTCCAACAGTTTTTCATAAGGAATAAAGTTTTGAAGCGTCTGTCAGGTATCTAGAACATATAAGAAAGCTCAGCAAATATATATATATTTTTTACATATTTAAACACTTTTTTTGGGGGGGGGGGGGTAGGCACAAAAATACCTTCACAATTCCATGAACTTTTTAAACCGGTACCGGTTACCTTTACCTTCTTGTAGGAGAACACCATTTTGTTTGAGAGAATCTCCCCCTTTTTCACAGTGGGGTTTCACATTAGTTTGTAAACCGAGAGGTTCGGAATGCTACAAACAGAAGTTGTCACATCAGCGTTTTTCCGACTTCAGACGAGTAGAGCAGAGAACACCATCATGTTTGTTGTTTCCCCTTTCCATAGAGCGGTCATGGGTCTCACAAACACAGCTGTAGCTCCGCCACCTTCCACCGCAGATTTCGGAAGGCCGCCATTGGCAGATGCGGAAGGCCGCCATAGGCAGATGCGGAAGGCCGCCATTGGCAGATGCGGAAGGCCGCCATTGGCAGATGCGGAAGGCCGCCATTGGCAGATGCGGAAGGCCGCCATAGGCAGATGCGGAAGGCCGCCATTGGCAGATGCGGAAGGCCGCCATTGGCAGATGCGGAAGGCCGCCATTGGAAGATGCGGAAGGCCGCCATTGGCAGATGCGGAAGGCCGCCATTGGCAGATGCAGTGGATTGAGACACATCCAATACAAAAACAAAAATATCTCTATCTTAAACTGACGGATTTGATGGGTATTTTTTTGTATCATGTTACTTAGATTGACGCACTGGTGCGTCAATAGACTCTAGGGGGATTTATAATGTGATGATTTGACAGTAAAGTAATAACTGGTTTGGTTGATAAAATACTTGTTAAATTACCCATGAAGTCACATCAGATATGGTGTGAATGAGAGGAGGTCTATATGACTAAATACAGAGATGTATTGCGTTCATGACTACACACGTGATTTATGTGCGACAACTGACTGAGCTGGAAGACATTTTCTCTCAAAGCTAACACCGACAGGTAACTGCCAAAATAAAGGAAACACGTGTGTAAATGAGGGATACAAAGTATATTGAAAGCAGGTGCTTCCACACCGGTGTGGTTCCTGAGTTAATTAAGCAATTAACATCCCATCATGCTTAGGGTCATGTGTAAAAATGCCAAGTTGCCCATTATTTAGGCTACCATGGCTAGAAGAAGAGATCTCAGTGACTTTGAAAGAGGGGTCTCAAAGGAACCTTGTGTGTGTGTGTGTGTGTGTGTGTGTGTGTGTGTGTGTGTGTGTGTGTGTGTGTGTGTGTGTGTGTGTGTGTGTGTGTGTGTGTGTGTGTGTGTGTGTCTCAGTCACCAGATCTCAACCCAAGTGAACACTTTTGGGAGATATTGGAGCGGTGCCTGAGACAGCGTTTTCCCAACACCACCATCAACAACAAAACACCAAATGATGGAATTTCTCATGGCAGAACGTTGTCGCATTCCTCCAATAGAGTTCCAGACACTTGTAGAATCTATACCAATGAGCATTGAAGCTGTTCCGGCGGCTCGTTGTGGCCCAACGCCCCTGTTAAGACACTTTATGCTGGGGGTTTCCTTTATTTTGGCAGATACCTGTATGTTATGATCTCAGTGGCGTGCAGTATTTCCCGCTGTCCTGTTGAGACAGAGCAAATAACAGTGTGTTATAATACAGCTCATTGTCAAGTCATCACTCATCTCACACCCGTCATGTCCCATACCAACATGCAAACACAACTTCCCTTAAATCATGTGCATACCGGCGTCTTTATTCATATCTATACAATAGGTTTACTTATTCCAAATGACGTTAAAGATTGTGACTAATGCCATATACCTGAATACATCAATCTTACTGTAATGTTTTGACAATGATTACTTTACCATAAACATGAAACACAAATATTTATTTCACGATGCTCGGTTGCAATGTGTGGGTGAATCAATTAGTAAATGTACTGTTTTTTTTTTTCTTTCATGTCAAGCGTGGGTCTTGATAGGCTCCACAGAGTGGTGCTCCTGTCATCTCATCGTGTCAACAAACAGTAGGCAGGCTGCTGAAGCAGTGAGGTCACAGGGAGACAATGTAGCCGGCCCAAAAGATTGGACTTAGCTCACCCACGCTCTGCAACGCGCGTCCCTCTGTATGCGGGTAACCATGACTACCGTCTGCCAGGGCTGCACTCTCAACAGCTCCCTGGCTCCCACAATCAGGGCAGCTGACGGACAGCGGTAGGGACAGAGCTATTAAACAAGAGAGGGCTTGAACAGCAAGGTAAGAGACAGCTTTCTCATATGGTATACTTACTCACTAAAGATTCTGTTTTCTGGTTATGGTAAGTATATTTAAAATGTTTATTTGCCATTCTAAAATATTAGTTACTTCTTTGTGTGCTTATTAATAACAGTAGGCCACATGTGAACTGAATGGAGATGTAATACATTTACTCAGTGTACAGAAGGTTAATTCACACAGAAAACATTTGTTATTGCGTCCACATTTGTTTTCCTTGTAAGGGTTTGTTTTTTTCAAATTCTATTTGACTGCAACACAAACACAAGGCATTTGGAGTCCAGTCAGTGGTGTTATAATTAACTGCACTGCATTTTTAAAGATTGGGTGTGAACTCAGAGCAGAACAAACAAACACTGGAAAAGTCGAGGCATGTTTTTTTCCCCATGAATAGTAGTAATAATAGCAGACTACGAACTGCCACTAACATGAGACTCAATCAATCCTTGTCCCCTTTTTCCACCCTCTGGCCAGGGGCCTGTCGATACAGTCTGTGCCGGATGGACTTGGCCCAGCTATGGGGGGGTGAGGACCGCGGCCTCTCCCCCGTGGAAGGCAGGGATGAGTTGGGAGGACTGGGTGTTAAACCCTTCAGTCGTTTCCTCATCCCTCTCAGAGACTCTCGTCCACTCGTCCTCACCGATCTGGACATGTGGGACAGCAGGTCTCACTTTAAATCTCAGGTAAGGAACGATTTGTGATTCATGTAGGTGACTTATAAATTTGTGTTATGAATTAATTATTTAGATCATGGTGAGGCATTTTTGAGTGATGTTTTGTTCTGTTAGTCCTCAGCATGGAGTATGGCAGGTATGACTGGAGGGTTCCTCTCCAAAATGAGCACCGGGTGAGAACAGAAGCTTTTTTGTAGCCTTAAAGACATCAAGTTAGTTTTTAACCTCTAGGTTGTACATCTATTTAGGCTGCACCTTGCCTCTAGGTTGGTTTGAGCACTGCCTTTCCCTTTAAAAAGGTAGGTTTACTCAAAGCGTCTTGTATAATTTGATATTGATGACATCTGTTTCATGTGTCCTAGCACCTCCGTTAATGGCAGAGATGGTGGCTTCAGCAGACAGAGTGACCCAGGGCTGGGTAAAAGAAGATGGCAGTCGATGTCTCGCCTGGCCCCCGAGGGCGCCCCCCGGTCCCTCTCCCCTGTCTCCCCAGGGGTTGAGCTGAGAGCAGCCCTGGAAGAGAGTGGCTTTAGGTATGAGCCTTTATAACGCCTTATAACAAGGTACTTAGAGAGACACAACATATTATAACCCTTTATAATGCCTTATTATAATGTTATTAGATATACATAACCTACTGTATTATAAGCCTTATGACAAGGCATTATAAATATCATGGATAAATATAAGGTATTTATGTTATCTTATTATAAGGCACTACTTAGGGAGACATAGAATGTTATAAGCCTTATAATAAGGTATTATAAAGTCTCATATACACTTATAACCAGTAATAAAGCTTCTACACCGTGCTTCTACTCCTGCATTGCTTGCTGTTTGGGGTTTTAGGCTGGGTTTCTGTACAGCACTTTGAGATATCAGCTGATGTAAGAAGGGCTATATAAATACATTTGATTTGATTTGATAAAGCATTGTATCTGCAGGCGGGCAGAGCTGTTGCAGAGGCTGCGGGAGGCCCATGGGCGTCTTGACAGCCAGACAGACCTGTTGAAGAACAGACACACACAGCTGCAGCATAGCAGTAGTACTGCACAGCTGCTGGAGATGAAACACAAGGTAAGTGAAGGATCTCTGGACTTAAAAAGAGATATACTGCGGTTTAGTGATTCAGAAAGTCTACTGTCTCTGTGTACACTCTGAACTGGTCTTTAATGGTCATAACGTACTCTTAACTTCTATCCGGTACAGCCAGAGTACCCTCTCAAGGTTTCTTCCTTCTTGGAAGTTTTTCAACACCATTGTACCTGCACTTGTTTTTTGAGGTTCAGGCCAGGCCTTGTCTGGTTTCTGGGGTTCAGGCCTTGTCTGATCTTTGCGGTCTAGGCCAGGTTTTGTCTGGTCTTTGGGGTCTAGGTCAGGCTTTGTCTGGTCTTTGGGGTGTAAACCAGGTTTTGACTGGTCTTTGGAGTCTAAACCAGGTTTTGACTGGTCTTTGGGGTCTAGATCAGGTTTTGTCTGGTCTTTGGGGTCTAGGTCAGGTTTTTTCTGGTCTTTGGGGTCTAAACCAGGTTTTGTCTGGTCTTTGGGGTCTAGATCAGGTTTTGACTGGTCTTTGGAGTCTAAACCAGGTTTTGACTGGTCTTTGGAGTCTAAACCAGGTTTTGACTGGTCTTTGGGGTCTAAACCAGGTTTTGACTGGTCTTTGGGGTCTAAACCAGGTTTTGACTGGTCTTTGGTGTCTAGATCAGGTTTTGACTGGTCTTTGGAGTCTAAACCAGGTTTTGACTGGTCTTTGGGGTCTAAACCAGGTTTTGACTGGTCTTTGGAGTCTAAACCAGGTTTTGACTGGTCTTTGGGGTCTAAACCAGGTTTTTTCTGGTCTTTGGGGTCTAGGTCAGGTTTTGTCTGGTCTTTGGGGTCTAGATCAGGTTTTGTCTGGTCTTTGGGGTCTAGGTCAGGCTTTGTCTGGTCTTTGGTGTGTAAACCAGGTTTTGTCTGGTCTTTGGGGTCTAAACCAGGTTTTGTCTGGTCTTTGGGGTCTAAACCAGGTTTTGACTGGTCTTTGGAGTCTAAACCAGGTTTTGTCTGGTCTTTGGGGTCTAAACCAGGTTTTGACTGGTATTTTGGGTCTAGATCAAGTTTTGTCTGGTCTTTGGGGTCTAGGTCAGGCTTTGTCTGGTCTTTGGGGTGTAAACCAGGTTTTGTCTGGTCTTTGGGGATCAGGCTCACCCCTCAACCCGTTTGTCCCACAGCAGCTGGCAGATGCAGTGAGTGCTCTTGAGCAAGAGAAGGAGGCAGCTGAGTTGAGCCGGTTTGAGGAAAGCCGATGTCGAGGAGAACTGCAAGACAAGTGAGTACAATGACTAAGCCGCTAAGAATGGATTTCATGGTATTGAATGAGTTCATGCCATTCCCAAATCTCAGTGTAGATGAACAGGACAGCTATTCACCATGCAGGGGCCATTTCCATTTCAATTCAGTCATTTCAGGAAAAAATATATATCAAATTTAACTTCCTGAATGGACCGAATTGAAATGGATTTGACCCCAACCCTGCCATTCACCTCAGTTTTCAAACCTGATATAAAGAACTCCCAAAAGAGACGTCAGTAAATTCCATTTATATGTACATTTGAAGGGTTCTTCAACTGGAGAGGGACATGTCGAAGATGAGATCGTCTCTCGAGAGAGGGAGTGTTATCAAACCTGCGGCCCCAAGAACTAACAACAACCCACTCAGCAGGACCTTACCTGTTACGCAACAAGACTTGTTCAGAGAGGTACACTGTTTAACCTCATTGTAAAATAAAAAAAACTCTTTGGGTCCTTGATCTGTTTGTGCAACTCCTCTGATTGTTGTCATAACGACCATTAGAGCTGATACAACTCAAACAGATCTGGGACCAGGTTACTTGTGGATAACCTTGTTTAGAGTAAAAACCCCACGTATGGTTCAACTTTAACCAACAGGTTAAGCAGCACTACATCCATATGGACGATTTGACAATGTGTCTGTGTGTCCGCGTGTCCGTGCAGGGGAAGCAAAAAGCAGAGCGAGAGCTGTCCGGACTGAGAGAGGCCCTCAGAGAGGCCGAGGAGAGAGCAGAGGCCCTGGAGACAGAGAGAGACTTTCATCAACTACGCACCTCTAAAGAGGTGAGTCCAACAACTAGCCTCGACTAATGTAGTTTCTGTCCCAAATCACACCCTATTCCCTGTAGTGTCCACGACCTTTGACCGAGGATTAAAGGCCCTAGTCTGTCTGTGCAGTCTTGACAACTGCTGTGTTCATTGTTAACATTTTATTTTATTTTAAATGTGACCTTTCTTTAACTAGGCAAGTCAGTTAAGAACAAATTCTTATTTACAATGATGGCCTACCGGAGAACAGTGGGTAACTGCCTTGTTCAGGGGGCAGAACGACAGATTTTTACCTTGTCAGCTCGTAGATTCGATCTAGCAACCTTTCGGTTACTAGTACAACGCTCTAATGAACAGGCAGCTTTTAAATCACTGATGTACAACAGGAGAAAAAGGGGTCAGAGAACACTTCCTTGTGGTACTCCACAGTTTATACAGACTCTTCTATTCCTATTCATCTTTGTATCTCCAGCCCCATTCTCTCCCTACCTCCCACTCTGTATCTCCAGCCCTGTTCTCTCCCTACCTCCCACTCTGTATCTCCAGCCCCATTCTCTCCCTACCTCCCACTCTGTATCTCCAGCCCCATTCTCTCCCTAACTCCCACTCTGTATCTCCAGCCCTGTTCTCTCCCTACCTCCCACTCTGTGTCTCCAGCCCCGTTCTCTCCCTACCTTCCACTCTGTATCTCCAGCCCCATTCTCTCCCTACCTCCCACTCTGTATCTCCAGCCCTGTTCTCTCCCTACCTCCCACTCTGTGTCTCCAGCCCCATTCTCTCCCTACCTCCCACTCTGTATCTCCAGCCCCGTTCTCTCCCTACCTCCCACTCTGTGTCTCCAGCCCTGTTCTCTCCCTACCTCCCACTCTGTGTCTCCAGCCCTGTTCTCTCCCTACCTCCCACTCTGTGTCTCCAGCCCTGTTCTCTCCCTACCTCCCACTCTGTATCTCCAGCCCTGTTCTCTCCCTACCTCCCACTCTGTGTCTCCAGCCCCGTTCTCTCCCTACCTTCCACTCTGTATCTCCAGCCCCATTCTCTCCCTACCTCCCACTCTGTGTCTCCAGCCCCGTTCTCTCCCTACCTTCCACTCTGTATCTCCAGCCCCATTCTCTCCCTACCTCCCACTCTGTATCTCCAGCCCTGTTCTCTCCCTACCTCCCACTCTGTGTCTCCAGCCCCATTCTCTCCCTACCTCCCACTCTGTATCTCCAGCCCCGTTCTCTCCCTACCTCCCACTCTGTGTCTCCAGCCCTGTTCTCTCCCTACCTCCCACTCTGTGTCTCCAGCCCTGTTCTCTCCCTACCTCCCACTCTGTGTCTCCAGCCCTGTTCTCTCCCTACCTCCCACTCTGTATCTCCAGCCCTGTTCTCTCCCTACCTCCCACTCTGTGTCTCCAGCCCTGTTCTCTCCCTACCTCCCACTCTGTATCTCCAGCCCTGTTCTCTCCCTACCTCCCACTCTGTATCTCCAGCCCTGTTCTCTCCCTACCTCCCACTCTGTGTCTCCAGCCCTGTTCTCTCCCTACCTCCCACTCTGTATCTCCAGCCCTGTTCTCTCCCTACCTCCCACTCTGTGTCTCCAGCCCTGTTCTCTCCCTACCTCCCACTCTGTGTCTCCAGCCCTGTTCTCTCCCTACCTCCCACTCTGTCTCCAGGCTACAAAACACATGCTGCAGCACTTTTCACCTACCTTTCTCTCCCTACCTCCCGCTCTGTGCATCCAGGCTCAGAGGACAGTGTTGAACCAGACAGAGGAAGTGAACCAGAGACTGGGTCGTGCCTTGCAGACCCACAGTGAGCTGCAGGACCAGCTGAGTGAGGCACGCAGTAAGCTGGGTCAGGCCACTCTGGTGAGTGGCAGGGTTGGGGTCAATTCCATTTCATTTCAGGAAACCTTTATTCATCACTCAAAGGGACATACAAGCATTAACTCTGGTCCTGGACTAAAACAAACATAGTCAATGGATGTTCTTTTTGAATCCCGAGGACTGAGTTTAATCAGTGTCTGGGAAATCAACCCAGAGTCCTCTTTCACTCCACTGACTGGTCCTAACCACCCTCTCTGTCGAGCAGGAGAGGGACCTTCTGACCTCCAAGGTGTTGCGTCTGGAGGACAGTGTGGAGGACCTGAAGATCAAGCTGACCGGGGCCATGTCTGACAAGGACCGCTTACTGCAGGTCTCCATCCATCCTCTGTCTACTAGCTAAACTCTGTGGCCCCAATCCTAACTTCACATCCATGCATGATGAGTTATCGTGCAAATCTTCCGTTTACATCCAAGGCGTAATCATCGAGATAAGGGCATGCATCTCGAGTATAACGATGCAAAGATCCAAAGTATTTGTGCATAGATGTTTTGTCTTGGTGAACACCTGCGTATGTTCTGTCATGTATGCTGTACAGGAGAAGGCAGACCTGCACCAGCACGCTCAGGATCTGGAGCTGCAGTTGGAGAGGGCCCAGAGAGGCAGGGAAGGCTACACAGACCAGGTGTGTGAGCTCAGCAACCAGCTGGCCGAGGCCAAGGCCCACACCAACAGGCAGGGGCAGGAGACTGTGCAGATGAAGCAGGAACTTCTGACTGTGACAGAGGTGTGAAGTTTGAAAGAACTTGGTTTGGTTATGGACTGTGACGTAGCGGGTTTCAAAATTCAGGGAATAAAAAAAAAAGGGGTGTCAAGGCCGTCGAATGAAGAGGACCAAGGTGCAGCGTGGTGAGCGTACATATTCCTTTATTTATATGACGCCGACATAAACAATAAACAATGCAAAACAACCGTGAAGCTAAAGGGCTATGTGCCACAAACAAAGTTAACCTCCCAAAGACAGGTGGGGAAAAGTATGGTTCTCAATCAGAGACAACGATAGACAGCTGTCCCTGATTGAGAACCACACCCGGCCAAAACATAGAAATACAAATAATAGAACTAAAGAACATAGAATACCCACCCCAAATCACACCCTTTCCATATATATTTACCATAACAATGCACCCTAAAAGGGGAAACTTTCCATATATATTTACCATAACAATGCACCCTAAAAGGGGAAACTTTCCATATATATTTACCAGAACAACGCACCCTAAAAGGGGAAACGTTCCATATATATTTACCAGAACAATACACCCTAAAAGGGGAAACTTTCCATATATATTTACCAGAACAATGCACCCTAAAAGGGGAAACTTTCCATATATATTTACCAGAACAACGCACCCTAAAATGGGAAACGTTCCATATATATTTACCAGAACAATACACCGTAAAAGGGGAAGCTTTCCATATATATTTACCAGAACAATGCACCCTAAAAGGGGAAACTTTCCATATATATTTACCGGAACAATGCACCCTAAAAGGGGAAACTTTCCATATATATTTACCAGAACAACGCACCCTAAAAGGGGAAACTTTCCATATATATTTACCAGAACAATGCACCCTAAAAGGGGAAGCTTTCCATATATATTTACCAGAACAATGCACCCTAAAAGGGGAAACTTTCCATATATATTTACCAGAACAATGCACCCTAAAAGGGGAAACTTTCCATATATATTTACAAGAACAATGCATCCTAAAAGGGGAAACTTTCCATATATATTTACCAGAACAACGCACCCTAAAAGGGGAAACGTTCCATATATATTTACCAGAACAACACACCGTAAAATGGGAAACGTTCCATATATATTTACCAGAACAATACACCGTAAAAGGGGAAGCTTTCCATATATATTTACCAGAACAATGCACCCTAAAAGGGGAAGCTTTCCATATATATTTACCAGAACAATACACCCTAAAAGGGGAAGCTTTCCATATATATTTACCAGAACAATGCACCCTAAAAGGGGAAACTTTCCATATATATTTACCAGAACAATGCACCCTAAAAGGGGAAACGTTCCATATATATTTACCATAACAATGCACCCTAAAAGGGGAAACTTTCCATATATATTTACCAGAACAATGCACCCTAAAAGGGGAAACTTTCTATTAAAACCCCTATTTCTAGTCCTAGTTGTGTGCCTGTTGGTTCCACTTGTTGAGCTGAATTTTTTTGTACTCTGTGACTGAATTTTCTACCTGCTTAAGTGTTCCATATCCCGTCTGAATGTTTAACCACATCTATCTCTTTGATATTGGACAAGATGAATGAAAAGATGACATCAGAGCTGGAGATGGTCAGACAGAGGCTGGAGTCCTCATTGTCTCAGCTGCATGAGCTGGGGGCGGAGAGAGTCATCCACACCAATCAGATCGCAGCTCTGGAGACGGAGCGCTCGCAGCTGATTGGAGAGAAGGAGGAGTTGACGAGTGCTATTGGACGGGATGGAAGACAGGAGGAGGAAGTGACAGAGTTGAGGGAGAGTTGTTGTCAGCTCAGGTGAGAGGAATAGACTGCAGATGTAAATTTGGAGATCACCACTTGGTATCATAGCCTTAAGCCCAGATCAACCCCTAACGCTGACCTCGACCCCTAGGCCAAGATCCTAGATGACAATTTCACCAGAGTGCGAGATAGAGATACCACCCGCTGTTGCGGTGACTGTATTGCCGCCACACTGGCTGTCATGAGTCATGACCGCAGTAAAATTGCACGTGACCGTTGAGTCTCCTCTTGTTCACTTTGTACATGCGTTGGTAGTACCCAACTCGCTAACGACCATCAGCTCACTAATGGTCTGGTACTCAGGGCTCTATTGTCCCTCCATCAGGTCCTAATGGTTTGGTACTCAGGGTTCTATTGTCCCTCCATCAGGTCACTAATGGCCTGGTTCTCAGGGCTCTATTGTCCCTCCATCAGGTCACTAATGGCCTGGTTCTCAGGGCTCTATTGTCCCTCCATCAGGTCACTAATGGCCTGGTACTCAGGGCTCTATTGTCCCTCCATCAGGTCACTAATGGCCTGGTTCTCAGTGCTCTATTGTCCCTCCATCAGGTCACTAATGGCCTGGTACTCAGGGCTCTATTGTCCCTCCATCAGGTCACTAATGGCCTGGTTCTCAGTGCTCTATTGTCCCTCCATCAGGTCACTAATGGCCTGGTACTCAGGGCTCTATTGTCCCTCCATCAGGTCACTAATGGCCTGGTTCTCAGGGCTCTATTGTCCCTCCATCAGGTCACTAATGGCCTGGTACTCAGGGCTCTATTGTCCCTCCATCAGGTCACTAATGGTCTGGTACTCAGGGCTCTATTGTCCCTCCATCAGGTCACTAATGGCCTGGTTCTCAGGGCTCTATTGTCCCTCCATCAGGTCCTAATGGCCTGGTACTCAGGGCTCTATTGTCCCTCCATCAGGTCATTAATGGCCTGGTACTCGGGGCTCTATTGTCCCTCCATCAGGTCACTAATGGCCTGGTACTCAGGGCTCTATTGTCCCTCCATCAGGTCCTAATGGTCTGGTACTCAGGGCTCTATGGTCCCTCCATCAGGTCACTAATGGTCTGGTACTCAGGGCTCTATTGTCCCTCCATCAGGTCACTAATGGCCTGGTTCTCAGGGCTCTATTGTCCCTCCATCAGGTCACTAATGGCCTGGTACTCAGGGCTCTATTGTCGCTCCATCATGTCACTAGTGGCCTGGTTCTCAGGGCTATATTGTCCCTCCATCAGGTCACTAATGGCCTGGTACTCAGGGCTCTATTGTCCCTCCATCAGGTCACTAATGGTCTGGTACTCAGGGCTCTATTGTCCCTCCATCAGGTCACTAATGGCCTGGTTCTCAGGGCTCTATTGTCCCTCCATCAGGTCCTAATGGCCTGGTACTCAGGGCTCTATTGTCCCTCCATCAGGTCATTAATGGCCTGGTACTCGGGGCTCTATTGTCCCTCCATCAGGTCACTAATGGCCTGGTACTCAGGGCTCTATTGTCCCTCCATCAGGTCCTAATGGTCTGGTACTCAGGGCTCTATGGTCCCTCCATCAGGTCACTAATGGTCTGGTACTCAGGGCTCTATTGTCCCTCCATCAGGTCACTAATGGCCTGGTTCTCAGGGCTCTATTGTCCCTCCATCAGGTCCTAATGGTCTGGTACTCAGGGCTCTATTGTCCCTCCATCAGGTCACTAATGGCCTGGTACTCAGGGCTCTATTGTCCCTCCATCAGGTCACTAATGGCCTGGTACTCAGGGCTCTATTGTCCCTCCATCAGGTCCTAATGGTCTGGTACTCAGGGCTCTATTGTCCCTCCATCAGGTCCTAATGGTCTGGTACTCAGGGCTCTATTGTCCCTCCATCAGGTCATTAATGGCCTGGTACTCAGGGCTCTATTGTCCCTCCATCAGGTCATTAATGGCCTGGTACTCAGGGCTCTATTGTCCCTCCATCAGGTCACTAATGGCCTGGTACTCAGGGCTCTATGGTCCCTCCATCAGGACCTAGTGGCCTGGTACTCAGGGCTCTATTGTCCCTCTAACCCCTCTGCCATCAATGCAAATGCAATGGAAAATCACATAAAACATACACAGTACGTGCTTTTAAAAACTCACCTCACTGTGATGGATCAATTTGAAGTAAGAATTTGAACGACAGGTTGAAACAGAGTGGAAAATATGGTCTTTGTGGATGTGGTTTTCAAAGCCTAACACAATGAAATGGACAGCTCTTTCTAAGGTGGATGATTCATTCAAAAACATCCATAAGCATATTATAGCTGATGCGTACACATAGGCCTATACATGAGCTCAAGCCTGAATAAAACAAAACCTGAATAAAAATAATGACTGTGCCATTATACAATACATAACCTAATACATACCGAAGGCAGAATAAAAAAAAATTTAAATGGGGGGGGGGGATGATTTAAGAGATCTTTTGTACATAATTGGTCTAGCCTATTCTCCAAAATTAAACTAATTCTAGTAATCCCTTTTGATTGTGGGTATTATTATCATGCATACTGGATGGACTGGTTACCTTCTGCTACGCTCCAACACGTTCTATCCATGAGTCTGAGAGAGCACGTATGCCTTGGCGATGCAGTTGGTTCACTTTTGCATGACAATGACCGGCTGACACAATTTCATGACCGCCACAGGCCTATTTACACCTATCCAATCCTCTCAGATCTACACAAGTGCATTGTGGGTAGAGGCTAGGGGTTGATTTGTGTTTCGTAATGTCTTTAACACTCTCACACAACAACTATGGACATGTATTAATGATAGGATTGTCATCACTAACGTCAATAACATCACATCACCAGTGAATCCCAGGATGCCTTGGAGTCAGAGAACCAGAGGCTGCACGAATGCTGCCTGGCCTTGGAGGCGGAGCTCCTGGAAAAGGAGGAGGGGCTGTGTCAGAAGGGGGAGGAGCTGCAGCGGTTGGAGGCTGAGTCGGCTCAGAACATGGAGGAGCTTAGGGGTGTGGCCTCACACTGGAGCGAGAAGTGGCAGGATGTGGCTATGGCGTTACAATCCACCCAGGCAGAATTAGAGGAACTCAGAGAGAAGAACCCTGGAGATACAGTAAGATGAGATCGTCTCCAATGTACCGTGGCTGTAGATGTAGTAAATAAAAAACGTTAAATTAAATCAAATCGGTCAATCAATTGATCAAGCAATCGTCCTTATTTAACGTACCCTGGCTGTAGACACAAAACATCTATTTCAATGTCATCGCTTATTGATCCTCAGTGTTCTGTATTGTTGAGATCCGTGTAGTTGTATGATTTGTGGCTTTCAGCTTCAAGAGGAGGTGGTACGGCTGAAGGTGGAGGTCGAGAGACTTCAGACAGAGGGACAGAGAGACAAGTGAGCGTGGACTATCCGGTTTATGAATCCCAGACATTTCAAATGTCTATAATTAACCATTAAATGAATGTGTTCTTCGTTTTAGGGAAGAGATTCAGACTCTTCGTCAGCACTGGGCCAGTAAAGAGGAAGAGGTGAGCAGAGCCGTTAAAGATGCTGGTTCTCTGCTGAAGGTAGAGCTGAACGCTTGTAAACAACAGTTGGAGCTGGAGAGGAGCCGGAGTCAGGTTCTACACAACAGACTCAAAGTTAAAGACAACCCTCATATCTTGGGTAAAAAAATAATAATTTATTAATTAATTTGTTCAGCAATTCATAAATGAATTAAAAGGGAATCGAGCAGTGATAGGCAACCCTGGTCCTGGAGTACCGCAGATACTTCATGTTTAGGATTTAACCGACCTGGAAGACCAGGTGTGACATTTTTTGTGACAATCACTGATCATGATCACTACGTTTTTCAGTGTGCTGCCTAGTTGGCTTAAAAATCCGGCAGTACCTACGGCTCTCCAGGAACAGGGTTGCCAAACCCCTGGATTAGAGTGTCGATCTCTCACTCTGTGGTGCCAGTGGTGCACTACGGAACACAAGGAGTTGACACTGTTGTCCTCTGCAGGTAGGGGAACGGTAGAAACGTTTGATAAAGGGACAGAGACAGAGTGAGTATGATCCCATTCTTCTATTAAATATATCATAATGATGTATTTTCTATGAACGTAGAACCAGGACTACTTGCACAAGCATAGTAATGTATGAATTATGAAGAATCTAAATGTCGTCTGTCTCTAGATTCTGAATGCACTTAAATGCATCTTGATTTACCCACAGAGACACACAGAGACACACAGAGAGACACAGAGAGACACAGAGAGACACAGAGACACATTACACAGAGACACAGAGAGATACAGAGACACAGAGACACAGAGAGACACAGACACACATTACACGGAGACACAGAGAGACACAGAGAGACACAGAGAGACACAGAGAGACACAGACACAGACACATTACACGGAGACACAGAGAGACACAGACACAGAGACACATTACACGGAGACACAGAGAGATACAGAGAGACACAGAGTGACACACGGACACAGAGACACATTACACGGAGACACAGAGAGACACAGAGAGACACAGAGTGACACACGGACACAGGGACACAGAGACACGGAGACACAGAGAGACACACGGACACAGGGACACAGAGACACATTACACGGAGACACAGAGAGACACAGAGAGACACAGAGAGACACATTACACGGAGACACAGAGACACACAGAGACACACAGAGACACACAGAGACACATTACACGGAGACACAGAGAGACGGGGACATGGAAACACAGGAATATTTTCATTTTGTCTTTCCTAGTAAACCACCACAGACATGGGATGAACAGGTCTCGCTGGAGGAGCTGGGCCAGGTGAGGGCAGAGCTACAAATGGTCTCCCTGGAGGAGGTGGATGGGGGCCAGGTGAGGGCAGAGCTACAGATGGCCTCCCTGGGGGAGGTGGATGGGGGCCAGGTGAGGGCAGAGCTACAGATGGTCTCCCTGGGGGAGGTGGATGGGGGCCAGGTGAGGGCAGAGCTACAGATGGCCTCCCTGGGGGAGGTGGATGGGGGCCAGGTGAGGGCAGAGCTACAGATGGTCTCCCTGGGGGAGGTGGATGGGGGCCAGGTGAGGGCAGAGCTACAGATGGTCTCCCTGGGGGAGGTGGATGGGGGCCAGGTGAGGGCAGAGCTACAGGTGGTCTCCCTGGAGGAGGTGGATGGGGGCCAGGTGAGGGTAGAGCTACAGGTGGTCTCCCTGGAGGAGGTGGATGGGGGACAGGTGAGGGTAGAGCTACAGGTGGTCTCCCTGGAGGAGGTGGATGGGGGACAGGTGAGGGTAGAGCTACAGATGGTCTCCCTGGGGGAGGTGGATGGGGGACAGGTGAGGGTAGAGCTACAGATGGTCTCCCTGGGGGAGGTGGATGGGGGCCAGGTGAGGGCAGAGCTACAGATGGTCTCCTTGGGGGAGGTGGATGGGGCCAGGTGAGGGCAGAGCTACAGATGGTCTCCTTGGGGGAGGTGGATGGGGCCAGGTGAGGGCAGAGCTACAGATGGTCTCCTTGGGGGAGGTGGATGGGGCCAGGTGAGGGCAGAGCTACAGATGGTCTCCCTGGGGGAGGTGGATGGGGGCCAGGTGAGGGCAGAGTTACAGATGGTCTCCTTGGGGGAGGTGGATGGGGGCCAGGTGAGGGCAGAGCTACAGATGGTCTCCTTGGGGGAGGTGGATGGGGGCCAGGTGAGGGCAGAGCTACAGATGGTCTCCCTGGGGGAGGTGGATGGGGGCCAGGTGAGGGCAGAGCTACAGATGGTCTCCCTGGGGGAGGTGGATGGGGGCCAGGTGAGGGTAGAGCTACAGATGGTCTCCCTGGGGGAGGTGGATGGGGGCCAGGTGAGGGCAGAGCTACAGATGGTCTCCCTGGGGGAGGTGGATGGGGGCCAGGTGAGGGCAGAGCTACAGATGGTCTCCCTGGGGGAGGTGGATGGGGGCCAGGTGAGGGCAGAGCTACAGATGGTCTCCCTGGGGGAGGTGGATGGGGGCCAGGTGAGGGCAGAGCTACAGATGGTCTCCCTGGGGGAGGTGGATGGGGGCCAGGTGAGGGCAGAGCTACAGGTGGTCTCCCTGGAGGAGGTGGATGGGGGACAGGTGAGGGTAGAGCTACAGGTGGTCTCCCTGGAGGAGGTGGATGGGGGCCAGGTGAGGGTAGAGCTACAGGTGGTCTCCCTGGAGGAGGTGGATGGGGGCCAGGTGAGGGTAGAGCTACAGATGGTCTCCTTGGGGGAGGTGGATGGGGGCCAGGTGAGGGCAGAGCTACAGATGGTCTCCTTGGGGGAGGTGGATGGGGGCCAGGTGAGGGTAGAGCTACAGATGGTCTCCCTGGGGGAGGTGGATGGGGGCCAGGTGAGGGCAGAGCTACAGATGGCCTCCCTGGAGGAGGTGGATGGGGGCCAGGTGAGGGCAGAGCTACAGATGGTCTCCCTGGGGGAGGTGGATGGGGGCCAGGTGAGGGCAGAGCTACAGATGGTCTCCCTGGGGGAGGTGGATGGGGGCCAGGTGAGGGCAGAGCTACAAATGGTCTCCCTGGGGGAGGTGGATGGGGGCCAGGTGAGGGGCAGCGTTACATAAAGGTGTGGAACATGTTGAGGGACCGAGACACTGAACTGGAGGAGCAGCAACATGAGTTACAGTCAGCCAGGGGACAGGTGGGGTAGTCCGTTAATCAATCAATTAAACAATCCGTCAATTTGTTCATGTGTTTCCCTCTTCTGCACATCCTGAATGTCATGAGGTGTCACAGCTAAATAGTGAACTTCAGAGGCTGGAGCTGGAAGCGGCAGAGAGAGAGCAGCACCTGAGGGAGAAGTATGTTGAGCCTTACCTGTAACATGTAGATTTGGAAATGAACAATATCTCTCACAGCTAATCCAAAGACGACCCATGACGAGAGAATGTAGACGTATCACTGTCCCGTTTGCAGGGAACATGCTCTGAGGAGTCTGGAGAGACTGAGAGATGTTGAGAGGACAGAGGCACAAATCAAGGTTTCTACACTGGAGTTGAAGGTATTGAAGGGCTCTTATCACTTTTCAAGGGAATTACTGTATTTCTTTTGACGTTTTGTCCATTATGAAAGATTACCTCCCACTTTCTCTTTCTCTCTCTCTTGCTTTTTCTATCTCTCTTTCTCCTCCTTCCGCTCTCTCTCATTGCCACAGTTGATTAACCTAAAGGAGCAGGCCGGGGGAGAAGGTCTATGTCATGGAGGCCAAGAAAAAGCGCAGCACACGGACTCACTGAGGTCTCAGCTAGAGGGTAAGGTGTTTCTGTGGAAAGAGTATGAAGAAGCCACTGGAATCATCGCACTTTAGCGTTGAACTTTCAAACACGCTCTCTCTCTCACACAATTTGTCTCTCACACGCTCTCTCTCACACAATTTGTCTCTCACACGCTCTCTCTCACACGCTCTCTCTCACACGCTCTCTCTCGCACGCTCTCTCTCACACGCTCTCTCTCTCACACACTTTGTCTCTCACACGATCTCTCTCACACGCTCTCTCTCACACACGCTCTCTCTCACACGCTCTCTCTCACACGCTCTCTCTCACACGCTCTCTCTCACACGACCTCTCTCACACACTTTGTCTCTCACACGATCTCTCTCACACGCTCTCTCTCACACGCTCTCTCTCACACACACTCTCTCTCACACACTCTCTCTCACACACTCTCTCTCACACACTCTCTCTCACACGATCTCTCTCACACGCTCTCTCTCTCACACACTTTGTCTCTCACACGATCTCTCTCACACGCTCTCTCTCACACGATCTCTCTCACACACTCTCTCTCACACGATCTCTCTCACACGCTCTCTCTCTCACACACTTTGTCTCTCACACGATCTCTCTCACACACTCTCTCTCACACGATCTCTCTCACACGATCTCTCTCACACACTTTGTCTCTCACACAATCTCTCTCACACGCTCTCTCTCACACGCTCTCTCTCACACACACTCTCTCACAGAGAGCAGGAAGAGAGCCAATCAGCTGCAACAGGAGAGAGACCAGGCAGTTCAGAGGCTACAGACTCTACGCCAGCTACATCAGGTAGACTATACACAGCAGTGTTCCATCAGGTAGACTACACACAGCAGTGTTCCATCAGGTAGACTATACACAGCAGTGTTCCATCAGGTAGACTATACATATAGACAGTGTTCCATCAGGTAGACTATACATATAGACAGTGTTCCATCAGGTAGACTACACACAGCAGTGTTCCATCAGGTAGACTATACACATAGACAGTGTTCCATCAGGTAGACTACACACAGCAGTGTTCCATCAGGTAGACTATACATATAGACAGTGTTCCATCAGGTAGACTATACACATAGACAGTGTTCCATCAGGTAGACTATACACAGCAGTGTTCCATCAGGTAGACTATACACAGCAGTGTTCCATCAGGTAGACTATACACAGCAGTGTTCCATCAGGTAGACGATACACATAGACAGTGTTCCATCAGGTAGACTATACACAGCAGTGTTCCATCAGGTAGACTATACACAGCAGTGTTCCATCAGGTAGACGATACACATAGACAGTGTTCCATCAGGTAGACTATACACAGCAGTGTTCCATCAGGTAGACGATACACATAGACAGTGTTCCATCAGGTAGACTATACACAGCAGTGTTCCATCAGGTAGACTATACACATAGACAGTGTTCCATCAGGTAGACTATACACAGCAGTGTTCCATCAGGTAGACGATACACAGCAGTGTTCCATCAGGTAGACTATACATATAGACAGTGTTCCATCAGGTAGACTATACACATAGACAGTGTTCCATCAGGTAGACGATACACAGCAGTGTTCCATCAGGTAGACTATACATATAGACAGTGTTCCATCAGGTAGACTATACATTTAGACAGTGTTCCATCAGGTAGACTATACACAGCAGTGTTCCATCAGGTAGACGATACACAGCAGTGCTCCATCAGGTAGACTATACACAGCAGTGTTCCATCAGGTAGACTATACACATAGACAGTGTTCCATCAGGTAGACTATACACATAGACAGTGTTCCATCAGGTAGACTACACACAGCAGTGTTCCATCAGGTAGACTATACACATAGACAGTGTTCCATCAGGTAGACTATACACATAGACAGTGTTCCATCATGTAGACTACACACAACAGTGTTCCATCAGGTAGACGATACGTATAGACAGTGTTCCATCAGGTAGACTATACACAGCAGTGTTCCATCAGGTAGACTATACATATAGACAGTGTTCCATCAGGTAGACAATACACAGCAGTGTTCCATCAGGTAGACTATACATATAGACAGTGTTCCATCAGGTAGACTATACACAGCAGTGTTCCATCAGGTAGACTATACACAGCAGTGTTCCATCAGGTAGACTATACATATAGACAGTGTTCCATCAGGTAGACTATACACAGCAGTGTTCCATCAGGTAGACTATACACAGCAGTGTTCCATCAGGTAGACTATACACAGCAGTGTTCCATCAGGTAGACTATACATATAGACAGTGTTCCATCAGGTAGATTATACATATAGACAGTGTTCCATCAGGTAGACTATACATATAGACAGTGTTCCATCAGGTAGACTATACATATAGACAGTGTTCCATCAGGTAGACTATACATATAGACAGTGTTCCATCAGGTAGACTATACATATAGACAGTATATAGATATACTATACATATAGACAGTACACTCCAGTACTAGAAACCTTTAGCTTGGTCCTAGATAGTTTTTTGCGGCATGCCAAATGCCAAATATCTGTGACCAGGCAAAGGGTTTATCCAGACAATACGAGTAATGCCTTTCCTTATCTACAGGCTACAGAACAGACAGCAGCTGCTGGCAGCAAGAAAGAGAAAACGGTTTGTGTGGATAACATAGTAGACCAAGATAAACAGAGAAGACTGGTGACAGAACAGGTACAGTAGACTGTTAGAACGGGTACAGTAGACTGTTAGAACAGGTACAGTAGACTGTTAGAACGGGTACAGTAGACTGTTAGAACAGGGACAGTAGACTGTTAGAACGGGTACAGTAGACTGTTAGAACAGAACAGGTACAGTAGACTGTTAGAACAGAACAGGTACAGTAGACTGTTAGAACGGGTACAGTAGACTGTTAGAACGGGTACAGTAGACTGTTAGAACAGGTACAGTAGACTGTTAGAACAGGTACAGTAGACTGTTAGAACGGGTACAGTAGACTGTTAGAACGGGTACAGTAGACTGTTAGAACGGGTACAGTAGACTGTTAGAACAGGTACAGTAGACTGTTAGAACAGGTACAGTAGACTGTTAGAACGGGTACAGTAGACTGTTAGAACAGGTACAGTAGACTGTTAGAACAGGTACAGTAGACTGTTAGAACGGGTACAGTAGACTGTTAGAACAGAACAGGTACAGTAGACTGTTAGAACAGGTACAGTAGACTGTTAGAACGGGTACAGTAGACTGTTAGAACGGGTACAGTAGACTGTTAGAACGGGTACAGTAGACTGTTAGAACAGGTACAGTAGACTGTTAGAACAGGTACAGTAGACTGTTAGAACAGGTACAGTAGACTGTTAGAACGGGTACAGTAGACTGTTAGAACGGGTACAGTAGACTGTTAGAACGGGTACAGTAGACTGTTAGAACGGGTACAGTAGACTGTTAGAACAGGTACAGTAGACTGTTAGAACGGGTACAGTAGACTGTTAGAACGGGTACAGTAGACTGTTAGAACGGGTACAGTAGACTGTTAGAACAGGTACAGTAGACTGTTAGAACAGGTACAGTAGACTGTTAGAACAGGTACAGTAGACTGTTAGAACGGGTACAGTAGAATGTTAGAACAGGTACAGTAGACTGTTAGAACGGGTAGAGTAGACTGTTAGAACAGGTACAGTAGACTGTTAGAACGGGTACAGTAGACTGTTAGAACAGGTACAGTAGACTGTTAGAACAGGTACAGTAGACTGTTAGAACAGGTACAGTAGACTGTTAGAACAGGTACAGGTATACTTACAGAATCTCCTGTCTTTGGTGTATTATTTGATATTTACATTATTGTTTGGATGACCAGCTGAAGAGTCTATTTAAAGAGCGTGAGCAGTTGGGTCAGGTCTATGGCAGATCAGCAGGAGGAGGTCTGCAAGACTGGGCACCGAAGTCAAAGGTCATCAAGGTAAGCTCAGATGTGTTTCTTGTAAGTGAGAGTGGAGAGGGGTTGAGCCAATATGAAAGCTGGGAAGGATCAGAACAGGTACAGATTCAGTTGAGGCCTTTAACAGTAGTGTATATGTAGTAGGTATATGTAGTAGGTATATGTAGTAGGTTTATGTAGTAGGTATATGTAGTAGGTATATGTAGTAGGTTTATGTAGTAGGTTTATGTAGTAGGTTTATGTAGTAGGTATATGTAGTAGGTATATGTAGTAGGTTTATGTAGTAGGTATATGTAGTAGGTATATGTAGTAGGTTTATGTAGTAGGTATATGTAGTAGGTATATGTAGTAGGTATATGTAGGTATATGTAGTAGGTATATGTAGTAGGTTTATGTAGTAGGTATATGTAGTAGGTATATGTAGTAGGTTTATGTAGTAGGTATATGTAGTAGGTATATGTAGTAGGTATATGTAGTAGGTTTATGTAGTAGGTTTATGTAGTAGGTTTATGTAGTAGGTTTATGTAGTAGTGTATATGTAGTAGGTTTATGTAGTAGTGTATATGTAGTAGGTATATGTAGTAGGTATATGTAGTAGGTATATGTAGTAGGTTTATGTAGTAGGTTTATGTAGTAGGTATATGTAGTAGGTTTATGTAGTAGGTATATGTTGTAGGTTTATGTAGTAGGTATATGTAGTAGGTATATGTAGTAGGTTTATGTAGTAGGTATATGTAGTAGGTTTATGTAGTAGGTATATGTAGTAGGTATATGTAGTAGGTATATGTAGTAGGTATATGTAGTAGGTTTATGTAGTAGGTTTATGGAATAGGTATATGTAGTAGGTATATGTAGTAGGTATATGTAGTAGGTATATGTAGTAGGTTTATGTAGTAGGTATATGTAGTAGGTATATGTAGTAGGTTTATGTAGTAGGTATATGTAGAAGGTATATGTAGTAGGTATATGTAGTAGGTATATGTAGTAGGTATATGTAGTAGGTATATGTAGTAGGTATATGTAGTAGTGTATATGTAGTAGGTATATGTAGTAGGTATATGTAGTAGGTATATGTAGTAGTGTATATGTAGTAGGTATATGTAGTAGGTATATGTAGTAGGTATATGTAGTAGGTATATGTAGTAGGTATATGTAGTAGGTATATGTAGTAGGTTTATGTAGTAGGTATACGTAGTAGGTATACGTAGTAGGTATACGTAGTAGGTATACGTAGTAGGTTTATGTAGTAGGTTTATGTAGTAGTGTATATGTAGTAGGTATATGTAGTAGGTATATGTAGTAGGTTTATGTAGTAGGTATATGTAGTAGTGTATATGTAGTAGGTATATGTAGTAGGTATATGTAGTAGGTATATGTAGTAGGTATATGTAGTAGGTATATGTAGTAGGTATATGTAGTAGGTATATGTAGTAGGTTTATGTAGTAGGTATACGTAGTAGGTATACGTAGTAGGTATACGTAGTAGGTATACGTAGTAGGTATACGTAGTAGGTATACGTAGTAGGTATACGTAGTAGGTATATGTAGTAGGTATATGTAGTAGGTATATGTAGTAGGTATATGTAGTAGGTATATGTAGTAGGTATATGTAGTAGGTATATGTAGTAGGTATATGTAGTAGGTATACAGTCGTGGCCAAAAGTTTTGAGAATGACACAAATATTAATTTTCGCAAAGTTTGCTGCTTCAGTGTCTACAGATATTTTTGTCAGATGTTACTATGGAATACTGAAGTATAATTACAAGCATTTCATAAGTGTCAAAGGCTTTTATTGACAATTACATGAAGTTGATGCAAAGAGTCAATATTTGCAGTGTTGACCCTTCTTTTTCAAGACCTCTGCAATCCGCCCTGGCATGCTGTCAATTAACTTCTGTGCCACATCCTGACTGATGGCAGCCCATTCTTGCATAATCAATGCTTGGAGTTTGTCAGAATTTGTGGGTTTTTGTTTGTCCACCCTCCTCTTGAGGATTGACCACAAGTTCTCAATGGGATTAAGGTCTGGGGAGTTTCCTGGCCATGGACCCAAAATATCGATGTTTTGTTCCCCGAGCCACTTATCACTTTTGCCTTATGGCAAGGTGCTCCATAATGCTGGAAAAGGCATTGTTTGTCACCAAACTGTTCCTGGATGGTTGGGAGAAGTTGCTCTCGGAGGATGTGTTGGTACAATTCTTTATTCTTGGATGTGTTCGTAGGCAAAATTGTGAGTGAGCCCACTCCCTTGGCTGAGAAGCAACCCCACACATGAATGGTGGGCAGAACTGAAAAGGTGTGTGCGAACAAGGAGGCCTACAAACCTGACTCAGTTACACTAGCTCTGTCAGGAGGAATGGGTCAAAATTCACCCAACTTATTGTGGGAAGCTTGTGGAAGGATACCTGAAACGTTTGACCCAAGTTAAACAATTTAAAGGCAATTCTACCAAATACTAATTGAGTGTATGTAAACTTCTGACCCACTGGGAATGTGATGAAAGGAATAAAAGCTGAAATAAATCATTCTCTCTACTATTATTCTGACATTTCACATTCTTAAAATAAAGTGGTGATCCTAACTGACCTAAGACAGGGAATTTTTACTTGGATAAAATGTCAGGAACTGAGTTTAAATGTATTTGGCTAAGGTGTATGTAAACCTCAGACTTCAACTGTATGTAGCAGGTATATGTAGTAGGTATATGTAGCAGGTATATGTAGCAGGTATATGTAGCAGGTATATCTAGCAGGTGTATCTGGCAGGTATATGTAGTAGGTATATGTGGTAGGTATATGTAGCAGGTATATGTAGCAGGTATATGTAGTAGGTATATGTAGCAGGTATATGTAGCAGGTATATGTAGCAGGTATATGTAGCAGGTATATGTAGCAGGTATATCTAGCAGGTATATGTAGCAGGTATATGTACTGTAGCAGGTATATGCAGTAGGTATATGTAGTAGGTATATGTAGTAGGTATATGTAGCAGGTATATGTAGCAGGTATACGTAGCAGGTATATGTAGTAGGTATATGTAGCAGGTATATGTAGCAGGTATATGTAGTAGGTATATGTAGTAGGTATATGTAGTAGGTATATGTACTGTAGCAGGTATATGTAGCAGGTATATGTACTGTAGCAGGTATATGTAGCAGGTATATGTAGTAGGTATATTTAGCAGGTATATGTAGTAGGTATATGTAGCAGGTATATGTAGCAGGTATATGAGTGTCTTGCTTCAATCTCTCTCTTTCTCTCAATCAGAACTCCCTTGACACGCTACACAGCCAGAGGAAGAGAGAGAAGGAGCTGATGAGGGAGCAGCAGCAGTCTGCAGGACTGGGGTCTGTGTCTGAGGAGCAGGAAGAGGAGGACGACCCAGAGAGGGAGGTGGAGGAGGAGGTGACTCGCCTTAGGGAGAAACTCCACAGCAAGACCAGCGCGGTAATAAATCCTTCAGATATGTAATATCACTGCATTTATGTAGTGTTTAGAAAGCTTAATGAATGACCCTATAAAGCCTTTATATGGCAGGCCTTAATAACGCCACCCCCGGGGGGTTTACTATACTAACTGAGTGATAAATTAGCATCTGGACTCAACATGCAGAAACTAATATCATTAATGGCAGAATGATATTGCATGTAGCTGCTTACACACTGAAATGAAATGACACACTGATGTGTCCCTAGCTTGCAACTCATCCAGCAGATTACTTCTCCACGCATAAACACACATGTGCAGACTTAGTTAACCCTGGCTTCTGTCTTAATCAAACAGAAATGCAGGGGGGAGGAGGGAAAAAGAGGAGGGGAGGAGAGGTGGAGGGATGGGAGAGATAGAAGATGGAGGGGAGTCAGAAGGTGTAGGGGAGGGGAGAATGAGGGAAGAGGGAGGTAGAGAGAGAGGGAGGTGGATGGAAGGGAGAGAGAGAGAGGTGGAGGGCAGAGAGAGAGCGGTGGAGGGCAGAGAGAGAGAGGTGGAGGGCAGAGAGAGAGATGGAGGGCAGAGAGAGAGAGGTTGAGGGCAGAGAGAGAGAGGTTGAGGGCAGAGAGAGAAAGAGAGAGGTGGAGGGCAGAGAGAGAGATGGAGGGCAGAGAGAGAGTTGAGGGCAGAGAGAGAGAGATGGAGGGCAGAGAGAGAGAGAGGTGGAGGGCAGAGAGAGAGAGCGAGAGAGGTGGAGGGAAGGGAGAGAGAGAGGTGGAGGGAAGGGAGAGAGAGAGGTGGAGGGAAGGGAGAGAGAGAAGTGGAGGGAAGGGAGAGAGAGAGAGAGGTGGAGGGAAGGGAGAGAGAGAGAAGGAGGGAAGGGAGAGAGAGAAGTGGAGGGAAGGGAGAGAGAGAGGTGGAGGGAAGGGAGAGAGAGAAGTGGAGGGAAGGGAGAGAGAGAAGTGGAGGGAAGGGAGAGGGAGAGGTGGAGGGAAGGGAGAGGGAGAGGTGGAGGGAAGGGAGAGAGAGAAGTGGAGGGAAGGGAGAGAGAGAGGTGGAGGGAAGGGAGAGAGAGAGAAGTGGAGGGAAGGGAGAGAGAGAGAGAGAGGTGGAGGGAAGGGAGGGGGATTGGGTGTGTCCGACTCCATAATCACTCCTCTGTGAAATGCAGCACAATAATCTCACATTACCCTTGTTATACTAGGATGAATAATCAGGAAACTGGCTGACCTGGTTAGAGGCACAGATACTGACCACATGTGCTTCCCCAATGGCCCCCTTTCCCCTCTATAATGCTTGACCAGAGCCACATAGGTGCACCATATAGGGAGCCATTTGGGACTCTGACCACATCTGACTAACTAACTCCCACTCAGAGTAGAAGAAGAACACTGGACAAGGAGTTGACTTGTTTCCAAGAGATGACGCTACAGAGAAATGTTTGTAGCCTTACAAAACATGCCTCAAATTGGGACACATTTCTCGTCAGACCCCCCCCCCCCCCCTTCCCCCCAAAAAAAATCCTACATTCGAAAAATCTAACTAAGCTCACGGCGTGATGGTTCCTTTGCCATACACTCTTAGGACGTGCTATCTAGAATTTAAAAGGGTTATTCGGCTGTACCCATGGGAGAACCCTTTGAAGATCCCCTTTTGGTTCCTGAAAATGGTTCTACCTGGAATCAAATAGGGTTCTCCTATTGGGAGAACCATTTTGAAACCCCTTTTTTTCCTAAGAGTGTAGAAAGTCTGGTCATATGAAAAGAGTAGATCTGTAGATTCAACCTCCAGTTCAGCTTAAAGAATCAACCGTTTCCCTCCATACCAGATGTCAGCGATGAGTGTGGAAATCAGCAATCTGAAAGAGAGAAATGAAAACCTCCAGAAAGGTGAAAGATGTGAATGAATCAGTCCCATTAGAAATATATTCAGGCTTCTGATCTGTGTGTGGAAGTCTTAGATCTCAGTGGGTAGTGGCAGTGTACAGTACCAGTCAAAAAGTTGGACACACCTACTCATTCAAAGGTTTTTCTTGATTTAAAAAAAAACTATTTTCCAAAAAAAGTGTTAAACAAATCAAAATATATTTTATATTTGAGATTCTTCAAAGTAGCCACCCTTTGCTTTGATGACAGCTTTGCACACTCTTGGCATTCTCTCAACCAGTTTCACTTGGAATGCTTTTCCAACAGTCTTGAAGGAGTTCCCAAATATGCTGAGCACTTGTTGGCTGCTTTTCCTTCACTCTGCGGTCCAACTCATCTCAAACCAACTCAATTGGGTTGAGGTCGGGTGATTGTGGAGGCCAGGTCAGCTGATGCAGCACTCCATCACTCTCCTTTTTGGTCAAATAGTCCCACTAAGCGCAAACCAGATGGGATGGCGTATTGCTGCAGAATGCTGTGGTAGCCATGCTGGTTAAGTGTGTCTTGAATTCTAAATAGATCACAGACAGTGTCATCAGCAAAGCAAAGCAACATCACACCTCCTCCTCCATGCTTCACGGTGGGAACCACACATGCGGAGAGCATCCGTTCACCTACTCTGCGTCTCACAAAGACACAGAGGTTGGAAACAAAATCTCAAATTTGGACTCATTAGACCAAAGGACAGATTTCCAACGGTCTAATGTCCATTGCTCGTGTTTCTTGGCCCAAGCAAGTCTCTTCTTATTATTGGTGTCCTTTAGTAGTGGTTTCTTTGCAGCAATTAGAGCAGTCTCCTCAGAAATTGCAGTCTAAAGAAATGCCTCACAGCATTCAAGTAACAGCATTCATCAACTGTTCAGAGACTAGTAACTCTAATGAATTTATCCTCTGCAGCAGAGGTAACTCTGGGTCTTCTTTTCCTGTGGCGGTCCTCATGAGAGCCAGTTTCATCATAGCACTTGATGGTTTTTGTGACTGCACTTGAAGAAACTTTGTTCTTAAAATATTTCATATTGACTGAGCTTCATGTCTTAAAGTAATGATGGACTGTCGTTTCTCTTTGCTTATTTGAGCTGTTCTTGCCATAATATGGACATGGTCTTTTACCAAATAGGGCTATCTTCTGTATACCACCCCTACCTTGACACAACTGATTGGCTCAAACGCATTAAGGAAAGAAATTCCACAAATTAACAAGGCATACCTGTTAATTGAAATACATTCCAGGTGACTACCTCATGATGGTTGAGGTGGTTGAGAGAATGCCAAGAGTGTGCAAAGCTGTCATCAAGGCAAACGGTGGCTATATTGAAGAATCTCTTATATAAAATATATTTTGATTTGTTTAACACTTTTTTTGGTTACTACATGATTCCATATGTGTTATTTCATAGTTTTGATGTCTTCACTATTATTCTACAATGTAGAAAATAGTTGTTTTTTTTTAAATAAGAAAAAACCTGTAATGAGTAGGTGTGTCCAAACTTTTGACTGGTACTGTTTATACAGTTGGCAGATTTGGAATGGTTTCAGATGGCAGTTTTCTGACCCTGGTTATGCCTAACCCTAACCATACCCTAACCATACCATAACATTAACCCTACCTTAACCAATTTCGATCACTATGCTTGACCTTAACCATTGGATCTGCTGCCTGAATATCCACTGCTTGGGATTAATGTGTGTGCTTAAAATCCACGTGCTTATGTCCTCCAGAACAGGGGCATACCGGTACTCAAAACTTCCACAACTGGACTAGTAATTATATTATATTATATTATAATTATTATTATTAAATATTATTATAATACTATAACAGTATAATTGTCAGATTAGCTTTTGTAGCATTTGAAAATCAAACTGAGATAAAGTAATCAAAAAATGCTCAGGCTTCCTTCTAGATTTGAGTTTGTTTTTCTAGACATGTTAAAGTGTACGGGTGAAGAGAACTCAGAACCCAGAGAGAACAACACATTAATTAAACAATCTCAGCACCCAGAACCACATTTGGAGACGACTCAGGAAAACATGACATCACTTATTTCCTCCAATGGAGTGCTTCCATGTTGAAAGGAGCATTATGACATCACTTGACGTGACCCTCCCTCAGAGTGGTTATGGGTAAGCCTCTGTTCTGGATCTCCGCCGCTCTTCTGATCTAAAATGGCTTCGGAAATGATCGTGTTTGACAACATTACAGAACAGACCGTCATCTACAAAACTGAAAAATGATTTCAATTATGTTGAATTAATCTGATTCCATGTGTGCTGTTATGTTGACCTGACGTAACCAAGCTAGGTCACAGTAAAACCCTGACGAAGGCTTTATGCCGAAATGTTTTTAAAATGATCAATGCCCATTACGTCTAAAATCCACTTGGGTGCTTGGAACTTAACTACACAACACTTTTAGTTGGGTTTGATCCCTGTTCGCTGTTTTCCTGACCCAGCCAAGCTAAGGTTTCAGCCACAGATCCAAGGGTTGGGCACCACAGCGTCTAACTCTTCAGAGAAGACCACGTCAGAGAGTGGGGAGCCTCTTCTATTGGAGAGAGACCGGGGATCATCATCACCACCACCCCGCTGGGAAGATGGAGTGTTCCTGGCTAGGCAGGTGCAGATCGGCAGCCCTGAATTGGAGGGGGAGGAAGAGGAAGATGGACGCTGTGGCTGATGCATACTACAGTCGGGTCATACCTGGTCCTAATTTGCTCCCTACCCCTTCCCCTTGGCCCTTAACTACTTCAAGGTTGTCAGATCTGAAGCATCTATATACGTAGAAGCAGTATTTGTTGTCGAGCTTCCACCATATAGCTTCCACCATATTGCTTCCACCATATAGCTTCCACCATATTGCTTCCACCATATAGCTTCCACCATATTGCTTCCACCATATAGCTTCCACCATATTGCTTCCACCATATAGCTTCCACCATATTGCTTCCACCATATAGCTTCCACCATATTGCTTCCACCCCCTACAGATCTGCAAACATTGAAGCTAATGGAGTCCTCCATCTTTGTGTGAAGTCTTACTATAGTCATGCAGTGATACAAATCCTAAAAAGGTCTTTACAAACCAGTGTTAATGTCAATCTACTGACTGGTGGTTATAGATATGGTGCTTTTGTTGATGATTAACGATGAAACAGGAAGTGAAATGTGTTCCATTGATAAGAGTGAGATGATGACAACAGAGGATGATTTTCTAATAATACGCTTACGCTATACAAGCTAATGATCCAGATGCATACATATAGAGCTTGGTAATAGTAGCAATGTTAATGTGGCTAATACATTAAAACTAAAATGTTACCACGTACAACATAACATTTCTGGAGGTTTGTGATTTTCTCATTTTGTTGTAATTCTTTAAAAAATGATTGCGTTAACAAACATGATCGTTTGTTCTCATCTAAATCAATTGCAATCTGCCATCCAACTCAAATGTAAGAGGTCTTGAAAAAGAAGGGTCAACACTGCAAATATTGACTCTTTGCATCAACTTCATGTAATTGTCAATAAAAAGCCTTTGACACTTATGAAATGCTTGTAATTATACTTCAGTGTTCCATAGTAACATCTGACAAAAATATCTAAAGACACTGAAGCAGCAAACTTTATGAAAATTAATATTTGTCATTCTCAAAACTTTTGGCCACGACTGTACATATACAGTACATAGCTACAGTTGAAGTTGGAAGTTTACGTACACCTTAGCCAAATACATTTAAACTCAGTTTTTGACAATTCCTGACATTTAATCCTCGTAAAAAAATCCTGTCTTAGGTCAGTTAGGATCACCACTTTATTTTAAGAATGTCAAATGTCAGAATAATAGTAGAGAGTGATTTATTTCAGCTTTTATTTCTTTCATCACATTCCCAGTGGGTCAGAACTTTACATACACTCAATTAGTATTTGGTAGAATTGCCTTTAAATTGTTTAACTTGGGTCAAACGTTTCAGGTAGCCTTCCACAAGCTTCCCACAATAAGTTGGGTGAATTTTGGCCAATTCCTCCTGACAGAGCTGGTGTAACTGAGTCAGGTTTGTAGGCCTCCTTGCTCACACACGCTTTTTCAGTTCTGCCCACAGATTTTCTATAGGATTGAGGTCAGGGCTTTGTGATGGCCACTCCAATACCTTGACTTTGTTGTCCTTAAGCCATTTTGCCACAACTTTGGAAGTTTGCTTGGGGTCATTGTCCATTTGAAAGACCCATTTGCGACCAACTTTAACTTCTTGACTGATGTCTTGAGATGTTGCTTCAATATATCCACATAATATTCCGTCCTCATGATGCCATCTATTTTGTGAAGTACACCAGTCCCTCCTGCAGCAAAGCACCCCCACAACATGATGCTGCCACCCCCGTGCTTCACGGTTGGGATGGTGTTCTTCGGCTTGCAAGCCTCCCCCTTTTTCCTCCGAATATAACGATGGTCATTGTTTTTTGTTTCATTAGACCAGAGGACATTTCTCCAAAAAGTACGATCTTTGTCCCCATGTGCAGTTGTAAACCGTAGTTTGGCTTTTTTATGGTGGTTTTGGAGCAGTGGCTTCTTCCTTGCTGAGCGGCCTTTCAGGTTATGTCGACATAGGACTCGTTTTACTGTGGATATAGATACTTTTGTACCTGTTTCCTCCAGCATCTTCACAAGGTCCTTTGCTGTTGTTCTGGGTTTGATTTGCACTTTTCGCACCAAAGTATGTTAATCTCTAGGAGACAGAACGCGTCTCCTTCCTGAGCGGTATGACGGCTGCGTGGTCCCATGGTGTTTATATTTTTGTACTATTGTTTGTACAGATGAACGTGGTACCTTCAGGCGTTTGGAAATTGCTCCCAAGGATGAACCAGACTTGTGGAGGTCTTCAATTATTTTTCTGAGGTCTTGGCTGATTTTTTTAATTCTTTTGATTTTCCCATGATGTCAAGCAAAAAGGCACTGAGTTTGAAGGTAGGCCTTGAAATACATCCACAGGTACACCTCCAATTGACTAAAATGATGTCAATTAGCCTATCAGAAGCTTCTAAAGCCATGACATCATTTTCTGGAATTTTCCAAGCTGTTTAAAGGCACAGTCAACTTAGTGTATGTAAACGTCTGACCCACTGGAATTGTGATATAGTGAATTATAAGTGAAATAATCTGTCTGTAAACAATTGTTGGAAAAATTGTGTCATGCACAAAGTAGATGTCCTGAAAAACGAGTTTTAATGACTCCAACCTAAGTGTATGTAAACTTCCAACCTCATCTGTATATATAAGGTACACTGCCGTTCAAAAGTTTGGGGTCACTTAGAAACGTCCTTGTTTTTGAAAGAAAAGCACATTTTTTGTCCATTAAAATAACATCAAATTGATCAGAAATACAGTGTAGACATTGTTAATGTTGTAAATGACTACTGTAGCTGGAAACGGCTGATTTTTAATGGAATATCTACATAGGCGTACAGAGACCCATTATCAGCAACCATCACTCCTGTGTACCAATGGCACGTTGTGTTAGCTAATCCAAGTTTATCATTTTAAAAGGATAATTGATCATTAGAAAACCCTTTTGCCATTATGTTAGCACAGCTGAAAACTGTTGTCCTGATTAAAGAAGCAATAAAACTGGCCTTTTTTGGACTAGTTGAGTATCGGGAGCGTCAGCATTTGTGGGTTCGATTACAGGCTCAAAATGGTCAGAAACAAAGACCTTTCTTCTGAAACTTTTCAGTCTATTCTTGTTCTGAGAAATGAAGGCTATTTCATGCAAGAAATTGCCAAGAAACTGAAGGTCTCATACAACGCTGTGCACTACTCCCTTCACAGAACAGCGCAAACTGGCTCTAACCAGAATAGAAAGAGGAGTGGGAGGCCCCAGTGCACAACTGAGCAAGAGGACAAGTACATTAGAGGGTCTAGTTTGAGAAACATACACAAGTCCCCAACTGGCAGCTTCATTAAATAGTACCTGCAAAACACCAGTCTTAACGTCAACAGTGAAGAGGCGACTCCGGGATGCTGGCCTTCTAGGCAGAGTTCCACTGTCCAGTGTCTGTGTTCTTTTGCCCATCTTAATCTTTTCTTTTTATTGGCCAGTCTGAGATATGGCTTTTTCTTTGCAACTCTGCCTGCCAGTGTTCCTCTCAAGTGTTTCTCCAAAGTCATGCTCATGTTCACGTTCAGTCATGCTCAACAGATACCTGTATAGTACTGTCGTAGCGTTGACTATCATTAATGTGAAGACTGTATGTTATCAAATCAGTTCTCTGTCATTTAATTACGTGATTAACTTTAATTAACTAGGAAGTCGGGGCACCACGGGAATTTTTTTTTAAAGAGTATTTATTTCCCGGATGAACTCTTCCGATATTATCATATCTTTTCGATTACAGTCACTTATTAATGATTTATTACCTCATCAGTCTCATTACTGAACATAGCAAACTCTTGGATATCTGCACGAACCCTAACATATATCATGAATCAGCGATACACAAATTGTCTTAATTATTTATTGACTAACTAACGTAATCAATCACAGAATTACATAAACACACACACAAAATAGGTCATACATTGGTTACTGACATGATAGAAAAGTCCCTAGTAGGCTAAGCCCATATGACGGCTTGGTAGACAAAGGAAAGGGGTGGGGACAGCTCAAGAGCGGGAAACTCAGAGCTCATAACTACACTCATAGAAATTACTAATACTTTGAACATGAACAACTGCTCATTCGAAAATAAATTTCAATTTACATATTTACGGGTGTATGCCTTGGTTGTCCCTCTCTGCAATCGCCGGTCCGTCTGCTGTATAGTCAGTCGATAGAAAGCCTCTGGTTTGTCCACCAGAGATCAAAGTCTGTCGGAGTTGTAGGTTGTTATAATGGATACTTCAGAGTACCATTTCGGAAATGTTCTTAGACCGGATGTGTTTACCAGACCAAAGTATTTAAACAGCTGCAGCCTGAATAATTGTTCTTTAGTTTGTAGATTTCTTAGCCATTTCAACGTGGGCATGATCTCCACATTCTCTGGTCTTGTGTTCTTTGGTAGAGTTGCCAACCATTTCAACATGTAGCGACAGCTTCCATGTTTTCTGGTCTCTGAAGTGGTTCAAACTACTCTACACACCAACGTCACCCGTCATGTTTTGGTCTCGAGTAGTAATAGCTATTTCAACGTGGGAACTCCCGTCCCTGCATTTTTGACTCTTGCTTGTAGATTTCTTAACCATTCGAGACGTGCGGCTTACTGTGGGTCTCTTTGACATAAAATGTACATTTTGTCATGAGTGGTTTTATACTCTGTGGAAGAAGGGGCGGTTCCATGATGCATGATGTGATGTCTGGGCTCACAGGGGGCGTGGCCACTGACTAATTAAAACTTTATATCTAAACAAGTATCTCGTTTAGATGGCCAACATCATATTACATCTTCTCACAAATAGTTTCATATTCACTCATATATTTTATACAACCATCAGATGCAAACCCCATAATTGAGAAGTTTACACAGCCAAAGACGCAGTAATGTGTGTCTCCTGTCCTTCATGACATCACCAAATGAGACAAGAGACGGTCATGTCGAGTTTAAGTGTCCACGGACCATTCCCACATTCTCAAAAATATAAATATTGTTTAATTCTCAAATTTGGGGGATTAGGAGTTTTGGCAAGAAGAATGTATTTGTTCTCCGTAGGCTCTCTCCCTCAATACTCCATGGCAACGAAGAGAGTTTCTACCAGGAATTTATGACCGTTGTAAAACCTGTGGTGGGAGAGAGAGTGAGAGAGGGGGGGGAACCACGATATACACCCAAAAGGGCCACGTCGTGACAGTACAGTATCACTCGTCCAGCTATATCAGCAGCCTATGATCAATCTCAGATGTTGATGTGAAGAGGTTGTCATGGCTTTCTAGCCAATCGATTTTCTTATGGTATGGCTGTTCTCAGCTTGCTTTGAGTCCATCAGGGCCAAAGCTGAACTGTCCAGTCTCAGGTTGGATGTACATCAGAGATTGGCTGATGATGTCCTACAGAGGTTCTGGTTGGTTGGTATCTCAGAATTCTGGATAGCTGGATCTGTCCTCTCATTGGGTTAGTGTCCCAATGTTCTGGAGTCTGATTGGTTCTTCTTGTCTTACAGAGGTTCTGGTTGAACAGTGTGCCAGCATTGGAGTCAGGGCCGGAGGGGTTTGAAACATAGTCTGGAAGATTGTGAATAGTGAGAGAGAGGATTACACCACAATGTCATTAAAAAAAAGGGATGATCTCCTGCCGCATTCATTCAGATCCTGTGAGACATAATTTAATCCACAAACCTTAAAAAGCAAACTTCGGAGCTTACTTGACAAAAAAAATCAAGCTCAGAGGCTCAGGGCAACACACAGCTCAGCTCAGCTCGCTTACATCATGTCTGCATCTGGGTGGACGGATTTATGTATGGAAACAATATGGCTGTTTGGTGAGGGAGTAGAGAGAGCACAGGCGATGGGGAGAGAGAGACCGAGAGACAGCTAGTTTACATCATGTCTGGATGGATGTATAAACACTATATCTCTCTTTGGGGAGAGAGTAGACGGAGTAGAATTCCATGTAGTTGTAGAGGGAGAGAGATGGGGAGGGAGACAGAGAGAGTGGGGGTGGGAGAGAGAGAGAGAGAGAGACGGGGAGGGAGACAGAGAGAGTGGGGGCGGGGGAGAGAGAGAGAGCGAGAGAAAGATAGAGAGAGAGAGATGGAAAGATGTTCTACCTGGTTCTCTTAGCACATGGGTGTGGTTGGGTTACCTGGTTCTCCTAGTGTATGGGTGTGGTTGGGTTACCTGGTTCTCCTAGTGTATGGTGTGGTTGGGTTACCTGGTTCTCCTAGTGTATGGGTGTGGTTGGGTTACCTGGTTCTCCTAGTGTATGGGTGTGGTTGGGTTACCTGGTTCTCCTAGTGTATGGGTGTGGTTGGGTTACCTGGTTCTCCTAGTGTATGGGTGTGGTCCTATATGTGAGGTTGGCCAGATGCAGAGAAACAGAGACACAGAGAGACAGAGACACAGATGCAGAGAGACAGAGACGCAGAGAGACAGAGTAGGTTACCTGGTGCTCCTAGAGTGTGAGGTTGGTTTACCTGGTGCTCCTAGTGTGTGTGAGGTTGGGTTACCAGGTGCTCCTAGTGTTGGGCCAGGGTCTGATACTGGAGCAGCATAAACAGCTGGACCTGGACCTGTGGGCTGAGGTTCAGTCCTCTACTGCTCGACACATCCTGGGAGGTCAGGCTCTACATGGGGTCAAAGCTGAAAAGGTCAAACAATCTGATGGCCCGAATGAAAGCAATCTATATGGCATGGTATTCTGTCACAGACATGCTGTAGCCTTACAAAACATGAACCATACCTCCCTGCTGAACCATACCTCCCAGCTGAACCATACCTCCCAGCTGAACAATACCTCCCATACCTTCCAGCTGAACCATACCTCCCATACCTCCCTGCTGAACCATACCTCCCATGCCTCCCTGCTGAACCATAACTCCCAGCTGAACCATACCTCCCAGCTGAACCATACCTCCCATACCTCCCTGCTGAACCATACCTCCCATACCTCCCTGCTGAACCATACCTCCCAGCTGAACCATACCTCCCAGCTGAACCTCCCTGCTGAACCGTACCTCCCTCCTGAACCATACCTCCCTGCTGAACCATACCTCCGTGTTGAACCATACCTCCCTGCTGAACCATACCTCCCTGCTGAACCATACCTCCCTGCTGAACCTTACCTCTCAGCTGAACCATACCTCCCTGCTGAACCATACCTCCCTGCTGAACCATACCTCCCTGCTGAACCATACCTCCCATACCTCCCTGCTGAACCATACCTCCCTGCTGAACCATACCTCCCAGCTGAACCATATCTCCCTGCTGAACCGTACCTCTCAGCTGAACCATACCTCCCTGCTGAACCATACCTCCCATACCTCCCTGCTGAACCATACCTCCCATACCTCCCTGCTGAACCATACCTCCCTGCTGAACCATACCTCCCTGCTGAACTGTACCTCCCAGCTGCTTGGTGAACAGGACCTGTATGAGCAGCCAGCAGAACCATGATGCTCTCCATCCTTCCCTTACAGCAGAACAGCACCAGTCTGCCACCGGGTCTGGCCAGGCTACTCCTCATCGTGGTAAGGCATGGTGGCCTATGGTCCTACTGTATTGGATTTCATTTATTACTTTAAGCTGCAAGTGGAGCGGAGGGTTTTAACAGTGCATCTCCAGTGATGCCCTCAGGCTCTAGAGACATGGTTGGGTAGGTTACTTTTTAAATGTAATCCGTTACTAGTTACCTTTCCAAAATTGTAATCAGTAACGTAACTTTTGGATTACCCCAAACGCAGTAACATAATCTGATTACTTTTGGATCATAATCTGATTCCCTTTAAGAGGGAAAGAAGAAGACAGAATGAATCCATCAAATGCTGGTGTGTCATCATAGGGGGTTCTAGCTTGTGGTCAGACTTGCGTATTTTTTCAATGCTGAATTGAATGTCATTGAGAAAACAGAAAAATTTCATAATGTATTTTATTTCTGTCTTCTTTTCCTTTCTCAATGTCAAAGTAGTCCAACAAGTCATAATCATTACATTTTTATAAAATATCTTGTAATCTGATGACAATATTTGACATGTAATCAGTTACTACCCAGTCCCCAACCCTGTCTAGAGGGAACCACACCTCCATAGAGCTTATTCCATAGCTAAACTTCTACTCCAGATTACTCGATCCAGAAGACTACTCCATAACTAAACCACTACTCCAGATTACTTGATCCAGAAGACTACTCCATAGCTAAACTTCTACTCCAGGTTACTCGATCCAGAAGACTACTCCATAGCTAAACTTCTACTCCAGATTACTTGATCCAGAAGACTACTCCATAGCTAAACTTCTACTCCAGATTACTTGATCCAGAAGGCTACTCCATAGCTAAACTTCTACTCCAGGTTACTCGATCCAGAAGACTACTCCATAGCTAAACTTCTACTCCAGATTACTTGATCCAGAAGGCTACTCCATAGCTAAACTTCTACTCCAGGTTACTCGATCCAGAAGACTACTCCATAGCTAAACTTCTACTCCAGATTACTCGATCCAGAAGACTACTCCATAGCTAAACTTCTACTCCAGATTACTCGATCCAGAAGACTACTTCATAGCTGAATTTCTACTCCAGATTACTCGATTCAAAAGACTACTCCATAGTTAAACCACTACTCCATCCAGTATACTGTATCCAGAAGACTACTACATAGCTAAACCCCAACTCCAGTATACTGTATCCAGAAGACTACTCCATAGCTAAACCCCAACTTCAGTATACTGTATCCAGAAGACTACTCCATAGCTAAACCCCAACTCCAGTATACTGTATCCAGAAGACTACTCCATAGCTAAACCCCAACTCCAGTATACTGTATCCAGAAGACTACTCCATAGCTAAACTCCTACTCCAGTATACTGTATCCAGAAGACTACTCCATAGCTAAACCCCAACTCCAGTATACTGTATCCAGAAGACTACTCCATAGCTAAACTCCTACTCCAGTATACTGTATCCAGAAGACTACTCCATAGCTAAACCCCAACTCCAGTATACTGTATCCAGAAGACTACTCCATAGCTAAACCCCAACTCCAGTATACTGTATCCAGAAGACTACTCCATAGCTAAACTCCTACTCCATCCAGTATACTTTATCCAGAAGACTACTCCATAGCTAAACCCCAACTCCAGTATACTGTATCCAGAAGACTACTCCATAGCTAAACCCCAACTCCAGTATACTGTATCCAGAAGACTACTCCATAGCTAAACCCCAACTCCATCCAGTATACTGTATCCAGAAGACTACTCCATAGCTAAACCCCAACTCCATCCAGTATACTTTATCCAGAAGACTACTCCATAGCTAAACCCCTACTCCAGTATACTGTATCCAGAAGACTACTCCATAGCTAAACTCCTACTCCAGTATACTGTATCCAGAAGACTACTCCATAGCTAAACCCCAACTCCATCCAGTATACTTTATCCAGAAGACTACTCCATAGCTAAACCCCAACTCCATCCAGTATACTTTATCCAGAAGACTACTCCATAGCTAAACCCCAACTCCATCCAGTATACTTTATCCAGAAGACTACTCCATAGCTAAACTCCTACTCCAGTATACTGTATCCAGAAGACTACTCCATAGCTAAACCCCAACTCCATCCAGTATACTTTATCCAGAAGACTACTCCATAGCTAAACCCCAACTCCATCCAGTATACTTTATCCAGAAGACTACTCCATAGCTAAACTCCTACTCCAGTATACTGTATCCAGAAGACTACTCCATAGCTAAACTCCTACTCCAGTATACTGTATCCAGAAGACTACTCCATAGCTAAACCCCTACTCCAGTATACTGTATCCAGAAGACTACTCCATAGCTAAACCCCAACTCCATCCAGTATACTGTATCCAGAAGACTACTCCATAGCTAAACCCCTACTCCAGTATACTGTATCCAGAAGACTACTCCATAGCTAAACTCCTACTCCAGTATACTGTATCCAGAAGACTACTCCATAGCTAAACTCCTACTCCAGTATACTGTATCCAGAAGACTACTCCATAGCTAAACTCCTACTCCAGTATACTGTATCCAGAAGACTACTCCATAGCTAAACTCCTACTCCAGTATACTGTATCCAGAAGACTACTCCATAGCTAAACTCCTACTCCAGTATACTGTATCCAGAAGACTACTCCATAGCTAAACTCCTACTCCAGTATACTGTATCCAGAAGACTACTCCATAGCTAAACTCCTACTCCAGTATACTGTATCCAGAAGACTACTCCATAGCTAAACCCCTACTCCAGTATACTGTATCCAGAAGACTACTCCATAGCTAAACCCCAACTCCATCCAGTTTACTTTATCCAGAAGACTACTCCATAGCTAAACCCCTACTCCAGTATACTGTATCCAGAAGACTACTCCATAGCTAAACTCCTACTCCAGTATACTGTATCCAGAAGACTACTCCATAGCTAAACCCCTACTCCAGTATACTGTATCCAGAAGACTACTCCATAGCTAAACTCCTACTCCAGTATACTGTATCCAGAAGACTACTCCATAGCTAAACTCCTACTCCAGTATACTGTATCCAGAAGACTACTCCATAGCTAAACTCCTACTCCAGTATACTGTATCCAGAAGACTACTCCATAGCTAAACTCCTACTCCAGTATACTGTATCCAGAAGACTACTCCATAGCTAAACCCCTACTCCAGTATACTGTATCCAGAAGACTACTCCATAGCTAAACTCCTACTCCAGTATACTGTATCCAGAAGACTACTCCATAGCTAAACTCCTACTCCAGTATACTGTATCCAGAAGACTACTCCATAGCTAAACCCCAACTCCATCCAGTATACTTTATCCAGAAGACTACTCCATAGCTAAACCCCAACTCCATCCAGTATACTTTATCCAGAAGACTACTCCATAGCTAAACCCCAACTCCATCCAGTATACTGTATCCAGAAGACTACTCCATAGCTAAACCCCTACTCCAGTATACTGTATCCAGAAGACTACTCCATAGCTAAACTCCTACTCCAGTATACTGTATCCAGAAGACTACTCCATAGCTAAACCCCTACTCCAGTATACTGTATCCAGAAGACTACTCCATAGCTAAACCCCAACTCCATCCAGTATACTGTATCCAGAAGACTACTCCATAGCTAAACCCCTACTCCAGTATACTGTATCCAGAAGACTACTCCATAGCTAAACTCCTACTCCAGTATACTGTATCCAGAAGACTACTCCATAGCTAAACTCCTACTCCAGTATACTGTATCCAGAAGACTACTCCATAGCTAAACTCCTACTCCAGTATACTGTATCCAGAAGACTACTCCATAGCTAAACTCCTACTCCAGTATACTGTATCCAGAAGACTACTCCATAGCTAAACTCCTACTCCAGTATACTGTATCCAGAAGACTACTCCATAGCTAAACTCCTACTCCAGTATACTGTATCCAGAAGACTACTCCATAGCTAAACTCCTACTCCAGTATACTGTATCCAGAAGACTACTCCATAGCTAAACCCCTACTCCAGTATACTGTATCCAGAAGACTACTCCATAGCTAAACCCCAACTCCATCCAGTTTACTTTATCCAGAAGACTACTCCATAGCTAAACCCCTACTCCAGTATACTGTATCCAGAAGACTACTCCATAGCTAAACTCCTACTCCAGTATACTGTATCCAGAAGACTACTCCATAGCTAAACCCCTACTCCAGTATACTGTATCCAGAAGACTACTCCATAGCTAAACTCCTACTCCAGTATACTGTATCCAGAAGACTACTCCATAGCTAAACTCCTACTCCAGTATACTGTATCCAGAAGACTACTCCATAGCTAAACTCCTACTCAAGTATACTGTATCCAGAAGACTACTCCATAGCTAAACTCCTACTCCAGTATACTGTATCCAGAAGACTACTCCATAGCTAAACCCCTACTCCAGTATACTGTATCCAGAAGACTACTCCATAGCTAAACTCCTACTCCAGTATACTGTATCCAGAAGACTACTCCATAGCTAAACTCCTACTCCAGTATACTGTATCCAGAAGACTACTCCATAGCTAAACCCCAACTCCATCCAGTATACTTTATCCAGAAGACTACTCCATAGCTAAACCCCAACTCCATCCAGTATACTTTATCCAGAAGACTACTCCATAGCTAAACCCCAACTCCATCCAGTATACTGTATCCAGAAGACTACTCCATAGCTAAACCCCTACTCCAGTATACTGTATCCAGAAGACTACTCCATAGCTAAACTCCTACTCCAGTATACTGTATCCAGAAGACTACTCCATAGCTAAACTCCTACTCCAGTATACTGTATCCAGAAGACTACTCCATAGCTAAACTCCTACTCCAGTATACTGTATCCAGAAGACTACTCCATAGCTAAACCCCTACTCCAGTATACTGTATCCAGAAGACTACTCCATAGCTAAACCCCTACTCCAGTATACTGTATCCAGAAGACTACTCCATAGCTAAACTCCTACTCCAGTATACTGTATCCAGAAGACTACTCAGGATGATTATGTGGTTGTAAAGGGACGCTCTAGGGTTCCTATAAGTCCTAGTGGGACTTGATGTATTCCTTTCAGCTCCAAGTGGAGCAGAGGGCCTCAACATTGCTGGTCTTCAGTGATCCTCTAGGGCCCTACAGGGAAGCTCCACAGAAATATGCGGCGTGGGAGTCGGAGTTCACTCCATCTGAACAGCCATGATCCAGTTCACGACTAAGAGTTAGGACTCTCAGTTCACGACTAAGAGTTAGGACTCTCAGTTCACGACTAAGAGTTAGGACTCTCAGTTCACGACTAAGAGTTAGGACTCTCAGTTCACGACTAAGAGTTAGGATGGATGGTACATTCTGTTCAGAAAAGATCCTGAGTTTAGATATGAGGTATCTAAAAACACCATCCACAGCAGAATACAGTCCCCAGGCTCCAGAAGACCACGGGCTTGGGATGGATATGTCATTCTGTGCAGCAAACAGAAGAGCGTTAGATTCAATCCGGTAGGTACTCTACTCCATTTCTAAACATCCATTCCAGTTCACAGAATCCAGAACAGTGAGGATGGAGGATGTTTGCATTCTGCCAAGAGCCTGCGTTTTGGTCTTTGAGGTCCTTTCTGTCCTCCTGACCAATCCGATGCCTCTTTCTCGGGCTCCTGACCAATCCGATGCCTCTTTCCTCGGGCTCCTGACCAATCGATGCCTCTTTCTCGGGCTCCTGACCAATCCGATGCCTCTTTCTCGGGCTCCTGACCAATCCGATGCCTCTTTCTCGGGCTCCTGACCAATCCGATGCCTCTTTCTCGGGCTCCTGACCAATCCGATGCCTCTTTCTCGGGCTCCTGACCAATAAGATGCCTCTTTCTCTCCTCCTGACCAATCCGATGCCTCTTTCTCGGGCTCCTGACCAATCCGATGCCTCTTTCTCGGGCTCCTGACCAATCCGATGCCTCTTTCTCGGGCTCCTGACCAATCCGATGCCTCTTTCTCGGGCTCCTGACCAATCCGATGCCTCTTTCTCGGGCTCCTGACCAATCCGATGCCTCTTTCTCTCCTCCTGACCAATCCGATGCCTCTTTCTCGGGCTCCTGACCAATCCGATGCCTCTTTCTTTCCTCCTGACCAATCCGATGCCTCTTTCTCTCCTCCTGACCAATCCGATGCCTCTTTCTCGGGCTCCTGACCAATCCGATGCCTCTTTCTCTCCTCGTGACCAATCCGATGCCTCTTTCTCGGGCTCCTGACCAATCCGATGCCTCTTTCTCTCCTCCTGACCAATCCGATGCCTCTTTCTCGGGCTCCTGACCAATCCGATGCCTTTTTCTTTGTTCCCGGCCAAATTCAATTCAAGACTTTTATTTTCACCGCATGAGAAAGTCACATAGAAAAGAAAAACAAAAACATTTGTGTTTGTGTCTGACACCATCACAGGGTCCTCCTTGATGTCTGGATGACATGACAGTAGACGGGAAGATCCAACCGGTACATTATGCAACTGGTGCCAATCAGCTTGGGTCTTCTATGGTACAGTGCTTCTATCAGCATCCCCAAGTTCACCTCCCATTTGTCCTGGTGCATCTCCCATTTGTCATGGTGCATCTCCCATTTGTCACGGTGCATCTCCCATTTGTCACGGTGCATCTCCCATTTGTCATGGTGCATCTCCCATTTGTCATGGTGCATCTCCCATTTGTCACGGTGCATCTCCCATTTGTCCTGCTGCATCTCCCATTTGTCATGGTGCATCTCCCATTTGTCCTGGTGCATCTTCCATTTGTCCTGGTGCATCTCCCTTCCATTGTGTAAAAGATACCCTTTCTTTTGTGCATTGAGATAACAAAATAAAAACTGTGATGCTTCAACGATGGGTTAGTCAATCTTCTCTCAGTTCTCCAACATTCTCTGATCCAGACTCAATTCAGACAGGACAGTAATTCCAGAGATGATACAGGCTTTGGTAATTCCCTCTTCAACAGAGACTTAGCAGTCTGTTGTGGTGTTAGTCCTCCCCGGTGAGTGATGCAGGGGCCGGGAGAGGGAGGTTAGAGGGTGAATGAAACCGGTGCTCCAGATACCATTCCAGCAGAGTCACTAGTACCGACCTCACACACACGCTACACCGCCCCTCCACATACACACACCATCCCTACGGCCAACAAGAGGTCACTTCCACTAGCATGTCCCCAGCCATCCATCTTTTGTGCATCAGAGTTCAGGAAGTAAAGTTCACATTCCACACACTCTCCCCATATCTCTCTCTCACACATACTCTCTCTCTCTCTCACACACACACACTCTCTCTCTCTCTCTCTCACACACACACACGCACAGACGCACACACTTTAAGATGTTGTGGAGGTTGATGTATGTGTGTGAGGTTACGGTAACACGACCACACAATTTGACATTTAAAAAAAACGACTAAAAAGCTCTCTATGTGAGGTTACTCTAAATAAGCTCATCTAGATCGGTTTAAATAACACAGTAATAACAGTAATAACACAGTAATAACACAGTAATAACACGTTTGAAATAAACAGAGCTCAGAGAAAGAGATGAAGCATTCTGCTAGAGATGTCGCTGGATAAGAGTCTCCGTACGGGAGGCAATGCCAACCATCAACTGGCCACTAATTCATATACTGCAGTCTAATCAGTAACACTCCTTATGGATAGTCTCTTCAGAAAGCATTATCAGCACACATATCTATGTCAGGTGCTAATAAACATTTATAAACTGCCTTCGTTAAAAGCATTAAGGCCAACCAGGCGTTAGGTCTAGACTACGTAAACACGAATAACAATACTAAGTGAAAAAAAACTATTTTTACACCAGACTTATTTCCTCAAGGAGATTTATTTAGTTCCTCCTCCTGTCCACATCAGAATACATTGAGCGAACAAATACCCCCCCCCCCCCCAAAAAAAACCAGTCGACTGGTTTCCTCACTAATACACAAAACCGGTCCTTTGGTCTGTCTATAGTACAGCTGGAGAGGCATTCTGTGTGAGATATACATGACTGTTGGTTAAACCAGACGGAATGTTTCTGTAAAGTGAAAGTGGAGAGTTGACAACATTCAGTACGGTTTTATCAGGTTATGATTGTGGCCCAGCCCTGTGATTGTACGTATACAATTATATTAAATAAGATCCCTGACCAATGACTGGTCTGAAAGATAGACAGCTTAGCTCATCCCCTGAGTTTTATGGTTCTGCCCAGTGGGTCATAAGTACTCCAGGGTCGTGTTCATTAGGCACCAAACAAGAATACCTGGTCTTGTCCCATAACTAAATTGTCAGTTTTTTCTTCTTCTTCTTCCAGTTTCAAATAATTTTGTCCTAATGAACACAACCCAGCTCCCATGACGCAGATGTCATGAGGGAAACCATCAAAAGAGACTCAATTTCAGTGTCACACTGTACGAATGCTGAATGTTTTACCTGAGTATTTTAAAGACACATTCTCTGGGTGTTTGATATGATCTGTGCTGAGTCCTTCCTGGTCCATATGGAGTTCCTGAGAAAGTTACTTCCTGAAATGGAAAGCCATTTTTTTTTTTTTTTTAAAGGACAAGTTCAGTATTTTACAAACTAACGGTCGATGGTTCGTCATCCTGAAAGTACAGTTTCTCAAGGGCCATAGATGACTTTCAGGGTGAGGAACCATCTAACGTTAGTTTGTAAAATACTGAACTTCCCCTTCAAAATGAGGTAAGAGGTGTATAGATTACCTCAGCGAGTGATCAAGTTGGGGGAGCTCACTCTTTAGGATGGTGTAGACTCCACCCACCAGGCACCCAGGAAAGTTAAAATGAATGAGAGCCCTTATTGGCATCCATATTGTCTGGTTGATGGTTATAATAACACATTTTGTAAACAGAAGTGATGGTGGCTACCATAATGTTCAAACCACGAATGAGGTAGAGACAACAAATCAGCTGAGGAGTATAGCCAATCACCATACAGTATTTCTTTTTTCTTTTCTTTTTTTAAACCTGCTTTTATACAAACCTTTGCTATCATGATTTTTGCTTTCTTCTAAAATGTTTAAACCTGATCAGAAAACTAAAATCCAATCTTCAGTCCTCTTTACTTGACTTAAATTCATTAGGCTGTTCACAAGCAGTTTGCATATGTGGCACTATGGGAAACAGTTCTTCACTTAGCACTGTAGCGTTCAAAGCCGATGAATTGACATACAGAAATAATACAGCAATTATGAGTATTACACGAAAATACATGATAATCATCATATAAAAACATTGAGAAAAAAAAATAAAAATAGAACATCTACTAATTAAACATACCAAAATAAAAAACAATTCAAGTTGCTTCTTCACCTGGCTGTAAGATTAGATTTTCCCAGAATGCATTGTTTCTATGCAAACAAATGTGTATTCAGTGAAGGACCATGGAGGAAGTGGTAGTTGTAGATATTTAACTAGAGACAACAGTGAAATGTACATTCAATATCTTGACATGTACATTTGTTTTTATGAGTTACTTTCTCCAAATCCAACCCCTATTTTGTCATCCCATAACACAGATTAGTCCAGTTTGACTAGAGAAGAGGTCATTTGATTGAACACCAGTTTTGTCCTTAACACAGGACAGTAGAATAACATGAGTATACTGGAGAGAGAGACTGGTGGCGTCCAGTGTTGGAACACTGCGGTCAGTTGGGTCCCTTGGAGGATGTGGAGGAAGAGGGGCTGTGAGAGGAGGAGAGGACACCGCAACCACTCTGTTCAGCAGGAGGCATGGTCTCAGACGTCACAGAGGCTGCACTAGGAGTGTTCTGGGCAAACAGCATTCCTACAGGGGAGACAAGAACACAAATTGGTAGTCAGTAGTGGGACTCTGTGTGACAAGTTAAAATGTCACAGTGACCTACGGAGTAAAGGGCTAGCAATCCTTTCTGGGCGGATCTAAAATGTATCAAGAATTTTTTTACATTTAAAACAACATTGCAGCATCATTTACTAACCTGAATAGAGTGTTCCGTTGACCTCCACAGACACACTGATGCTGTCAACCCCGTTACTGGAGATAGTACGAGACAGGTCCTGCTTGGCAGTACTCTCTGAGGTGGGACAAAGATACAGTCAGGAGTTAAAAGTTTACAATTCAATTATGTGAGTAAACATGTTTGGCTTGACAATGAATACAAAACAGATCTGAGATCAGGTTAGAGCGGACTATTGTAAGCCCTAGAATATGACAACTAATTCATTGCTTTTCCATGCCGTCCCTATGAGTGGTGCGTCACTTGAGTGGGTTGAGTCACTGACGTGATCTTCCTGTCCGGGTTGGCGCCCCCCCTTGGGTTTGTGGGCTATACTCGGCCTTGTCTCAGGATGGTAAGTTGGTGGTTGCAGATATCCCTCCAGTGGGAGTGGGGGCTGTGCTTTGGCAAAGTGGGTGGGGTTATATTCTGCCTGTTTGGCCCTGTCCGGGGGTATCGTCGGACGGGGCCACAGTGTCTCCCGACCCCTCCTGTCTCAGCCTCCAGTATTCATGCTGCAGTAGTTTATGTGTCGGGGGGCTAGGGTCAGTCTGTTATATCTGGAGTATTTCTCCTGTCTTATCCGGTGTCCTGTGTGAATTTAAGTATGCTCTCTCTAATTCTCTCTTTCTCTCTCTCGGAGGACCTGAGCCCTAGGACCATGCCTCAGGACTACCTGGCCTGATGACTCCTTGCTGTCCCCAGTCCACCTCGCCGTGCTGCTGCTCCAGTTTCAACTGTTCTGTCTGCGGCTATGGAACCCTGACCTGTTCACCGGACGTGCTACCTGTCCCAGACCTGCTGTTTTCAACTCTCTAGAGACAGCAGGAGCGGTAGAGATATGATCGGCTATGAAAAGCCAACTGACATTTACTCCTGAGGTGCTGACCTGTTGCACCCTCGACAACAACTGTGATTATTATTATTTGACCATGCTGGTCATCTATGAACATTTGAACATCTTGGCCATGTTCTGTTATAATCTCCACCCGGCACAGCCAGAAGAGGACTGGCCACCTCTCATAGCCTGCTTCCTCTCTAGGTTTCTTCCTAGGTTCTGGCCTTTCTAGGGAATTTTTCCTAACCACCGTGCTTCTACACCTGCATTGCTTGCTGTTTGGGGTTTTAGGCTGGGTTTCTGTACAGCCCTTCGAGATATCAGCTGATGTAAGAAGAGCTTTATAAATACTTTTGATTGACTGAACTAATTGGTAGCCAACACGCCCAGCCCAGTACTGACCGTGTCTGTTGTTGTTGTTGAGTTGCTTCATGCCGGGGTGGAAGTGAGAGGCCATAGCCAACAGGTTATGTTGGAACGCCCGTTGCATCAGTCTCTGCTGTTCCTCCATGACCAAGCGAGCCATCTTCCTGTCTGGGCCCTCTCCTCCTCTCTCCAGTTTCTCTCGGAGGTGCTCCAGGGTAGCGGCCTGAGCTAGATGCTGCTGCCCCAGGGAGAGAGCGTTGGCCACGGGTAGATGGCTTGGTGGCATGGGGGTCGACATCTCCTCTGAGAGGGAACAGATGGGGGGAGTATTTTTTTCCCATAGATTAATGTCACACCGCAAATGTCAACATTTGAAATATTCAACATTCAACAATGTTTTCAAAACAAGGCCATTAGATTAGATTTTAAAAACATGGTCAGTAATTTATTTCCTTATCAGGTGTATGCTATGTGGATGGTCAGTGATCATGTCTGAATAAATCTGACAGTAGAGGGCGCCATAACACCACATTTATTTTATATAAATGTGGTGTCAGAACGATGTAGCCCATCACAAGTTAGTCACATGTTGGTGACAGGAAATCATCCATGTTAATCACCTAACTACATATCAAAACATTTATGTGTTTAAAAAAAACAAAACGCTTAAACACCTGCAGATCTCTTCAGAGATGGGCTGGGGGAGGTGTGCAGGCCGTTGTGACCGGCTGAGGAGTGGTGGGGCATCTTGGAGGGAGAGAGGAGGGAGTGGTGTGGGTGGGCAGGGGCGGTGGTGGAGAAGTGGTACAGGCTGTTATTGTAGCTGGGTCTTCGGCCTTCCCTCCGGTTACCGTCTATAGCAGCCTGGAGCTTGCCTGGAGAGCTCAGCCCCTTCTTCTCACACTCGTACGGGTACAGGTACTTCATATACCTGGGTGAACGTAGGACGAGGCAGTGGTTGGATTTTTTTCTCTCTCTCTCTGTATTTAGAAGTACTTTTCCATCATGAGGTGATTGGCCTAGCTAGGTTCTGTGTAGCTTCGCTGACCTCAAATTAGCTCGCTTTCCATTTAATTGAAGATGCGCACATCTACGCCGCAAATTAGGAAATCTTGCTCGGGTCAATCCTTTTTTTTTTAACACAAAGACCCATTTACAGATTACCTCCCTGTTTAATGACTCAATTTCACAGCATTTTCTTCTGTTTGGTGCTTAACGCCCGAGTGTAGACTCACTGTGTGCGGAGGGTGAAGGCTGCTGAGGTGATGGAGGTGGGCAGGTTGAGTCCTCTGGTGATCTCTCTCCAGATCTTCTTGTTAATGACCTCCACCAGGCCGCCATTCTCCGTCACCAGCTTGTAGAGCATGTACAGGTCCAGAATCTGCTTAGCCATGATGGGGATGCGGTTGACCGGGGTGCCTGGAGAAAGAGGTAGAAGAATTGAAACTAGATGTCTACAGATCCAAGATGGTGGCAGATGTCATGATGGGGATGCGGTTGACCGGGGTGCCTGGAGAAAGAGGTAGAAGAATTGAAACTAGATGTCTACAGATCCAAGATGGTGGCAGATATCATGATGGGGATGCGGTTGACTAGAGTGCCTGGAGATGCCCAGTTTAATTTGCTCTACATGCGTCTAAAGATCCAAGATGGAAGGAGTCACTCAATGCCTATGCGGCCAAGATTTAGGCAGTCGAATTTGATTTAAAATGAGGCCAGACTTCATAACACTGAACATAAATAACATTCTGACAGCTCATGTTTCCAAAACACAGTAGGTTATACAGTAGTGTCTGTTGATCTAGCTACAGTAATATGTCAAATTAACACCTATTTAACCCAGGGTCAAAGCCCCAAAAAACGTCAGTGAATTTATTGTAATAAAGTACGCTTATCCAATTGAAGGCATCAAATTGTTGCTTTAAGGCAACTCCATCTTCGGATGGGGCCACAGTGTCTCCTGACCGCTCCTGTCTCAGCCTCCAGTATTTATGCTGCAGTAGTTTATGTGTCGGGGGGCTAGGGTCAGTTGGTTATACCTGGAGTACTTCTCCTGTCTTATCCAGTGTCCTGTGTGAATTTAAGTATGCTCTCTCTAATTCTCTCGTTCTCTCTTTCTTTCTCTCTCTCTGAGAACCTGAGCCCTAGGACCATACGTCACGGCAAACCGGGCATGATGACTCCTTGCTGTCCCCAGTCCACCTGGCCTTGCTGCTGTTCCAGTTTCAACTGCTCTGCCTGCGGTTATGGAACCCCTACCTGTCCCAGACCTGCTGCTTTCAACTCTTAATGATCGGCTATGAAAAGCCAACTGACTTTTATTCCTGATTATTATTTGACCATGCTTGTCATTTATGAACATTTTGAAAATCTTGGCTCTCTCTAATTCTCTCCTTCTCTTTCTTTCTCTCTCTCGGAGGACCTGAGCCCTAGGACCATACGTCAGGACTACCGGGCATGATGACTCCTTGCTGTCCCCAGTCCGCCTGGCCTTGCTGCTATTCCAGTTTCAACTGTTCTGCCTGCGGTTATGGAACCCCTACCTGTCCCAGACCTGCTGTTTTCAACTCTTAATGATCGGCTATGAAAAGCCAACTGAAAATTATTCATGATTATTATTTGACCATGCTTGTCACTTATGAACATTTTGAACATCTTGGCATAGTTCTGTTATAATCTCCACCCGGCACAGCCAGAAGAGGACTGGCCACCCCTCATAGCCTGGTTCCTCTAGGTTTCTTCCTAGGTTTTGGCCTTTCTAGGGAGTTTTTCCTAGCCACCGTGCTTCTACACCTGCATTGCTTGCTGTTTGGGGTTTTAGGCTGGGTTTCTGTACAGCACTTCGAGATATTAGCTGATGTACGAAGGGCTATATAAAATAAACTTGATTTGATTTGATGATTCACTCAGTCTCCTCTGAACAGTTGATGTTGAGATGTGTCTGTTACTTGAACTCTGCGAAGCATTTATTTGGGCTGACATTTCTGAGGCTGGCAACTCAAATTAACTTATCCTTTGCAGCAGATGTAACTCTGGGTCTTCCTTTCCTATGGCGGTCCTCATGAGAGCTTCATCACAGTTTCATCATAGTGCTTGATGTTTTTTTGCGACTGCACTTGAAGTAACTTTCAAAAGTCTTGACATTTTCTGGATTGACCTTCATGTCTTAAAGTAATGATGGTTTCCTGTGTGTATCAAGAATGGTCCACCAAGGACATCCAGTCAACTTGACACAACTGTGGGAATCATTAGTCAACACTGACCAGCATCCCTGTGGAACGCTTTCGACACCAGGCAAAAAAAGGGGGGTGGGGGGTGTGCAACTCAATATTAGGAAGGTGTTAGGGCTATATAAAATAAACTTGATTGATTGATTGATCCAATAGTTATAATAGGACTCGAAGCAGTAGCCTAACCCCGCACGTGGTCAGCTATTTCAGCACCGCTTCGCGCTGCTTTGAAACAAGCGTGGGGACTTGTCTTGATAAATCAATGTCAGATTTTTTTACATTTCTTTTCACTGAATCTCCGTTTGGATATTGGTTTGGCTACAATTGGGGTTGTGGAAATGTTAGCTAGTGTAAATGGAAGTGCTGCTCATGATTATCTTGTCTAGTTCATTTATTATCACTGATCAGAACATTTTGCCAGCATGTTTTCTCTACCTTCTTGCCCTTTGTGCTGTTGACTGTGCCCAATATTGTTTGTACCATGTTTTGTGCTGCTACCATGTTGTGCTGCTACCATGTTGTGTTGCTACCATGTTGTTGTCATATGTTGCTGCCTTGCTATGTTGTCATCTTATTTTGTGGTCTTAGGTCTCTCTTTATGTAGTGTTGTGTTGTCTCTCTTGTTGTGATGTGTCTTTTGTCCTATATTTATATTGTATTTATTTTTTATTTTAATTCCAGGCCCCTGTCCCCGCAGGAGGCCTTTTGGTAAGCCGTCATTGTAAATAAGAATTTGTTCTTAACTGACTTGTCTAGTTAAATAATGGTTAAATAAAATAAAATGTTCTACTGAACAATTATATATATTTTTAAACGCAACATGTAAAGTGTTGGTTTTGTGAGCTGAAAAAAAATTGTGCCATACTCACAAAAAGCGTACCTCTCAAATTCTGTGCACAAATTTGTTTATATCCCTGTTAATGAGCATTTCTCCTGTGCCAAGATAATCCAGCCAACTGACAGGTGTGGCATATCAAGAAGCTGATTAAACAGCATGATCATTGCATAGGTGCACCTTGTGTTGGGGACAATAAAACCCCACTAAAATGTGCAGTTGTGTCACACAACACAATGCCACAGTTGTCTCAAGTTTTTAGGGAACGTACAATTGTTGCAGCATGCTGACTGCAATAATGTCCACCAGAGCTGTTGCCAGGGAATTGAATATTCATTTCTCTACCAAAAGCCGCCTTCCAACGTTGTTTTAGAGAATTTGGCAGTACGTCCAACCGGCCTCACAACCGCAGGTCGCATATAACCACGCCAGGCCAGGACCTCTACATCTGGCTTCATCACCTGTGGCATCGTCTGAGACCATCCACCCAGACAGCTGATGAAACTGTGGGTTTGCACAACCAAAGAATTTCTGCACACACTGTCAGAAACCGTCTCAGGGAAGCTCACCTGCGTGCTCGTCGTCCTCACCAGGGTCTTGATCTGACTGCAGTTTGGCGTCGTAACCGACTTCAGTGGCAAATGCTCACCTTTGATGGCCACTGGCACGCTGGAGAAGTGTGCCCTTCACGGATGAATCCCGGTTTCAATTGTACCGGGCATATGGCAGACAGACATCATGTATGACATTGTGTAGGCTAGCAGTTTGCTGATGTCTACGTTGTGAACAGAGTGTCCCATGGTGGGGTTATGGTATGGGCAGGCATAAACTACGGACAACAAACACAATTGCATTTTATCGATGACAATTTGAATGCACAAAATTACAGCAATGAGATCCTGTGGCCCATTGTTATACCATTCATCCGTCGCCATTACTTCATGTTTCAGCATGATAACGTAAACAATGTCACAAAGATCTGTACACAATTCCTGGAATTTGAAAATGTCCCAGTTCTTCCATGGACTGCATACTCACCAGACATGTCACCCATTGAGCGTGTTGGAACACGACAGAGTGTTCCAATATCCAGCAACTTTGCAGAGCCGTTGAAGAGGAGTGGGACAACAACATTCCACAGGCCACAATCAACAGCCTGATCAAAGAGGAGGATATGTGTCACGCTGCATGAGGCACATGGTGGTCACACCAAGGGCAGTAACATTCCACATGGCCGCTGAGTTGCGGTAATCTCCTCTTATGCACTCTGTACAGGCTCTATTGTCCCTCCATCAGGTCCTAATGGCCTGGTACTCAGGGCTCTATTGTTCCTCCATCAGGTCCTAATGGCCTGGTACTCAGGGCTCTATTGTTCCTCCATCAGGTCCTAATGGCCTGGTACTCAGGGCTCTATTGTCCCTCCATCAGGTCCTAATGGCCTGGTACTCAGGGCTCTATTGTCCCTCCATCAGGTCCTAATGCCCTGGTACTCAGGGCTCTATTGTCCCTCCACCAGGTCCTAATGGTCTGGTACTCAGGGCTCTATTGTCCCTCCACCAGGTACTAATGGTCTGGTACTCAGGGCTCTTTTGTCCCTCCATCAGGTCACTAATGGTCTGGTACTCAGGGCTCTTTTGTCCCTCCATCAGGTCACTAATGGTCTGGTACTCAGGGCTCTATTGTCCCTCCATCAGGTCATTAATGGCCTGGTACTCAGGACTCTATTGTCCCTCCATCAGGTCCTAATGGCCTGGTACTCAGGGCTCTATGGTCCCTCCACCAGGACCTAATGGCCTGGTACTCAGGGCTCTATTGTCCCTCCATCAGGTCCTAAAGGTCTGGTACTCAGGGCTCTATGGTCCCTCCACCAGGACCTAATGACCTGGTACTCAGGGCTCTATTGTCCCTCCATCAGGTCCTAATGGTCTGGTACTCAGGGCTCTATGGTCCCTCCATCAGGACCTAGTGGCCTGGTACTCAGGGCTCTATTGTCCCTCCGTCAGGTCCTAATGGTCTGGTACTCAGGGCTCTATTGTCCCTCCATCAGGTCACTAATGGCCTAGTACTCAGGGCTCTATTGTTCCTCCATCAGGTCCTAATGGCCTGGTACTCAGGGCTCTATTGTCCCTCCATCAGGTCACTAATGGCCTGGTACTCAGTGCTCTATTGCCCCTCCATCAGGTCCTAATGGCCTGGTACTCAGGGCTCTATTGTCCCTCCACCAGGTCCTAATGGTCTGGTACTCAGGGCTCTATTGTCCCTCCATCAGGTCCTAATGGCCTGGTACTCAGGGCTCTATTGTCCCTCCATCAGGTCCTAATGGCCTGGTACTCAGGGCTCTATTGTTCCTCCATCAGGTCCTAATGGCCTGGTACTCAGGGCTCTATTGTCCCTCCATCAGGTCCTAATGGTCTGGTACTCAGGGCTCTATTGTCCCTCCATCAGGTCACTAATGGCCTAGTACTCAGGGCTCTATTGTTCCTCCATCAGGTCCTAATGGCCTGGTACTCAGGGCTCTATTGTCCCTCCATCAGGTCACTAATGGCCTGGTACTCAGTGCTCTATTGCCCCTCCATCAGGTCCTAATGCCCTGGTACTCAGGGCTCTATTGTCCCTCCACCAGGTCCTAATGGTCTGGTACTCAGGGCTCTATTGTCCCTCCACCAGGTACTAATGGTCTGGTACTCAGGGCTCTTTTGTCCCTCCATCAGGTCACTAATGGTCTGGTACTCAGGGCTATTTTGTCCCTCCATCAGGTCACTAATGGTCTGGTACTCAGGGCTCTATTGTCCCTCCATCAGGTCCTAATGGTCTGGTACACAGGACTCCATTGTCCCTCCATCAGGCCCTAATGGCTTAGTACTCAGGGCTCTATTGTCCCTCCATCAGGTCCTAATGGCCTGGTACTCAGGGCTCTATGGTCCCTCCACCAGGACCTAATGGCCTGGTACTCAGGGCTCTATTGTCCCTCCATCAGGTCCTAAAGGTCTGGTACTCAGGGCTCTATGGTCCCTCCACCAGGACCTAATGACCTGGTACTCAGGGCTCTATTGTCCCTCCATCAGGTCCTAATGGTCTGGTACTCAGGGCTCTATGGTCCCTCCATCAGGACCTAGTGGCCTGGTACTCAGGGCTCTATTGTCCCTCCATCAGGTCACTAATGGCCTAGTACTCAGGGCTCTATTGTTCCTCCATCAGGTCCTAATGGCCTGGTACTCAGGGCTCTATTGTCCCTCCATCAGGTCACTAATGGCCTGGTACTCAGTGCTCTATTGCCCCTCCATCAGGTCCTAATGGCCTGGTACTCAGGGCTCTATTGTCCCTCCACCAGGTCCTAATGGTCTGGTACTCAGGGCTCTATTGTCCCTCCATCAGGTCCTAATGGCCTGGTACTCAGGGCTCTATTGTCCCTCCATCAGGTCCTAATGGCCTGGTACTCAGGGCTCTATTGTTCCTCCATCAGGTCCTAATGGCCTGGTACTCAGGGCTCTATTGTCCCTCCATCAGGTCCTAATGGTCTGGTACTCAGTGCTCTATTGCCCCTCCATCAGGTCCTAATGGCCTGGTACTCAGGGCTCTATTGTCCCTCCATCAGGTCACTAATGGCCTAGTACTCAGGGCTCTATTGTTCCTCCATCAGGTCCTAATGGCCTGGTACTCAGGGCTCTATTGTCCCTCCATCAGGTCACTAATGGCCTGGTACTCAGTGCTCTATTGCCCCTCCATCAGGTCCTAATGCCCTGGTACTCAGGGCTCTATTGTCCCTCCACCATGTCCTAATGGTCTGGTACTCAGGGCTCTATTGTCCCTCCACCAGGTACTAATGGTCTGGTACTCAGGGCTCTTTTGTCCCTCCATCAGGTCACTAATGGTCTGGTACTCAGGGCTATTTTGTCCCTCCATCAGGTCACTAATGGTCTGGTACTCAGGGCTCTATTGTCCCTCCATCAGGTCCTAATGGTCTGGTACACAGGACTCCATTGTCCCTCCATCAGGCCCTAATGGCTTAGTACTCAGGGCTCTATTGTCCCTCCATCAGGTCCTAATGGCCTGGTACTCAGGGCTCTATGGTCCCTCCACCAGGACCTAATGGCCTGGTACTCAGGGCTCTATTGTCCCTCCATCAGGTCCTAAAGGTCTGGTACTCAGGGCTCTATGGTCCCTCCACCAGGACCTAATGACCTGGTACTCAGGGCTCTATTGTCCCTCCATCAGGTCCTAATGGTCTGGTACTCAGGGCTCTATTGTTCCTCCATCAGGTCCTAATGGTCTGGTACTCAGGGCTCTATTGTCCCTCTAACCACTCTGCCATCAATGCAAATGAAATGGAAAATCACATCAAACATAAACAGTATGTGCTTTTTAAAACTCACCTCACTGTGATGGATCAGTGTGAAGAAAGAATTTCAACGACAGGTTGAAACAGAGTGGAAACCATGGTCACTGTGGATGTTGTTTCAAAGCCTAACACAATGAAATGGACAGCACGTTCTAAGGTGGATGATTCAAAACACCCATCCGCATAGAGTTCATGTCTACGCATAGGCCTACGAGCCCAAGACCGAGAAAAAATGTATTAAAATAATGATTGTGCCGTTATATTTCACTAGGTTTCCCAAATTAAGCACTGGGTAAATGCAGGAACAGGGTTGGAGAGTCCATGGCATACACAGTTTGGGCGGAATATCACCTGTCATGCAGCAAGAGGCTGTATATGTTCCTCAAACAGCGGTTGATGCGTGGAGTGAAATAACCGGAGTAGCCTGAAAAAGGAACCAGCGGGAAAGCGACCTCCATTCACTATTGGAGTGCATATCGTGGTAACAGTTTGGGGAAGGCCCTTTCCTGTTTCAGCACGACAATTCCACCGTGCACAAAGCGAGGTCCATACAGAAATGGTTTGTCGAGATCGGGGTGGAAGACTGGCCTGCACAGAGCCCTGACCTCAACCCCATCGAACATTTTGGGATGAATTGGAACGCCGACTACGAGCCAGGCCTGATCGCCTAACATCAGTTGCCAACCTCACTAATGCCACCTTGCTTCTAGTCCTGAGGAAACTTTGCAGTACAGTGATCCCTCGCCACTTCGCGGTTCACTTATCGCGGATTCGCTATTTCGCGGATTTTCATAATGCATTTTTTATTTTTTTTTGGTGCATTGTGCTCTGCATTCTGATTCGCTAAAAACTCACTCCCGCTTCTTGTATCAAAACATGCTACGAATTGTGCTATCATTTTGTCGTCTCGTGCAGTTATGTGTACGTACATAAAACAGCTTGGCAAATTTACATTAAGTTGGCCAGGAAGGAAGGAAGGACTAACGCTTGGTCGCTTAGCAACCATGGTGCGAATGGCCACTGAACTTAAGCGAGTAGCTGAGGAATGGGACCCTTTGATGAGCCGTTCATTACAGTTCTCCAACGTAATCGATGGTGGCATGTCGGTGTACAAGGATCTTTTTGCAAAGAAGAAAAAAGAGCGACAACAGCTGCCTATCACTATGCTCTTCTCCCGAACAAACACACCTGCACCGCGGGCTTCAGAAGAAGAGAACACTGCAGAGCGCAGTCAGGATGCAGCGGCCCAGTCTGAAGAGCAGTGAAACGGCCTACACGTGAGTCACTGTATTTGTATACATGTAATAGTTGCTAATTGTAAAAAAAAAAGAAGTTTTCTATTTCGCGGATTTCACTTATCGCGGGTCATTTTCGGAACGTAACCCCCGCGATAAACGAGGGATTACTGTATTTAGTTTTTTTATGTATTATTTCTTACATTGTTAGCCCCCAAAATAAATTCTTACATTCAGCCGGAGAAGAACTATTGGATATCAGAGCGACATCCACTTACCAGCACTACGACTTTCCCAAAGCGGATCCTTTGTCCGAACCACCCAGGGCATTTGAACTGATTCCAGAGGCTGACACAAAACAATGTCACCGCAGAAGAGGAAGATGGAGTGGCATTCTGGTCAGACTTCGGAGGCACGCACACCACCCACCACTTTCGAGTACATTACTCGCTAATGTCCAGTCTCTAGATAACAAGGTAGATGAAATTAGGGCAAGGGTTGCTTTCCAGAGAGACATCAGGGATTGTAACATTTTGTTTCACAGAAACATGGCTCTCTCGGGATATGCTGTCAGAGTTGGTACAGCCACCAGGATTCTTTGTGCGTCGCGCCGACAGAAATAAACATCTCTCCGGGAAGAAAAAGGGCGGGGATGTATGTTTCATGATTAACGACTCATGGTGTAATTGTAACAACATACAGGAACTCAAGTTCTTTTGCTCACCTGATCTAGAATACCTCACAATTAAATGCCGACCATATTATCTCCCAAGAGATTTCTCCTCCATCGCCACTGCAGTTTACATCCCACCTCAAGCCGATACCTCGACGGCCCTCAAAGAACTTCACTGGACTTGATGCAAACTGGAAACCACATATCCTGAGGCTGCATTTTTTGTCGCTGGGGATTTTAACAAAGCAAATCTGAGGACTAGGCTCCCGAAGTTCATATTGACTGTCCTATTAGCGCTACTAAGACTCTCGACGCTTTTCAAACTTATGGCGGCATTCGCACAAAACTGAAAGCGCAAACCACCGCATTTAACCATGGAAAGGTGACTGGGAATATGGCCGAATACAAACAGTGTAGTTATTCCCTCCACAAGGAAATCAAACAAGTGAATGTCGGTATAGAGACAAAGTGGAGTCGCAATTTAACGGCTCAGATACGAGACGTATGTGGCAGGGTCTACAGACAATCACAGACTACAAAAAGAAAACCAGCCACATCACGGACACCGATGTCTTGCTTCCAGACAAACTAAACACCTTCTTTGCCCGCTTTGAGGATAATACAGTGCCACCGACGCGGCCCGCTACCAAGGACTGTGGGCTCTCCTTCACCGTGGCAGACATGAGTAAGACATTTAAACGCGTTAACCCAAAGGTAACTGACTGAACTAAATGACTATTACCCCGTAGCACTCACTTCTGTCATCATGAAGTGCTTTGAGAGACTAGTCAAAGATCATATCACCTCCACCTTACCTGTCACCCTAGACCCACTTCAATTTGCGTACTGCCCCAATAGGTCCACAGACGATGCAATCGCCACCACACTGCCCTGTCCAGATGGGATAAGAGGAATACCTTTTGTAAGAATGCTGTTTATTTACTACAGCTCAGCATTCAACACCATAGTACCCTCCAAACTCATCAGTAAACTTGAAGACCTGGGTCTCAACCCCTCCCTGTGCAATTGGGTCCTGGACTTCCTGACAGGCCGCCCCCAGATGGTGAAGGTAAGAAACAACATCTCCACTTCACTGATCCCCAACACTGGGGCCCCACAAGGGTACGTGTTCAGCCCCCTCCTGTACTCCCTGTTCAACCATGACTACGTGGCCATGTACGCCTCCAACTCAATCATCAAGTTTGTAGACGACACAACAGTAGTAGGCTTGATTACCAACAATGTGATTTCATTTCACTGAATCGCCATCTGTATATTTGGTTAATTCTATGGCTGGGCAAATAAGTGAAGGTGGTATAATTAAATCTATTTGTTTGCTCATCAATCACTGATCAGAAACATTTAGCATGCAATACTGTAGCCTAAAGTATAGGCCTATTATTTTGCTTGATCGTGTATAGGCAACTCCAAAAGCCTGAGGAGGTTGTGAAATCACATTACATAAGTATAAACACACAATATTTGCACATTATTATTATTTTCAAGCTCTGTCAAGTTGGTTGTTGCTTATGACAAGCATACCCATAACATGATGCAGCCACCACAAAAATATGAAGATGTGAATACTTTCTGAAGGCACTGTAGGGAGTTTACCCACACTGTATCGGTGAGCTGTTGGTTAGAGCTCACATGCCAAGACAAGAGTAGGAGCATTTGTATATAACACATTTGTATATATTTGTATATATATTTGTATATAGCATTTGTATATAACAGTTTTTGTGACAAAACGATCAGTAGAGTTTGACAATGCGACGGAAACCCATTTAACTTTTATTTTATATTCGGTACATGGGAATTTAAGCGCAAAAGTAATTGTTCTGTGCACTACGTCATCACGCTCAGCCTTTTATCCGCAATAAGTCAGTTTGATGGAAACGTAGCGGGTGGGAAAATGCACACAATTGTTTTATGCAGATTTATTTTTAAATATTTACCTGAAAATCTGGTCGCCAATTGGATGGACACCTAGCTACTAATAGACTATAGTCTCTCCTCTCTTGACGCTCTCAGCTATGCTTTTTTATTTTATTTTACCTTTATTTAACCAGGCAAGTCAGTTAAGAACAAATTCTTATTTTCACTGACAGCCTAGGAACAGTGGGTTAAACTGCCTTGTTCAGGGGCAGAACGACAGATTTGTACCTTGTCAGCTCGGGGATTCGAACTTGTAACCTTTCGGTTACTAGCCCAATGCTCTAACCACTAGGCTACCCTGTCACTTAGACATCTCCAGAGGTCAAATATCTAGCATGTTGATGAGGACAATAGCACTGTTTCATTCACCGCCGTACGAGACAACTTGTTTACATTCATATATACTGTATCTCCATACAATCTGTCAGTCATATTATGTTATAGAAAAGAAGGGGACCTGAACTAGAGGCTCATTTATCCATCAGGCCTAAAACAGACATAGGCCCCCTTAACCCAAACATCCCCTCTCCATAAATCCCTGCTCCTCTCCCCCTCCATACCCAACTACACATATGGAGCAAGGTTGGCGGCGGGAGGGCTAGTGGGTAAATTATTCTAAGTTGGAAAGAATGGACCATAGCTTTGATTATATTTGAATTGGAAGATTTAAAACTGTCTAACCACAGTTTAACTGCAGCAACAATTGTTTTATATATTGCATTCATAAACCATGAATAGATGGTTAAATTGTGTATGTGCGTGATATTGATTATTTTCCTATGAATTCAGTCTAAAAATGTAACTGGAAGAATTTCAGGAAACCTTTGGTAAAAAAAGTTATTTGCTTAGAGGGGACTCAAACCCGTAGACATGACTCCTCGGACATGAGGTTAAGATCCTGAAAAACTCTGTCAAGAACAGAAAGAGGAAATGGATAAGATGACATTTTATGGAGTTTAAAAAATAAAATAATGTACAATCTAAAAGTGTGGAATCCCAGGAAAATGCTTTCCACTACAGCAGAACTGGTTTTACAGTACAACGCTTAGAGAACAAAGCAGCTTTACCTCGTTTCTGCATATACACAAACAGTTCATCAAGGAACTCCTTCCTGTTTGGGTCACTGTCCAGTTCATACAGCTGGGGATGAAAATTAACTTTGTTAATAACTTTATAACTAAGTTTATAATCAACTGTATAACTAACTTAGTTAATAACCATCCAATCATGATTCTATGTATATTCGCTATTCAGACATACTACCCCGTCCACTATACAGTGTTAGGTCCACACAGGCCATTGAGAAAATGTTGACTCAGGGCGGCAGGTAGCCCGGCGGGTAGGAGCGTTGGGTCAGTAACCGAAAGGTTGCTGGATCGAATCCCTGAGCTGACGAGGTAGAAATCTGTTGTTCTGCCCCCTGAACAAGGCAGTTAACCCACTGTTCCCCGGGCGCGGATGACGTGGATGTCAATTATGGCAGCCCCCCCCCCCCCCCACCTCTCTGATTCCCCCCCTTTCCCTATACAACTGACTAGGTATCCCCCCCCTTTCCCTATACAACTGACTAGGTATCCCCCCCCCTTTCCCTATACAACTGACTAGGTATCCCCACCTTTCCCTATACAACTGACTAGGTATCCCCCCTTTCCCTATACAACTGACTAGGTATCCCCCCCCTTTCCCTATACAACTGACTAGGTATCCCCCCCCTTTCCCTATACAACCCACTAGGTATCCCCCCTCCCAACCACTAGGTACCCCCCTTTCCCTGTACAACTGACTAGGTATCCCCCTTTCCCTGTACAACTGACTAGGTATCCCCCTTTCCAACTGACTAGGTATCCCCCCTTTCCCTGTACAACTGACTAGGTATCCCCCTTTCCCTGTACAACTGACTATAGGTATCCCCCTTTCCCCACACAACACGCACACACACACCCCTTTCCCTGTACAACTGACTAGGTATCCCCCCCTTTCCCTATACAACTGACTAGGTATCCCCCCCTTTCCCTGTACAACTGACTAGGTACTCCCCCTTTCCCTGTACAACTGACTAGGTATCCCCCTTTCCCTGTACAACTGACAAGGTATCCCCCTTTCCCTGTACAACTGACTAGGTATCCCCCTTTCCCTGTACAACTGACTAGGTATCCCCCTTTCCTTATACAAATGACTAGGTATCCCCCCTTTCCCTGTACAACTGACTAGGTATCCCCCTTTCCCTGTACAACTGACTAGGTATCCCCCCTTTCCCTATACAACTGACTAGGTATCCCCCCCCTTTCCCTATACAACTGACTAGGTATCCCCCTTTCCCTGTACAACTGACTAGGTATCCCCCTTTCCCTGTACAACTGACTAGGTATCCCCCTTTCCCTGTACAACTGACTAGGTATCCCCCCTTTCCCTATACAACTGACTAGGTATCCCCACTTTCCCTATACAACTGACTAGGTATCCCCCCTTTCCCTATACAACTGACTAGGTATCCCCCCCCTTTCCCTATACAACTGACTAGGTATCCCCCTTTCCCTGTACAACTGACTAGGTATCCCCCCTTTCCCTATACAACTGACTAGGTATCCCCCCTTTCCCTATACAACTGACTAGGTATCCCCCTTTCCCTGTACAACTGACTAGGTATCCCCCCTTTCCCTATCCTTTCCCTGTACCTATGAAGGTACCCCCCTTTCCCTGTACAACTGACTAGGTATCCCCCTTTCCCTGCACAAACTGACTAGGTATCCCCCCTTTCCCTGTACAACTCACTAGGTATACCCCCCTTTCCCTGTACAACTGACTAGGTATCCCCCCCTTTCCCTGTACAACTGACTAGGTATCCCCCTTTCCCTGTACAACTGACTAGGTATCCCCCCTTTCCCTGTACAACTCACTAGGTATCCCCCCCTTTCCCTGTACAACTGACTAGGTATCCCCCCTCCCTGTACAACTGACTAGGTATCCCCCCCTTTTCCTGTACAACTGACTAGGTATCCCCCCTTTACAACTGACTAGGTATCCCCCCTTTCCCTGTACAACTGACTAGGTATCCCCCTTTCCTTATACAACTGACTAGGTATCCCCCTTTCCTTATACAACTGACTAGGTATCCCCCTTTCCTTATACAACTGACTAGGTATCCCCCCTTTACAACTGACTAGGTATCCCCCCTTTACAACTGACTAGGTATCCCCCTTTCCCTGTACAACTGACTAGGTATCCCCCCTTTCCCTATACAACTGACTAGGTATGCCCCCCTTTCCCTGTACAACTGACTAGGTATGCCCCCCTTTCCCTATACAACTGACTAGGTATGCCCCCCTTTCCCTATACAACTGACTAGGTATCCCCCCCTTTCCCTGTACAACTGACTAGGTATCCCCCCCTTTCCCTGTACAACTGACTAGGTATCCCCCTTTCCCTATACAACTGACTAGGTATCCCCCCCTTTCCCTGTACAACTGACTAGGTATCCCCCCTTTCCCTATACAACTGACTAGGTATCCCCCCTTTCCCTATACAACTGACTAGGTATGCCCCCCTTTCCCTATACAACTGACTAGGTATCCCCCCCTTTCCCTGTACAACTGACTAGGTATCCCCCCCTTTCCCTGTACAACTGACTAGGTATCCCCCTTTCCCTGTACAACTGACTAGGTATCCCCCTTTCCCTGTACAACTGACTAGGTATCCCCCCTTTCCCTATACAACTGACTAGGTATCCCCCTTTCCCTGTACAACTGACTAGGTATCCCCCTTTCCCTGTACAACTGACTAGGTATCCCCCTTTCCCTATACAACTGACTAGGTATCCCCCCTTTCCCTATACAACTGACTAGGTATCCCCCCTTTCCCTGTACAACTGACTAGGTATCCCCCTTTCCCTGTACAACTGACTAGGTATCCCCCCTTTCCCTGTACAACTGACTAGGTATCCCCCCTTTCCCTGTAAAACTGACTAGGTATCCCCACTTTCCCTATACAACTGACTAGGTATCCCCCCTTTCCCTGTACAACTGACTAGGTATCCCCACTTTCCTTATACAACTGACTAGGTATCCCCCCCCTTTCCCTATACAACTGACTAGGTATCCCCCTTTCCCTGTACAACTGACTAGGTATCCCCCCTTTCCCTATACAACTGACTAGGTATCCCCCCTTTCCCTATACAACTGACTAGGTATCCCCCTTTCCCTGTACAACTGACTAGGTATCCCCCCTTTCCCTATACAACTGACTAGGTATCCCCCCTTTCCCTATACAACTGACTAGGTATCCCCCTTTCCCTGTACAACTGACTAGGTATCCCCCCTTTCCCTATACAACTGACTAGGTATCCCCCCTTTCCCTGTACAACTGACTAGGTATCCCCCCTTTCCCTGTACAACTGACTAGGTATCCCCCCTTTCCCTGTACAACTGACTAGGTATCCCCCTTTCCCTGTAGAACTGACTAGGTATCCCCCCTTTCCCTGTACAACTGACTAGGTATCCCCCCTTTCCCTGTACAACTGACTAGGTATCCCCCCTTTCCCTGTACAACTGACTAGGTATCCCCCCTTTCCCTGTACAACTGACTAGGTATCCCCCCTTTCCCTGTACAACTGACTAGGTATCCCCCATTTCCCTGTACAACTGACTAGGTATCCCCCATTTCCCTGTACAACTGACTAGGTATCCCCCCTTTGTCTGTACAACTGACTAGGTATCCCCCCTTTGTCTGTACAACTGACTAGGTATCCCCCCTTTACAACTGACAAGGTATCCCCCTTTCCCTGTACAACTGACTAGGTATCCCCTTTCCTTATACAACTGACTAGGTATCCCCCCTTTACAACTGACTAGGTATCCCCCCTTTACAACTGACTAGGTATCCCCCCTTTACAACTGACAAGGTATCCCCCCTTTACAACTGACTAGGTATCCCCCCCCTTTCCCTGTACAACTGACTAGGTATCCCCCCCCTTTCCCTGTACAACTGACTAGGTATCCCCCCCCTTTCCCTGTACAACTGACTAGGTATCCCCCCTTTACAACTGACTAGGTATCCCCCCTTTACAACTGACTAGGTATCCCCCCTTTACAACTGACTAGGTATCCCCCCTTTACAACTGACTAGGTATCCCCCTTTCCCTGTACAACTGACTAGGTATCCCCCTTTCCCTGTACAACTGACTAGGTATCCCCCCTTTCCCTGTACAACTGACTAGGTATCCCCCCCCCTTTCCCTGTACAACTGACTAGGTATCCCCCCTTTACAACTGACTAGGTATCCCCCCTTTACAACTGACTAGGTATCCCCCTTTCCTTATACAACTGACTAGGTATCCCCCTTTCCTTATACAACTGACTAGGTATCCCCCCTTTACAACTGACTAGGTATCCCCCCTTTACAACTGACTAGGTATCCCCCCTTTACAACTGACTAGGTATCCCCCTTTCCCTGTACAACTGACTAGGTATCCCCCCTTTCCCTATACAACTGACTAGGTATGCCCCCCTTTCCCTGTACAACTGACTAGGTATGCCCCCCTTTCCCTATACAACTGACTAGGTATGCCCCCCTTTCCCTATACAACTGACTAGGTATCCCCCCCTTTCCCTGTACAACTGACTAGGTATCCCCCCCTTTCCCTGTACAACTGACTAGGTATCCCCCTTTCCCTATACAACTGACTAGGTACCCCCCTTTCCCTGTACAACTGACTAGGTATCCCCCCCTTTCCCTGTACAACTGACTAGGTATCCCCCCTTTCCCTATACAACTGACTAGGTATGCCCCCCTTTCCCTATACAACTGACTAGGTATCCCCCCCTTTCCCTGTACAACTGACTAGGTATCCCCCCCTTTCCCTGTACAACTGACTAGGTATCCCCCTTTCCCTATACAACTGACTAGGTACCCCCCTTTCCCTGTACAACTGACTAGGTATCCCCCCCTTTCCCTGTACAACTGACTAGGTATCCCCCCTTTCCCTATACAACTGACTAGGTATCCCCCCCTTTCCCTATACAACTGACTAGGTATCCCCCTTTCCCTGTACAACTGACTAGGTATCCCCCCTTTCCCTATACAACTGACTAGGTATCCCCCTTTCCCTGTACAACTGACTAGGTATCCCCCTTTCCCTGTACAACTGACTAGGTATCCCCCTTTCCCTATACAACTGACTAGGTATCCCCCCTTTCCCTATACAACTGACTAGGTATCCCCCCTTTCCCTGTACAACTGACTAGGTATCCCCCCTTTCCCTTTACAACTGACTAGGTATCCCCCCTTTACAACTGACTAGGTATCCCCCCTTTACAACTGACTAGGTATCCCCCCTTTACAACTGACTAGGTATCCCCCTTTCCCTGTACAACTGACTAGGTATCCCCCCTTTCCCTATACAACTGACTAGGTATGCCCCCCTTTCCCTGTACAACTGACTAGGTATGCCCCCCTTTCCCTATACAACTGACTAGGTATGCCCCCCTTTCCCTATACAACTGACTAGGTATCCCCCCCTTTCCCTGTACAACTGACTAGGTATCCCCCCCTTTCCCTGTACAACTGACTAGGTATCCCCCTTTCCCTATACAACTGACTAGGTACCCCCCTTTCCCTGTACAACTGACTAGGTATCCCCCCCTTTCCCTGTACAACTGACTAGGTATCCCCCCTTTCCCTATACAACTGACTAGGTATGCCCCCCTTTCCCTATACAACTGACTAGGTATCCCCCCCTTTCCCTGTACAACTGACTAGGTATCCCCCCCTTTCCCTGTACAACTGACTAGGTATCCCCCTTTCCCTATACAACTGACTAGGTACCCCCCTTTCCCTGTACAACTGACTAGGTATCCCCCCCTTTCCCTGTACAACTGACTAGGTATCCCCCCTTTCCCTATACAACTGACTAGGTATCCCCCCCTTTCCCTATACAACTGACTAGGTATCCCCCTTTCCCTGTACAACTGACTAGGTATCCCCCCTTTCCCTATACAACTGACTAGGTATCCCCCTTTCCCTGTACAACTGACTAGGTATCCCCCTTTCCCTGTACAACTGACTAGGTATCCCCCTTTCCCTATACAACTGACTAGGTATCCCCCCTTTCCCTATACAACTGACTAGGTATCCCCCCTTTCCCTGTACAACTGACTAGGTATCCCCCTTTCCCTGTACAACTGACTAGGTATCCCCCCTTTCCCTGTACAACTGACTAGGTATCCCCCCTTTCCCTGTAAAACTGACTAGGTATCCCCACTTTCCCTATACAACTGACTAGGTATCCCCCCTTTCCCTGTACAACTGACTAGGTATCCCCACTTTCCCTATACAACTGACTAGGTATCCCCCCTTTCCCTGTACAACTGACTAGGTATCCCCCCTTTCCCTGTACAACTGACTAGGTATCCCCCCCTTTCCCTGTACAACTGACTAGGTATCCCCCCTTTCCCTGTACAACTGACTAGGTATCCCCCTTTCCCTATACAACTGACTAGGTATCCCCCTTTCCCTGTACAACTGACTAGGTATCCCCCTTTACAACTGACTAGGTATCCCCCTTTCATCTGGACTGGTTCAGATTTGAGAACTTTTGAGTCTAGGGCTGCATTCCGATTCTCTACCCTTTACCACAAAGTGTGCACTTGTTCACTCCCCCCCTCATGCATGTACAGGCATTGGACTGGTGCAAGCATAGTCGGAGGGAGTACTTTCCACCATGTTCCTTACACCAGTCCATTCCTTTTAAATCCATGAGGGCGTAGTGTACACTTTGGGAGAAGGGTAAAGAACTGGAACGTAACCTTTTCTCAGATGGTCTGTGTGGACTAGTTTTACTTGAGCTTTTAGTTTAGTTTAATGCATCTTCGGGCTTATATCGGTCGGAACATTTTATCCAATCTGATTACCTTTGCAAAGTCTCGGGACGGCTCTCCTCTTGTTTTGCCTCCTTCGTTCTCCTCCGCCCAGCCCACACTGCCTTTCTGTTAAAAACACAATAAACATGATTATTTTGGTTTTAATTGATCAGTTAGTTTATCACCAAGGGTTGATAAAAGGCTTTATTTTTACGTTAATAAATGCTTATTTAAACATTTAATTTAATTAGTTGTTCAGTTAGTTAGATAATGAGTTACAGTGCCTTCAGAATTATTCATACCCCTTGAATTATTCCACATTCTTGTGTTACAGCCTGAATTCAAAATGGATTCAAATCGATTTTTTTCCCCCTCACCCATTTACACACAATACAATAAAACAAGTGAAAACATGTTTTTATAAATGTTTGCACATTTATTGAAAATTAAATACTGAAATCTCATTTACGTAAGTATTCACACACCTGAGTCAATACTTGTTAGAATCACCTTGGTAATCACCAGTGATTACAGCTGTGAGTCTTTCTGTGTAAGTCTCTAAGAGCTTTTCACACTTGGATTGTACAATATTTTAGGACTGTCCGACTGTTTCGACCAATCGAAAAAGTGTAGTTTTCCATAAAAAGACACACCATATATGTTTAAATAAAATCAACTATTTGCATTGAGCTTGTCTGATGCTTTAAGCGCTCTGTTAGATGAAATAAGACATGACTCAAGGAGGAGCCAGAGATCAAGATAACCAGAAGGGGAAAAAAACCTTAACCTGACCAATCTCCTCCAGCTGGCTTTCGCGGATTCTGCCGTTACTCTCCTGAAGTTGCCTGTAATAAGCTACAGGAGGTATCGGCAACCTTTCTCATGTAGAATGCCAATTTAACTGAAGATTTCTACCAATCTGCATGCCAGTTATGGTTTTCATACACAATTTTTTTTGGTGGAACAGATTTCATATATAATGTCTTCGTATCTCAAAATCATTGTCATGTTGTTAATCAAAATTATACAAACTTTAAAAAATAACTTATGTTGTCACTGCCAGCTATGTAAAAATTGTAGCCCGCAGGTAGAAAGAAATCCTGATAAAAATATCCTATAAATCACATTGTTGCAAAACAGACCATGTGTAGCCAAACTTGAAACATTGTTAACTCGGGCCTGAAGCTCACTCTAGCAAACTTGCAACATTGCATAAAATATTCTGGGCCCTTAGTTTTCATGCCAGTGAGCTCAGAACAGACACAGCTGTAGGCTATTTGCGCAAGGGATGAGAAGTAAATCAGGTAGGCCTATTTTATGATGTTTCCACTGGATCAGAGCATGACATTTTTCCCTTTCACGCTGAGTGGTAATCGAAAGGGAGAGAGCTGGAAAGATTTTTTAAAATACATTGAGGAACTATTGTCATCCTCAATGGATGTAAAAACACTTTGTTTGCTTGCTGTTTGAGGTGTAGAAAACATTACTTTGAGAAGCTCAACAGCTCATTTGTGGTGGTGCGTTAAGACAATAAGAAATACTATCAGATTCACAAATAGGCACATTTATATGCCTACATTTGCACGCAGGCCAGGTAGCCTATAGGCCTACTCCTATGCATAAACATATGCACGTCCTGAACATTGACAGGAACTCTCCAAACAAGAAGACAATGACTAAATTGACAAAACTCACAATTGGAACGAAATTAGGGCTGCCCCCCCCCCCCCCCCCAAAAGTATTGATCGACCGAGAGTCATCTGTTCTTTAAAATGTATATTTTTTCCATATATAGACACACCTTGTTTTAATAAAATCAACCATATGTAGGCTACTGAGCTTGTCTGATGCTTTAAGCACTGTGATTAAAAATGAAAAACACACAAATTACTAAAGAGGGAGCCAGAGATCAATATAGCCTAACCAGAATAATAAAAAATATATATATTATTTTTTAAATACATTCCCCGACCCCCCCTCCTCCAGCTGCTGCTGGCCTTCGCAAATTCTGCCTTTAAACTCCTGAAGTTGACGGTAATAGGCTACACGTTTTGGAGATCTGATAGTATTTCTGATGGTCTTTGACCTTGATAGTTTGTGTGTATACATAGATATGTAGGCTACGTGTGATTAAAATAAATATTTCTGTAGTTCTGTCCTTGAGTTGTTCTTGTCTATCAATGTTCTGAATTGTGTTTCGTGTTTCGTGTGGAACCCAGGAAGAGTAGCTGCTGCTTTTGCAACAGCTACTGAGGATCCTAATAAAACACCACCAGCGGTCGGCAACCTTTTCCATTAGGAAAAGCCATTAGCCACGTTATCGTACCATTTCTACTGATCTGCCTGCCAGTTATGACTTTCATATGCACATTTTAGTTTTATTGAATTTATACTGAACAAAGAATAAATGTAACATGTTTGTCCCATGTTTCATGAGCTGAAATAAAAGACCCCAGAAATTTTCCAAAAGCTTATATCTCAAAAAGAAATGGCTGAAATTTGTTTACATATTAGTGAGCATTTCTCCTTTGTCAATATAATCCATCCACCTGACAGGTGTGGCATTTCAAGAAACGGATTAAATCATTACACAGGTGCACCTTATGCGGGGGCCACTCGAAAATGTGATTTTTTTTTGTCACACAATGCCACAGATGTCTCAAGTTGAGGGAGCGTGCAATTGGCATGTTGACTGCAGGAATGTCCACCAGAATTGTTGCCAGAGAACTTAATGTTCATTTCTCTACCCTAACCTGCCTCCAACGTCATTTTAGAGAGCCAGGTCCCCAGTGGGTGAACCTATGCCCTCCCAGGCCCACCCATGGCCCCACCCCTGCCCTGTCATGTGAATATATTTAAATTGACTGATTTCCTTATATGAACTGTAACTCAGTAAAATCGTTGATGAAATTGTTGCATGTTGTGTTTATATTTTTGTTCAGTATATAAATAAAAGGTCTTCATCTCAAAATCAATACAATACAAATCTAAAAGAAACTTCTATTGCCATAGCCAATATGTTAAAATAGCCCACATTATGCCAACAAATATAAATTACGCAGCCCGCAGGTAGAAAATATCCTGATAATACATATCAAATCCCATTGGCTACGCACGGCCTGTCTGCAAGGAACTTGAAACATTGTATCAACTATTAAATTGGTCAGCCCCTGTGCTAGCAAACTTGCAACCTAGTATAAAACATTCTGGGCCCTCAGAGTTTCCGCACCAGTGAGCTCCGGACAGACAGACAAAAGCTGTAGGCTATTTGCACAAGGGATAAGAAGTAATCAGGACTATTTTATGAAGTTTTCACCGACCAGAGCATTATATTTTTTCCCCCCTTTCATGCCGAGTGGTTATCGAAAGGGAAAGAGCTGGAAAGATTTTTCAAAATAGGCTACGTTAAATATGGTACCATTTTTTTTTTACAAAATTGGGTTAGTTGCACATTTGCGAGAAATTTGAAAACCTCCCTGGTCTTTGTGATTGAATCTGTGTTTGAAATTCACTGCTCGACCGAGGGACCTTACAGATAATTGTATGAGTGGAGTACAGAGACGAGGTAGTCATTCAAAAAGCATGTTCAACACTATTATTGCACACAGAGTGAGTCCACGCAACTTACAGTGCCTTCGGAAAGTATTCAGACCCCTTGACTTTTTCCCAAAAAACGTAATCAAATCGACACACAACATCCCATAATGACAAAGAACAAAGAGGTTTTTAGAAAATGTTGCTAATTTATAAAATAAAAAGAAATTTCACATTTACATAAGTATTCAGACCCTTTACTCAGTACTTTGTTGAAGCACCTTTGGCAGCGATTAAGGCATCAAGTCTTCTTGGGTATGAAGCTACAAGCTTAGCACACCTGTATTTGGGGAGTTTCTCCCATTCTTCTCTGCAGATCCTCTCAAGCTCTGTCAGGTTGGATGGGGAGCGTTGCTGCACAGATATTTTCAGGTCTCCAGAAATGTTTGATCGGGTTCAAGTCCAGGCTCTGGCTGGGCCACACAAGGACACTCAGAGACTTGTCCAGAAGCCACTCCTGCTTTGTCTTGGCTGTGTGCTTAGGGTCGTTGTCCTGTTGGAAGGTGACCCTTCACCCCAGTCTGAGGTCCTGAGCGCTCTGGAGCAGGTTTTCATCAAGGATCTCATTGTACTTCACTCCGTTCATCTTTGCCTCGATCCTGACTAGTCTCCCAGTCACTGACGCTGAAAAACATCCCCACAGCATGATACTGCAACCACCATGCTTCACCGTAGGGATGGTGCCAGGTTTGCTCCAGACGTGATGCTTGTCATTCAGGCCAAAGAGCTCAATCTGAGCAGAGAATCTTGCTTCTCATGGTCTGAGTCTTTAGGTGCCTTTTGGCAAACTCCAAGCGGGTTGTCATGAGCCTTTTACTGAGGAGTGGCTTCCGCCTGGTCACTCTACCATAAAGGCCTGATTGATGGAGTGCTGCAGAGATGGTTGTCCTTCTGGAAGGTTCTCCCATCTCCACGGAGGAACTCTGGAGCTCTGTCACAGTGACCATCGGGTTCTTGGTCACCTCCCTGATCAAGGCCCTTCTCCCCCGATTGCTCAGTTTGGCCTGGCAGCCAGCTCTAGGAAGAGTCTTGGTGGTTCCAAACTACTTCCATTTAAGAATGATGGAGGCCACTGTGTTCTTGGGGACCTTCAATGCTGCAGACATTTTTTTGGTACCTTTTCCCAGATCTGTGCCTCGACACAATCCTGTCTCGGAGCTCTATGCACAATTCCTTCGACCTCGTGGCTTGGTTTTTGCTCTGACATGCACTCTCAAGCGTGGGACCATATATAGGCAGGTGTGTTCCTTTCCAAATCATGTCCAATCAATTAAATTTACCACAGGTGGATTCCAATCAAGTTGTAGAAACATCTCAAGGATGATCAATGGAAACAGCATCCGAGCTCAATTTCTAGTCTCATAGCAAAGGGTCTGAATACTTACGTAAAAAAAAAAAAAACTTTTAATTTTTTATAAATTTGCAAAAAACTCTAAACCTGTTCACTTTGTCATTACAGGGTATTGTGTGTAGATTGCTGAGGATATTTTTTTTTACTTCATCCATTTTAGAATAAAACTAACATGTGGAAAAAGTCAAGGCGTCTGAATACTTTCCGAAGGCACTGACTTGTTAAGCAATTTTTTTTTACTTCTGACCTTATTTAGGCTTGTGACTCATGACTTGGATTCGGTTTTATGTAGCAAAAACTTGAAACTGTGTTTTTTTATTTATTTTTTACATTGGATAAAAGTAGAGACTCAGAGTTACAAAATGGTATATTATACACTGCATTTGAGGAACAATGGGAAAGTAATTCTGGTTTGAAAATTGATCAACTTGTAAACTCACTTTTGAGAAAATGGACTTTGAATGTTTTGGTATCTAGTGAAGAGCTCTTCTTTGTCTACACCCATTCAGCATCGTTCACACCCTCTTAAGCTTTAGCCCCACCCATCTCGTTTCGCTCTCAGAGCGCACACTTGACGCTCTGGCGGATGATTTGTTTACCTCCTGGATAACATGAAAACAGTCTAACGAGCTCTGCTGGCAACAATTTCATTACGCTTTTTTTGCAGACGTTTACTGACACCGGCCATATTCAACGGATGTTGTACACACGTCACGCAACGTTAGCTAACGAGCCAGCCAGCCACCGTTAGCTAGTTAAACAACAATGAACAGTGCCAACAATGGCACAGTGCTGGGAGATAACCAACCATGTTCAATGTTAGCTAGCTAACATTAGGCTCTAACTAGAACAGCACACAGCTCTGGGATACGAATAATAACGTCAGCTAGGGAGCCAGCCAGCTAACATTAGCTAGCTAGCTAGCTAACAGTAAACTTTAGCTTGTAATGAAACCACTTTGTCAAAATTAGAAACGTGTAATATCTGAAAATGTAACTAGCTAATGCTTGACAATCATGCATTTAAAAATATATTTTTTATGTTCAAACGGCTCTCCTGTGAAGTTGTGACTTGCGACATACGCCTAGTTTCCTGAATCGGGTCACATTTCTGCTTTTCATTTAATTAATCTGTAAAACTTTCTAAAAACATAATTCCACTTTGACATTATGGGGTATGGTTGGCCAGTGACACACAATCTCAATTTAGCCTGTAACAACATTGGCCTTGTAGTCAGTAACACTACACAGCTACTGCACTTTGACCCAAATTCTCAATCTTCTACCAGCTATATAACAAAGTTCATGGTTCAGGGATAGAAACTGTGAAACTGTGTGTGTGTTCACCTTTATTTGCATAGAGTGACCCCCCCCCCCCCCACCCATGAGAGACCTTCTCCATTTATACAGCTGTGGATTTGGTTAAAGATATTGTTAGTTCTCCTGGCTTTAATAAGGACACAATGATCTACTCCACCTGGTGTCTCAACCAGCTCACTGAACTCATGCTACTAACCATGGTATTGTTCAACAGGGTAACGCAACGGGAAAAGTTATGCAACCGTAAACAAAAACGTTTAAAAAAAATGGTGTTTCGTAATGGACAAGTTCAGGTAGTTCCTCTCCGTTTTAGTCCATTTTCTTCAGTTTGGTGTCTAATGAACTAAATCCACATTAGCTAGCAGTGGGGCTTTGCGTAGCATTTTCTTGGTGTACTGCGTACGGTATGTCAAAGCCATTGGCTATATAGGGTATCTATACATGGCTCTGGGTAGAGTGTGAGAGATCTATACAATCTGAGGCATGACATGGGCCCTGTTCTAAAGTAATGCACTATATAGGGAATAGGGTTCTATAGGGCCCTAGTCTAAAGTACAGCGCCTTGCAAAAGTATTCATCCCCCTTGGCGTTTGTCTTATTTTGTTGCATTACAACCTGTAATTTGAATAGATTTTTATTTGGATTTCATGTAATGGACATACACAAAATAGTCCAAATTGGTGAAGTGAAATTTAAAAAATAAATAAAAATAAAATAAAATAAATTTAAACAGAAAAGTGGTCCGTGCATATGTATTGCTATGAAGCCTCTAAATAAGATCTGGTGCAACCAATTACCTTCAGAAGTCACATAATTAGTTAAATAAAGTCCACCTGTGTGCAATCTAAGTGTCACATGATCTGTCACATGATCTCAGTACATATACACCTGTTCTGAAAGGCCCCAGAGTCTGCAACACCACTAAGCAAGGGGCACCACCAAGTAAGCGGCACCATGAAGACCAAGGAGCTCTGGTCAGGGACAAGAGTTTTGGAGAAGTACAGATCAGGGTTGGGTTATAAAAAATATCAGAAACTTTGAACATCCCACAGAGCACCATTAAATCCATTATTAAAACATTTAAAGAATATGGCACCACAACAAACCTGCCAAAAGAGGGCCACCCACCAAAACTCACAGACCAGGCAAGGAGGGCATTAATCAGAGGCAACAAAGAGACCAAAGATAACACTGAAGGAGCTGCAAAGCTCCACAGCGGGGATTGGAGTATCTGTCCATAGGACCACTTTAAGCTGTACACTCTACAGAACTGGGCTTTATGGAAGTGGCCAGAAAAAAGCCATTGCTTAAAAAAAATAAGCAAACACGTTTGGTGTCGCCAAAAGGCATGTGGGAGACTCCCCAAACATGTGGAAGAAGGTACTCTGGTCAGATGAGACTAAAATAGAGCTTTTTTGGCCATCTGGTGCAAACCCAACACCTCTCATCACCCCGAGAACACCATCCCCACAGTGAAACATGGTGGTGGCAGCATCATGCTGGATGTTTTTCATCGGCAGGGACTGGGAAACTGGTCAGAATTGAAGAAATGATGGATGGCACTAAATACAGGGAAATCCTTGAGGGAAACCTGTTACAGTCTTCCAGAGATTTGATACTGGGACGGAGGTTCACCTTCCAGTAAAACAATGACCCTAAGCATACTGCAAAAGCAACACTCGAGTGGTTTAAGGGGAAATATTTAAATGTCTTGGAATGGCCTAGTCAAAGCCCAGACCTCAATCCAATTGAGAATCTGTGGTATGACTTAAAGATTGCTGTACACAAGCAGAACCCATCCAACTTGAAGGAGCTGGAGCAGTTTTGCCTTGAAGAATGGGCAAAAGTCCCAGTGGCTAGATATGCCAAGCTTATAGAGACATACCCCAAGAGACTTGCAGCTGTAATTGCTACAAAAGGTGTCTCTACCAAGTATTGACCTTGGGGGGGGGGTGAATAGTTATACACACTTAAGTTCTGTTTTTTTTGTCTTATTTCACAATAAAACATATTTTGCATCTTCAAAGTGGTAGGCATGCTGTGTAAATCAAATGATACAAACCCCCCAAAAATCAATTTTAATTCCAGGTTGTAAGGCAACAAAATAGGAAAAATGCCAAGGAGGGTGAATACTTTCGCAAGCCACTGTAGTGCACTATGTAGGGAATAGGGTTCTATAGGGCTCTGGTCTAAAGTAGTGCACTATATAGGGAATAGGGTTCTATAGGGCTCTGGTCTAAAGTAGTGCACTATGTAGGGAATAGGGTTCTATAAGGGGCACACCCATGCTCATTAGGCAGTTTAATGTGACATCGTTCCATCCCCAACCCTCCTCCTCATATGCTATCTGACACAACGCAATTATAATGATGTTTAGAATCACTCGTTCTACAATCTCACAGTACGGGGTGTAAATAATGTGAGTAGAGAGTGGCGGGAGGCCTGGGTTGGGTTGGGGTTAGGGTTCGCAAAAGGCTGAGATGTGCAACAGTGTGGAAAGGCCTGCTGGGATGTCTAGACTCTGCGTGACCGTGTTTTGAATAAAGGTTTGAGAGTTTTGAATGTGAAAGATGGCGGGTGTGCCACCTTGTCAGGAAAGTGTTGTGTACCGTAAGAATAGGGTAACCAAACTCAAAATCCAATTTTTTAAAATATATTTTTCTGTAAAAAAAGACATTGACGTGTGTGAGTGTTTTATTCGTTGGGTTAGGTTGCCAGATACACATTCAATTTGGAGACCGCCAAACCTAAAACAGTTGGGGGTCGAGGATATTCTTTAGGAACAGTCCATCTTCACAAAATCTATTGAAAAGCCCTGTATGTTTGAGCCCGTCCACACAGACAGATACATCCACTCCATTGTAAAGCCATATCCCTGTGAGTTGTTGACATAAAGCAGCTATAATAGCCAGGCATGTGGCTATATATTACTCTAATAATGTCAGTCTGGCCACCCGGGGCAACACGACCGAAAGACCGGACTGATCTATTGGCAGGGAAGCAAATGCCCCATGCCCTGACTGAATGACTCAGTCGGTAACCGAGTTAAAATAAAATAAAGAATTTCCTGCTATTGAGATAGTGAAAGCCACTATGGATCAATTGACAAAGAACTCCCCTTAGTTATCTACTTTTAGTGATTACCTAAGCTTTCTATTCTGACTGCTTACTGTTTAACATAATAGGTAAACCATTCACACCAGAGCAGAAAACAGAACAGGTTTAAAAAAAATAAAAATAATAGCATTCAGGTACCTAGCTACTATTTTTCCAGACTTCAATAATTTAGTCGATCAAATACTTTCCATTTAGCAAAGCATCAATACAGGACTAAGATCGAAGTCTACTACACCAGCTCTGACGCTCGTCGGATGTGGCAGGGCTTGCAAACTATCACAGATTACCAAGGGAAACCCAGCTGCGAGCTGTCCAATGACGCGAGCATAACAGACGAGCTAAATGCCTTCAATGCTCACTTCGAGGCAAGCGACACTGAATCATGCCTGAGAGTACCAGCTGTTCCGGACGGGTGAGTGCTCACGCTCTCCATAGCCGATGTGAGTAAGACCTTTAAACAGTTTAACACTCACAAGACTGCAGGGCCAGACTGATTACAAGGACACATACTCAGAGCATGCGCTGACCAGCGGTCTTCACTGACATTTTCAACCGCTCTCCTGACCCAGTCTGTAATACCTACATGTTTCAAGCAGAACACCATAGTCCCTGTGCCCAAGAACGCCAAGGTAACCTGTCTAAATAACTACCGACCCGTAGCACTAACATCTGTAGCCATGAAGTGCTTTGAAAAGGCTGGTCATGGCTCACATCAACACCATTATCCCAGAAACCCTAGACCCACTCCAATTCGCATACCACCCCAACAGATCCACAGATGATGCAATCAATATTGCACTCCACACTGCCCTTTCCCACTTGGACAAAAGGAACACCTACGTGAAAATGATGTTCATTGACTACAGCTCAGCGCTCAACACCATAGTGCCCTTCAAGCTCATCACTAAGCTAAGGACCCTGGGACTAAACACCTCCCTCTGCAACTGGATCCTGGACCTCCTGATGGGATGCCCCCAGGTGGTGAGGTTAGGCAGCAAAAACATTTGCCAACACGGTGGCCCCTCAGGGATGTGTGCTCAGTCCCCTCCTGTGCTCCCTGTTCACCCACGACTGGTGAGTGGCCAAGCACGCCTCCATCCCCGTGGCTGTAGTGGAGTGAGTCGAGAGCTTCAAGTTCTTTAGTGTCCACATCACTAAGGACCTATCATGATCCAAACACACCAAGACAGTTGTGAAGAGGACACAACTTCTCTGGAGGCTGGTACCACTACTACCCCTTTCCAGAGTTTTGTTACACACACACACACACTACTAACCCTCTCCAGAGTTATATATATACAGTGGTTGCCCCGCCCCGCCCCACTGGGTAGCACAGAGCAACACTTTAAGGGGCATTGCACTAATAATGGAGCTGACTAGGGAAACGTTCCCGCTGCTCTTAGTGCCTGTCTGCACGTTCAAACTAAAACAATGTAACTAATAATGGAGCTGACTAGGGAAACGTTCCCGCTGCTCTTAGTGCCAGTCTGCACGTTCAAACTAAAACAATGTTACTAATAATGACGCTGACTAGGGAAACGTTCCCGCTGCTCTTAGTGCCAGTCTGCACGTTCAAACTAAAACAATGTTACTAATAATGGCGCAAAAAATGCCCCTTAGATATGAATTCGGAGGGCAGAAATTATTAAATATTAGAGCATTAGATCTCTCACTAAAGCCGTCAATCAGAAGTTACACTTAAATCCGAACTGGATTTAACGAAAAAAGAACATGAAAAGCGCACATTTGTAAATCCCAAACTGTAAAAGTAATTGGAAAAGTAGATAAATTATTTGTGACGTTGTGGTTACAATAAAGAATGTAAACAAGATGCTGTGTGTTTAATTTACAGAAGTGATGGACAGCTGGAGGCATTTTGAAAACAGGTTTTTAAACATTTGTTTTTCCCCAAGTGTACTAACTGTAGTACTGTCCATGTCTGATGCAACCTGAAAAAGCATTAAAGACAGAGTTAAGAAAAAGTTAAGAAAGTCTGGACATGGCCTGCTCTCCCTTATGTAAAGGAATTAGGCACTTTACCATGTTCACTACAGTATGTATTGTAGGCTATGCTTACTTGTCAGACTGCACAGTAGCCTAATAAACAAATGCAGGCGGCTTCTAATCTTTCAAAATACTTTAAATGCTTTATTATCCAAATGTTTAAAGTGCGCGTGGGTGACCTCATGCAACCGCAAAATGTCGGCTAAAGCATATACTGTACAGTACAGTATTTCTTCAACAGCATCTTTACACTTTCGTTAATAAAATAATGATTAAAAATACTCTTTCTAAATGCAGATGTTTATTTAGTTATGGATCCATGACAAATTGCTATGGGAATAAATATCACTGAATGACAGAAATATTGGAACAAAGTAGGCTAATGAAGGTAAACACGCACGGTCACGTTGTACAGCGCCATTGTGGCTATTAGCAGGACAATTGCCGAGAAGGAGGGTAGGGGGAGAATTCTATCGTCAAATGTATTTCTTAGGTTGGCTGTATCACAACCGGCCATGATTGATTGCAATTTCAGTTTAATCCACCAGAAAAGATGGAACAAATAATACAACAAATATTGTGGTTAAATTCAAATATACTAATTGATAATAAAAAAACATTATCAATTGGAACCTTTGACATGTGGAAGGGGGGGCAAAGTATTATTATCATCAACCCTGTCTTCCACAAGCGTAGCAGGCTGTGAATTCTGCAAACAACGTTTCTAGGATGGGCTATTAGCAGGATAATATATATTGGTCATGGCTTCTGAGTGGCGCAGTGGTCTAAGGCACTGCATCTCAGTGCAAGAGGCATCACTAGAGTCCCTGGTACGAATCCAGACTGTATCACATCCAGCCGTGACTGGGAGTCCCATACGGCGGCGCACAATTGGCCCAGTGTCAGAGAGAGGAGGGGAGGGATGACTCAAGTAGCGGAGTAAACTATAAAAATGAACGTTACACACGGCGTATCACATTTTAACAAACCAAACATTCAAATACCGTTATAGAAGTTAAAGTAAAACCCCAAACCGGTCCATGCATCAATACCGGTGTATATAGTAAAATACAGTATACCGCCTAGCCCTAAGTTATACACACCCTACTACCCCTCTCCAGAGTTATATACACACACACACTATCCCACCTATCCTCAGCTAGCCACCACCCCTTTCAGTAGCATTTATGAGGTACTTAGAGAAACGTATTAAAAAGGTTGTAAATCATGACGACTAAGCGTGCGCACACACACTAAACATATTAAAAACTATGTTTAATCAGGCATGTTCAAACACACACACACACACACACACACACACACACACACACACACACACACACACACACACACACACACACACACACACACACACACACACACACACACACACACACACACACACACACACACACACACACACCTCTCCTGGCCCCCTTGGGCGTTCCCACTAGCTGAAGAATGAAAACTGTTTCCATAGGGTGGGGCAAGAAGGACTCATGTATAGACAGAACCTTTTTCTTTGCTTGGTTTATAAACCATCTTGTATCACACAAGACAGTTGGTCCTCAATCAATCAACGTAAACGATGCCAGAACAAAAAACTAAAAATCAGAGACGTGTGTGTCTTACATAATCTCTATTGATCCTGTGCAGCTGTGCCAAGCTCTGCCACAAAGCATTGCCGAGCAACAGCTGATTTATGCAAAGACCAAGGGGTGGTCAATGAGTCAAAAATGAATTTAGACTAGAGCTTAATTTATTTCAAATCAGACATCGTTAAGACGAATAACAAATTAAACATTTTATTTTTTAATACCAGAAGTTCAATACTAACTCTTGGTCTCATGTAATTGTTGTTCAAAGACCCCTTTAAAGTCATGTTAAACAACTACGCAAACGTGCCGATTGTGGAAGATAAAAGTGGGCATTATTAATATATGCCCACTTTTAAAAGTCACTTTTATCCAAAGTGACTTAATCATTCGAGCAGACATTTCACATACGGGTGCTCCCGGGAATCGAACACACTATCCTGGCATTGCAAGCGCCATGCTCTACCAACTGGTCTACAGAGGACCGCCCTCTACCAACTGGTCTACAGAGGACCGCGCTCTACCAACTGGTCTACAGAGGACCGCGCTCTACCAACTGGTCTACAGAGGACCGTGCTCTACAGAGGACCGTGCTCTACCAACTGGTCTACAGAGGACTGTGCTCTACAGAGGACCGTGCTCTACCAACTGGTCTACAGAGGACCGCGCTCTACCAACTGGTCTACAGAGGACCGTGCTCTACAGAGGACCGTGCTCTACAGAGGACCGTGCTCTACCAACTGGTCTACAGAGGACCGCGCTCTACCAACTGGTCTACAGAGGACCGCGCTCTACCAACTGGTCTACAGAGGACCGTGCTCTACCAACTGGTCTACAGAGGACCGTGCTTTACCAACTGGTCTACAGAGGACCGCGCTCTACCAACTGGTCTACAGAGGACCGTGCTTTACCAACTGGTCTACAGAGGACCGCGCTCTACCAACTGGTCTACAGAGGACCGCGCTCTACCAACTGGTCTACAGAGGACCGTGCTCTACCAACTGGTCTACAGAGGACCATGCTCTACAGAGGACCGTGCTCTACCAACTGGTCTACAGAGGACCATGCTCTACAAACTGGTCTACAGAGGGCCGCGCTCTACCAACTGGTCTACAGAGGACCGCGCTCTACCAACTGGTCTACAGAGGACCACCCTCTACCAACTGGTCTACAGAGGACCGTGCTCTACAGAGGACCGTGCTCTACCAACTGGGCTACAGAGGACCGTGCTCTACCAACTGGTCTACAGAGGACCGTGCTCTACAGAGGACCATGCTCTACCAACTGGAGCTACAGAGGACCGCCCTCTACCAACTGGTCTAGAGGACCATTAAAACTATATAAAATAGGCTAACCTTCCTTAGCGCATCATTCATCATTAAACTGCATGGGCCCCAACAGATTGCAACGTTAAATGAATGAATGAATCAATCCCTCACATAATATAGCATGTTGCCAGTAGCATGGCCAGCAGCACGGCCAGGTCATAATGGGCTGTAGGCCCACTACTGTCCAGGGTCTGTGATTAAACCACATTAAAAATCACACTGGGATTAGTGTGGAGGGGTGGTGGGGCCTGGTTAGGGGGACGGGTGTGTGTGTAACACAGATCCAGCAGCGGACAGGCGGACATTACGTAAAAGAGTGTAATATTAAAAAGTGGATGAACATAGTTATATACATGCTACTTTATGAAATATGAACGTAGTTAAATACATGCTACTTTATGAAATATGAACGTAGTTAAATACATGCTACTTTATGAAATATGAACGTAGTTAAATACATGCTACTTTATGAAATATGAACGTAGTTAAATACATGCTACTTTATGAAATATGAACGTAGTTAAATACATGCTACTTTATGAAATATGAACATAGTTAAATACATGCTACTTTATGAAATATGAACATAGTTAAATAGATGCTAGGGTCTGTTTCCAAGACACAGATTAAGTCTAAAAAGCTCATTGGCAAATATCCACTAAAAATAGCTTTTTAGAACAGGACAGGGCCAAATCTTTCTGGGAAACAAGCCCCTATATTTTTAACCTGAGCCAAACATACACGTTAAGGCTCTGGTTATAAAGCTATCGGGTACATGTATAGATTATCTGGGTTTGAATCATCTATTGTGAAGAAGAAAAATAAAATGAAAACCCATCCTCCAACTCTCTCGTTTGGAAAATTACTTATGGCATCTGCTCGCCTTTTTAGACAGACAGAGCCATCAAATCAGTCGGGCTCTCCACCCCCCCGGCTTTAACGACATCTGACCCCGTGACCAAAGAGGAATACAATTCTATAGGGTGCAGTAAAGATGAAAGGGAATGAAAACAATGGAGGTAGACCTATTCTTGAATACACCCATTTAACTCAAACTATTTTTCAACAGGCTTTTATCATTGAGAGACAGGTTTGAATAAGAGGGGGAGAATGAGTTAGGGAAGTATATTTCTTTAAGATTTGTGAAGAAAAAAAAAAGATTTCTGTTATCTTATATTAATTCTGACTATGTTGAGGAAGTGAATACTGGCTACGGTGTCTCAAGATGGACAAATAGTACTATTTCCGCTTTTGTTCTCGTTTTTCAAGCGAAGGTCTTTTAAAGGGAGCAGTATGCGAGCACACACGTCAGGTTCGCCTAGCTGAGTTCGACTAGGCACCAGCTGAACTGAAAACATGTGGAAGACTTTACACTACACAAGGCTAAGTCCCACTACACCCAGCTAAGTCCCACTACACCCAGCTAAGTCCCACTACACCCAGCCAAGTCCCACTACACCCAGCTAAGTCCCACTACACCCAGCTAACTGAAACTCTTAAAGTGTTTCTCAGTCTATGTCCAACCTTTCATTCTTTATTTAAGGTTTGCAACTGAAATACTTGGATTGTTATAAAACATTTTATTTGTGTGTGTGTGTGTGTGTGTGTGTGTGTGTGTGTGTGTGGGGTCATTCAGTCAAATACTATCCCCTCACTTTATGGCCATGTACATCTCATTCTGAACCAGCTGCTCTCTAGTAGTTCTCATTCATTTAACAGTGTGTTTTGGACAGTGGCCAAGACAGTGGCTAACCCTTCTGTGTGCAGAGCAGCCTCGCAATTGGCACAATGTTCCCTATTCAGTAGGGCTGTGATAATTTTTCCCATGGTAAAAATAAAAAAACACCAAGCAGACAAAACTCCTTAAAAAAAAATTTTTACATTTTTTTTAAAATGCAGTATGTCAAATATTGTGTGCTATAGCTTGGAAAATAAATGTGTGACTGGATGACAACATAATGATTTGTTTCCAACATCATTGCTGTTCTCCTGATGAAGTTAAATCCGCTTAGTGTTAAAAATAAATACTAATTGCCCCAACACTCACACGAGTATCGCGCCACTGGTATCGTCCCAGCCCGCCTAAATAATACACAACTTTTCAAAAGTGTGTACGTACAAAATACTTTCAACCTGGCGTGCGCCAGTTTTTCCCCACGTAAAAGGTTGGTATTTATCCATGTTTTTTTTACTTTCGGTGTGTACATATCTACAAGTACAGCTCAGACCCATGCGTACGCTCGAGAAGTAAATAGACCTGTAGCCTAATAAAAAAAATTATTACAGTATTAGGTAGGCTACAGTTTTTCTGCATGGTAGGAGCATGACATCATAGGAGATATAAACATCCGATACTGAAACAAGAATACGTCTTCAGAAGGGCTGAAGCATCTACTTTCGCTACCATGTTGGTCCCACGTTTCACGAGCTGAAATAAAAAGATCACAGAAATGTTCCTATAGACACAACAACAACAACAAAAAGCTTATTTCTCTAAATGTTTTTTTTTTGTTCACAATTTTTTTCACATCCCTATTAGTGAGCATTTCTCTTTTGCCAAGATAATCCATCCACCTGACAGGTTTGGCATTACAAGCTGATTAAACAGCATGATCAATATAGAGGTGCACCTTGTGCTGGGGACAATAAAAACTCAACTCTAAAATGTGCAGTTTTGTTACAGCACAATGCCACAGATGTCTCAAGTTGAGGGAGTGTGCAATTGGCATGCTGACTGCAGGAATGTTCACCAGAGCTGTTGCCAGATAATTAAAATGTTAATTTCTCTACCATAAACCAGCCTCACGACCACAGACCACGTGTAACCACGCCAGCCCAGGACCTCCACATCCGGCCTCTTCACCTGCGGGATTGTCTGAGACCAGCCACATGGACAGCTGATGAAACTGTGGGTTTGGACAACCAAAGAATTTCTGCACAAACTGTCAGAAACCGTCTCAGGGAAGCTCATCTGTGGGCTCGTCGTCCTCACCAGGGTCTTGACCTGACTGCAGTTCGGCGTCGTAACCGACTTCAGTGGGCAAATGTTCACCTTCGATGGCCACTGGCACGCTGGAGAAGTGTGCTCTTCATGGATGAATCTCGATTTCAACTGTACCGGGCAGATGGCAGACAGAATGTATGGAGTCGTGTGGGCGAGCGGTTTGCTGATGTCAACGTTGTGAACAGAGTGCCCCATGGTAGTAGTGGGGTTATGGTTTAAGCAGGCATAAAATACGGACAACGAACACAATAGCATTTTATCGATGGCAATTTGAATGCACAGAGATGACGTGACGAGATCCTGAGGCCCACAGTCGTGCCGTTCATCCGGCGCCATCACCTCATGTTTCAGCATGATAATGCACGGCCCCATGTCGCAAGGATCTGGACACAATTCCTGGAAGCTGAAAATCTTCCAGCTCTTCCATGGCCTTCATACTCACCAGACATGTCACTAATTGAGCATGTTCGGGATGCTCTGGATCAACACGTACAACAGCGTGTTCCAGTTCCTGCCACTATCCAGCAACTTCGCACAGCCATTGAAGAGGAGTGGGACAACATTCCACAGGCCACCAATCAACAGCCTGATCAACTCTATGTGAAGGAGATGTGTTGTGCTGCATGAGGCAAATAGTGAACACACCAGATACTGACTGGTTTTCTGATCCACGCCCCTCCCTTTTATTAAAGGTATCTGTGACCAACAGATGCATATCTGTATTCCCAGTCATGTGAAATCCATAGATTTAGGGCCTAATACATGTATTTCAATTGACTTATTTCCTTTATATGAACAGTAACTCAATAAAATCTTTGAAATGATTGCATGTTACATTTATATTTTTTGTTCAGTGTAGTTTGAAAGTCACTGCAAAAGGATAAACAGGTTCTGCTCAGACCTATACAGAAATGTGATCAAACTTGTTATTCCACTTTATTTTAGAAAACGGACATTCCAACATTTCCAAATCATTCATCAAACGTGGGTGTTTTTGTTTACATTAAAAAAAAAGGTGAATGGAGGGCGTTTTCCCATGCGGGGGTTTGTAACGCTCGTTCACGGGCGCACACAAATTATATTCCTCTGATTTAATCGATGAAAACATGCGAATACGTTCCATGCGACGGTTTGATAAATAAATTTGTTGCGCACACAAAATCCTAGAGTTTGCCATGTATGCCAGAATATTGTGAGAAACGTATATGAACGGTTCAAAAATGAGGCTTCAGGGCGCCGTCAAAAATCAAAATCAAATTTTTCTTAAAAGCCAATAAAAACGGTGCCATCATCATCATAAGTGGCGCTCTTTATAAGGAACAGGGTGCCTCTTGGGACGCATCCAAGAAGTCACACCACCGGGAGAAAGCGGGAAAACCCCAGGGGAGCATCCGTCTGAATACCCCCCCTCCCTCCTGTGGGCTAGTCGCCATGACAACACGTCTCTGAGCTCTCTGCCCGACTGTCATGTGAAGGATCTGGAGGCAGCGTAGGCTGATGGGACCAGAGGCCGTGCTGTTCTGGCAGAGCTGGCTCATTTGGTAAAAGAGCATCGGGGGTAGTGCTTCAAGCTACGCCACAGTCATGTCCAACAAGTATCCCCCCGTACCCCTACTAAAAATGTAGCGATCTCAGAACCAAATCCTGCGTGTGTTGCAGCTATACGACTTATGTTAACAGTATGTCAAGAGACACTTTATTTTTTTAAATGAGTCTCTATGCACTCTAGTCTACTAGAAGTCATTTTGGATAAAAGCGTTGTTTTGGTAAGTGGATAGTTAAGCCGTGGTATATTGGCCTTATACCACAAACCCCCAAGGTGCCTTATTGCTGTTATAAAACGGGTTACCAATGTAATTACAGCAGTAAAAATAAATGTTTTGTCATACCTGCGGTCTGATATAACACGGCTGTCAGCCAATAAGCATTCAGGGCTCAAACCAACCAGTTTATAATGTATATTATTCTATTATTCTAGGATCACGGGCTGCCAGAGAAGAGGTGGCAGTGTCCCAGCGTGTCCGGTCCTTAACTTTCAGCATGACTAGGTAAACAGTGAGAAAGGAGGGATGAAATGAAACACAATGCAACGGAAGAAAAAAAGAAAAGAAAAGAGGTTCCCAGCTTTTCGTCCCCTTACTGTGAGGTATTATGGGATGTAATCAAACAGTAGGGAGTCATAAGGAACCAGTAATTGAAAGTGACTGTATAGCATTTGGCAGGAGGCCAACAGTACACAATAGCCTGTGTTTTTCACTAACATAGGAAGAAACTGATTTGATATTAGTTCAAATTAAATCATGAGAGGAAAAACTAACTGTTGGAGGATGTAAAAAATATGTGGATTCAATGTTAGGTCTGCTGCTGGACTGGACTGTCTGCTGCTGGACTGGACTGTCTGCTGCTGGACTGTCTGCTGCTGGACTGGACTGTCTGCTGCTGGACTGTCTGCTGCTGGACTGTCTGCTGCTGGACTGGACTGTCTGCTGCTGGACTAGACTGTCTGCTGCTGGACTGGACTGTCTGCTGCTGGACTGGACTGTCTGCTGCTGGACTGGACTGTCTGCTGCTGGACTGGACTGTCTGCTGCTGGACTGGACTGTCTGCTGCTGGACTGGACTGGACTGTCTGCTGCTGGACTGTCTGCTGCTGGACTGGACTGGACTGTCTGCTGCTGGACTGTCTGCTGCTGGACTGGACTGTCTGCTGCTGGACTGGACTGTCTGCTGCTGGACTGGACTGTCTGCTGCTGGACTGTCTGCTGCTGGACTGGACTGTCTGCTGCTGGACTGTCTGCTGCTGGACTGTCTGCTGCTGGACTGGACTGTCTGCTGCTGGACTAGACTGTCTGCTGCTGGACTGGACTGTCTGCTGCTGGACTGGACTGTCTGCTGCTGGACTGGACTGTCTGCTGCTGGACTGGACTGTCTGCTGCTGGACTGGACTGTCTGCTGCTGGACTGGACTGGACTGTCTGCTGCTGGACTGTCTGCTGCTGGACTGGACTGGACTGTCTGCTGCTGGACTGTCTGCTGCTGGATCTGGACTGTCTGCTGCTGGACTGGACTGTCTGCTGCTGGACTGGACTGTCTGCTGCTGGACTGGACTGTCTGCTGCTGGATCTGTCTGCTGCTGGACTGTTCTGCTGCTGGACTGTCTGCTGCTGGACTGTCTGCTGCTGGACTGTCTGCTGCTGGACTGTCTGCTGCTGGACTGTCTGCTGCTGGACTGTCTGCTGCTGGACTGTCTGCTGCTGGACTGTCTGCTGCTGGACTGTCTGCTGCTGGACTGTCTGCTGCTGGACTGGACTGTCTGCTGCTGGACTGGACTGTCTGCTGCTGGACTGGACTGTCTGCTGCTGGACTGGACTGTCTGCTGCTGGACTGGACTGTCTGCTGCTGGACTGGACTGTCTGCTACTGGACTGGACTGTCTGCTGCTGGACTGGACTGTCTGCTGCTGGACTGTCTGCTGCTGGACTGTCTGCTGCTGGACTGTCTGCTGCTGGACTGGACTGTCTGCTGCTGGACTGTCTGCTGCTGGACTGGACTGTCTGCTGCTGGACTGGACTGTCTGCTGCTGGACTGGACTGTCTGCTGCACAGGAAACCTGAAGCACATTCTACCTGCTGCACATTCTACCTGCTGCACATGGGACACCTGAAGCACATTCTACCTGCGGCACATTCTAAGTAAAATACACCACAAGTTTCCTCATACAAGGTTCCCCTTCCCTGAAGAAACCCCTTTCCCTTAAAGTGAAAAAACATACTGCAGGCTTTCTGCAATAAAACAACATCTCTAATAACCTCTTATAGATGGGGCAGCAGGTAACCTAGTGGTTAGAGGGTAGGGACGGCAGGTAACCTAGTGGTTAGAGGGGGGAGGCAGGTAACCTAGTGGTTAGAGGGGAGGGACGGCAGGTAACCCAGTGGTTAGAGGGTAGGGATGGCAGGTAACCTAGTGGTTAGAGGGTAGGGACGGCAGGTAGTCTAGTGGTTAGAGGGTAGGGACGGCAGGTAGCCTAGTGGTTAGAGGGTAGGGACGGCAGGTAGCCTAGTGGTTAGAGGGTAGGGACGGCAGGTAACCTAGTGGTTAGAGGGGGGAGGCAGGTAACCTAGTGGTTAGAGGGGAGGGACGGCAGGTAACCCAGTGGTTAGAGGGTAGGGACGGCAGGTAACCTAGTGGTTAGAGCGTTGGGCCAGTAACCGAAAGGTTGCTAGATCGAATCCCCCAAGCTGACAAGGTAAAAATCTGTCGTGTTGCCCCTGAACAAGGCAGTTAACCCACTGTTCCTAGGCCGTCATTGTAAAATAAGAATTTGTTCTTAACTGACTTGCCTAAATAAATAAATAATTAAGGGGTTGAGGAGTGAAATACAACATACTTGCTTAAATGTTCCATCATCAAACCTCCAATCTCCAAATCCATTGGGTGATGTGAAGGGGTGCTGTTCCGTGGTAGACTGGTCCTTCTCCCCAGACCTTCGCTTTAGATTCATTGGAGGGGAAGCGTCTCTGTGTTTGGCAGCCGCTGATGGAGAGGTTGAAAACCGACGAAAAGATGATAAGGAACGCTCCTGCTGAAGGGGAGACATCTTTGTCATGTGGCCATGCGCCATTCCAACATCATCAACCTCTTCTTCACATTCCATCCTTTCTTTTTCATCCTCCTCCTCCTTACCTCCCAGTCCCTCTTCTCTGTTATCGTCCCCCCTATCCGCACAGCTCTGAGTGTTGCTGTTACTGCCACCAGCCTCTGTCTGCTGCTGACCCATCTGAGGAGTCGTTCCTGTCCCGGTTCCTTCCACCCGTTTGCCCAGGAAGGTAGAGTCCAGGGGGTCTCCAGTGACCCGGGCGACGGCTACGTGTTTAGCGAACGTCCTCTGGGCCTGACGGAGGTGTATCGCCTGCCGGTCCATCTCCAGCTTGGCTTCCTGTTGTCTCTGGAGCTGCTCCATCACAGCCTCTAGTCTGACACCGGCAGGGTTACCCAGACCACCCCCAGCCTCCTGGGGTAAGTTGGGCTGCAGGGAGAGGAACGAAATGTACAGAGTAAATACATTGTACAAGGATACGATCTTATTTTTTTACCACAGAGAAATGTATAGAGTTAAAATATTGTACAAAAAGATACATGCGTATATATTCCCCCTGAGATTTTATTTGTTCTTTTGTGTCATCTATAGCCTAGAGAGCCTTCAATCTCAACTCTGGACCGCGAAGTCAGTTCCACTACATTTTTCCCATTGTTCCCCCTCTAATCAGGGACTGGTTTAGCCCCGGGACACCAGGTGTATGCAATTATCAGGTAGAACAGAAAACCAGCAGGCTTCGGACCTCGTAGGGTAAGAGTTGAATACCCCTGGCTTAGAGAAGAAGAAAGAAAAAAACACAAATATATTCAGATTTTGTCCAAAGAGAGAATATCTTATTTATACAGTATGTAGTCAGTGCATGGGTGTAACAGGGTTGCGTGGTATTTATAAACTGGGTGGTTTGAGCCCTGAATGCTGATTGGCTGACAGTCTTTGTATATCTAAACATATACCACTGGTATGACAAAACATGTACTTTTACTGCTCTCATTATGTTGGTAACCCGTTTATAATAGCAATAAAGGCACCTAGTGGGTTTGTGATATATGGCCAATATACAGTACCTCGGCTGAGGGCTGTATTCTGGCACTACGCGTTGCCTGTTGATTAAGGACAGCCCTTAGCCGAATTTAACCTACACAATGCTAGCTTAGCTGTGAACATAGTTAACCTGAAAGAAAATGGCGTCAGTGAAAGAGTCAACAACATTCCTATAATTGGCTTTTGTTAAAAAAAAATCTGCATGTTAAGTTTACTTTAAAAGCGTCCAAGAGGATGCATTTTTATTGAAAAGCAGGGTCTTTACCTAGCACTATGTATTTAACCTAAAAAAATAGTCAATATGGAAAATATGATTAATTAAACCAAATGCTGTACATAAAATAGGCCATTATCGAAATTACCATTGGTAGTCTTTAATTTTTTTTGGGGGGGGGGACACACTGGCACGTGAAGTGGCTCAAAGGTATTGATTAGAAATCTCAAGCGTGGTCACATTACAGTAAAACAATGCCAACAGATTGGTATACATATGATTACTGTACTGTTACAAGGTGGGATAGGAAACGTTATGGAATGTTTATTTTACGAGATACTATCGACTACAATGTATTAATCTAAAACTATTTCTAAATGTGATACCTTTTAGTCTCTTCTGCCCGGTGGCGGATGGTAAAAACAAACGCATGACGTGTACAACAGTCGTTTAAAAATGTTCCAAAGTTGTTTTCCCTCAACAAGGTTAAAATACTTCCGAGGTAAGCAATTCACCGAATAGGTTACAATGTTGTCCCGTCATAGTTTATAAAATATGGTTCAAAAGTGTTAAACAACAACATATCACTTCCACGTCCGTTGTTGCCCAATTGTTTATTACAGTATCTAACTAACATGGGGCACGGTGCCAAATGAAAGTCAGCCAGCCGCGAGATGACTCGATCAAAACTCACCATTTGCGCTTTTGAGTTGTCCATCCTTCCCTCCAGTCCTTTCCAAAGTTACCGTGGTTTTTCCACTCGTTTCCTCTCCGACGCAATCCAATTTACATGACCATTTAGTTTGCTATAAACTTTCGGTAGAAATGAATATAACGCCTGTATATGTTGTAACCTACGATATGATTGGAAGAGCAGCGAGGCCAGCGTAGTTGGTAAATGACAGGGCCTCACCTCCCCTGACCGCTGCCTGCGCATGGGGGGGAAACATCATAGGCTTGATAGCTACACCCCCCCCATGTAATAAGACAAGGCCCAGCCTACTTAAAAAGTTGTGCCTCTTTCACCGTTTTAATTTGCCAACGTTTTAAGCTTTTGCAACATTCGTGTTGGTCAGTTCTTACCACAGTGCTCGTCTGACAGCAAGGTGAAATAGCATGACTATGAGTAGTGTTTCTAGAATCAATTATGTCACGGTAGCTTGCTATGTGGAGCTGTTTTTCATAACAGAGATTTTTTAACTTAGTAACCAACACCATCAGAAATACGTAATGTATTTCGTAAGGTTATCGATTTCCTTGTATAGCATCATTCCAACTATAAAACATACCATGTTTATGCCATAATGCTTTTAATATTTGTGAGAAAAAAAAACTACATATCCATAAATAAGTATATTCTTTGGCCATGTTGAATATAGTCTCCCCATCAATGCGCTTCAGCGCAATGAGCGCGTATACAAATCTGTACAATACAATACTATTCTGCCCCCTGGTGGCAAGAAAATGTACTAGCACCAATGCAATACAAGGTGGGTCTGGTCTACTCAGTTCATCGTCTTTCATTGAACCAGAAAATAAAATAAAAAACAGCGAGTGGGATGTATCGCTTCTTCTTCCGTCTGACCATACACAATTATTTTCCATTTAAAAATGGACAAAGTTATTGTATCATATCGTATTAATGACACTAACACACACACACACACACACTTATGGCTGCGTTTAGACAGGCAGCCAAATACTGTTATTTTTCTCCAACAATTGGTCTTTTGACCAATTACATTCACATCAGATCTGATTGTTAAAAATACCAATTAGTGAAAACGCAGCCTGTGACACATTCAAGAAATATATATTCTTTATTAGGTTCATCAATATTTTACAAACAAAGGCCCAAATTAAATTTCACACACATATTAATATACAAGGAGACAAAGACTAAAGTACAAGGTTCCCAGAGACATCAACAGCAGTCCTGAGAAAACCAGGGAGTGAGAAACAGACAGAAGATTTTCAGTTAGATTAGAGGCCTAGTTTTGTCTCAAAAGACTAACCCTGAATCCCAAGTCGACCCCTTGCCCCTTGGATAGGTCTAAAGGAGTCCGCATGCTTCCTAGCCTAAAAAGGTCGGTAGTGTTCCTGCATATACTATGACGACATCTTGTGGCGTTTTTGGGTGAGGGTTTTTCCGGCTGTTCGGAAACACACAAGTTCAGACCCATAGTCTACACCCTTTTGGCAGTGATTGGTCAACAGTTTATTTTTAATTATATTTTTTTACTTTCACCCTTTTTCTCCACAATTTTATGATATCCAATTGGAGGTTGGTACTGGAGCACCAAGTCTAGGTCCAAGAGGCTTCTAAAACAGCTTCTACCCCCAAGCCATAAGATCCTCTGAACGTCTAATCAAATGGCTTCCCAGACTATTCACATTGCGCTAATTTATTGACTTATAGAAGGCCTAGCCAACATATGAAGACCTGTTTGTTAACCAGAAGAGCAACTTAGCTGATAAACAATTTATTTTGTCACTCTGGTCCAAATTGGGTCGAGGTCTGGTTGTCCTCGTTTAACTTTTAGACCCGAGAAGACCTCTACGTCGGGGTTCATCTGGAATTCAGGTTGCCGGTCACTGCATGTCCATTCGATACCTACCCATTTATAATTTGTCCATGCCAAGCTCTTCAGGTGTGGAGATACCAAGCTCATCTACTGTTGGCCGCAGCTCCTGAATTAGGTACGGGTAGATGTCTTTGTGGGGGCCAGATTTGTCCTGGGGAGACAATAAGTAAACACAGACTGTTTTGACCAATGGGGTGACGGCTAAAGATGATATAAGAAATAGTTGGTGTCGCAAAACTACTGGTAATCTATGGCAAAACTACTGGTAATTTACAGGTAATCTATGACAAAACTACTGGTAATTTACAGGTAATCTATGACAAAACTACTGGTAATTTACAGGTAATCTATGACAAAACTACGGGTAATTTACATGTAATCTATGGCAAAACTACTGGTAATTTACAGGTAATCTATGGCAAAACTACTGGTAATTTACAGGTAATCTATGGCAAAACTACTGGTAATTTACAGGTAATCTATGGCAAAACTACTGGTAATTTAATGGCAAAACTACTGGTAATTTACAGGTAATCTATGACAAAACTACTGGTAATTTACAGGTAATCTATGGCAAAACTACTGGTAATTTACAGGTAATCTATGACAAAACTACTGGTAATTTACAGGTAATCTATAGCAATCTATACTTGAATAACTTAAAACAATGTATTCATATGGGGGGAAAAAGCATTAATCTTCAATGGCATGATTTTAAATTAACTCTGCAATTCTCCCAACCATTGACTTTCAGGTTCACACCTCTACTCAATTACAACACATTGAACGCCACACGTTTTACAGTGTAATAGTTAAGGCTGCTGCAGAAAATAGCCGATATGCTCAGAACCAAAGGTCTACCTGTGATTGGCAGGAGGAATGTAGTACGGAATTTAAATACATAAATGATCTGTATTTTCATTGTTGCAGTAAGAGGAAATCTCTCTCCCCCCAAAAAAAGATTTTTGAATCTGATTTAGATTGATTAGGCATATTAATCCTACCATTGAAGTATCTCTGAGTAGGCTATCTATCCCTTTTTCTGTGCCATCCAAATGTTGCATAGCCAGAATTATTGTTAGCTAACTAGCCAGGTAACAAGACTAAACAAGATCGTCTGTTACCAAAAACGTACGCTTTCATTTGTCTCCCCCCCCCCTCACCTTGACAGCCTCCAGGATGCGAATGGCACTAGCCAGGTAACAAGACTAAACAAGATCGTCTGTTACCAAAAACGTACGCTTTCATTTGTCTCCCCCCCCCCTCACCTTGACAGCCTCCAGGATGCGAATGGCACTAGCCAGGTAACAAGACTAAACAAGATCGTCTGTTACCAAAAACGTACGCTTTCATTTGTCTCCCCCCCCCTCACCTTGACAGCCTCCAGGATGCGAATGGCACTAGCCAGGTAACAAGACTAAACAAGATCGTCTGTTACCAAAAACGTACGCTTTCATTTGTCTCCCCCCCCCCTCACCTTGACAGCCTCCAGGATGCGAATGGCACTAGCCAGGTAACAAGACTAAACAAGATCGTCTGTTACCAAAAACGTACGCTTTCATTTGTCCCCGTCCCCCCCTCACCTTGATAGCCTCCAGGATGCGAATGGCACTAGCCAGGTAACAAGACTAAACAAGATCGTCTGTTACCAAAAACGTACGCTTTCATTTGTCGCCCCCCCCCTCACCTTGACAGCCTCCAGGATGCGAATGGCACTAGCCAGGTCGTCTAACCTGCGGCAGGCTCGGAGGGCAGCGGCCAGGATCTTTGGCTCGGGTACCAGGTCGTATCCAATCAGCGTGTTCATCCCTGGACAAACGACGGTGAATATAGGGTCAGTTACCACAGGATGGTAGAAGAGGTAGACGCAAATCTTTTTTAAACAGTTGCTTCTCTCAAAGACTATGAGGCTGGGTCTCTTGGGTCTGCGAGAGTCCAAAATTATATAATTGTGACTCGAAATCCTCCCTCTAAATTTTGTTCATCTAGGGCAGTAACCCTGGGGAAGAATCATAAGAGGGCAGAGCAAAATGGCGATTGGGGTTCAGTAACCAAAACACGTTGACAACAACTGATCTCTAGTCAACTATAAAATCTGTATGTGAACAGACCACCAAGTCACCAATGCAGCAGTGCACTATGCTCCTCTTTATAATCCCGGGGCTACCAGGTGATTTCCTCGTCACTCACCTTTCCTCAGCTCCCATGCATCAATATCCGCCTTGTTAAAATAGTTGACCCAGCGGGCATCAAACTCGTCGTCCGTCTCCTGCTTCCCACCATGTGAGTAACACCTCTGAGCCAGGGGAGCTGAAGAATGAACAGATTAGAAGAAAAAAAACATCCATTATAAAATAAAATAAAACATGTAAAGTCAGAAATGTGACAAATATTTAAATTCACAGAATAAGAGACAAGATTTATAGCTACTTTGTTTTTCGCTGAAAAGTGCTTTGCATCACACAGGGTATCACAAAGCCAAAAGGTGCTGTACAGTGCTATGTAGCCCAGTCTGTCATGTATTCTGGAAAAACTCATGACGTCACACCCAGGCAAGGTTATCCACTCCCGCGTATTGTTGGCTAGATCAAGTCCAAGCTGGATCCTTGCCAGTGTACTGGTAAGACCTACCTAACTACTAAGCTAGATGGCAGTAATACCACTGTTCACTATGTATTATTCAGTCCAACAGGGCAGTTCAGTTGAAGGACTGAGGGCAGATGTTTCACATTCAGCTAGGCGTTTGAGGATCGAACCCTTTTTCGATGATGTTGCTACCACTTAGCTTAGCTAGCTAGCCAGTCAGTCAGTACAGGCATTTGATATGGCAAGAGTGGCTTAGCTATGCAGTGTACTGCAGCATCAAAATAAACCAGCAGTTTATAAGAAGTAGGCCTAGCTAGTGGCTAGCTAGCCAAGCTAGGGTGTAACGTCTTTCACTAGGAACCAAACGGTATGAAACGGGGAGGGACCTAGCTAGCTACCCGAATTTGTCCAATAGAAACTCTAGTTCGTTGTAAAAGAAAATCTGTTTGCTACAATTTGGACTAATGACTTCACCGCTGGTTTGCTATCTAGTTATGCTGCTAGTAGCTACAGTTCTTAGTTCATAAACACAATCGATCAGCATTGAGTTGAACAACAACAACTCCTGTCTGTATGTATGTAACATTAACACTAGCCAACTTTAGCTAGAACATTTCGCTTGCTAAAACAGACATTGGTGACTAGCCATCTGCTAACAAATGCTAACAAGCTAGCTAGTTAGGATTCGCCATATACTAACCACAGAGTTTTTAAACCCAGAGGCGCAACATAACAACGCTTGCATAACAGACCAGGTTTGGGATTTGAGAAGTCAACAATTGTTCTTTAGATGTAAAATTACAAAAAAAAAAAGAAAAAAAAAGAAGGCACAACCTAGATTCGAGCTTAATGTCTTAAGTTGTTGAACATGTCATTACGCCATCCTCGTGAAAGTGACAAACGTTACAATTTTCATCAAAAACAACTTCCTATCAAAAGGGGTGACTTCGATTTTTACGGCCCGCACATGCGCAGTTCGGCGCGAGACGATCGTTAGACCCGAAGACACGTGTTTACGCGCTTGCGCTTAGCTAGCCAATGTTGCCATGACATCACCTACAAGCGTGATCTGGGATTTCTATTGGAGAAGCCGTTTCTACCCGTCTTAATACTGTACTGTCTTTTTTTACTAACGTTAGCCTCTGCAGACGACTGGATTTTCTGGTTTCTGGGGAAAATAGAAAAAGAGCCTGTGACGCGACTTCCGCTTTTGGACGTTAAGTTAAACAAGGAGACACAACCAGAGAGGAGGAGTGGACTTGTGGTGTTTGTTTGCGTTTCTTCAGATCAGAGGGAACAGGCGCTCCATGCGATGCAATTTGGGGGAAAGACCTGTATCTTGCTTTGCCCTTAGGTACATGGAACCATTGAAGGGAATGATTTCTGGGATAGGTGTTGCAATTTAAAAGTTTAAGATTCCTGATGTTTGTGACGCTCGCTCGTCTGGTGCAACGCAGATCCAGTGTGGAGTGTGGTAAAACAGAGGTGACACAGTCTTTTCTTTAGAGCTTTGCTTCAGACTCTTTACCTGACAAAAGTAATGTTTGGATACATGAGTTATGCCGTTAAGAGCTTTTTTGTGCCGAATACATTGAGGTGTTCTAGGTGTCACGTTCATGGGCATGTCACAGCAGTGTGTACTAGTGGCCGATAACTTGAAACCGGACCTAATTTTTCATAACAAAATCGGTAAAGTCTGCATTTTTGGACGCCGATTACATTGCAATCCACGAGGAAACTGCGTGGCAGGCTGACCACCTGTTACGAGAGCAGCATCTTAAGGAGCCACGGTGAGTTGCTAGCTAACATTAAACTTACCTTATAAAAACAATCAATCAATCATAATCACTAGTTAACTACACATGGTTGATGATATTACTAGGTTAACTAGATTGTCCTGCGTTGCATATCATCAATGCGGGTACCTGTTAATTTATCATCGAATCACAGCCTACTTAGCCAAACAGGTGATGATTAAGCTGTCATCAAGGTAAAGGGTGGCTACTTTGAAGAACCTAAAATATAACAGATTTAGATTTGATTAACACTTTTTTGGTTACTACATGATTCCATATGTGTTATTTCATAGTTTTGATGTCTTCACTATTATTTTAAAATGTATAAAATAGTACAAATAAAGAAAAACCATGGAATGAGTAGGTGTGTCCAAACTTTTGAATGGTACTTTATGTTTCGGAAAGATATTTTTTTTATAGCATTTATAGCCTTGGTTATCAATTATACTGCAGGGTTGGAATGTAAAGTCACAGAAAATTGTGGTTGTTGTGGCAGGTAAAGAGAGGTATTTGGGTGTGCAAGACTTGACTTCAGAAGAGTTACAGGGTGTGTTGTGGTAGTGTCCCATCTTTTCAGACTGTTGGTTTGAGGTAGGATTACATATATTTAAATAGTGGAGTAGGGTGATTGTTTATTAGTGATAGATGGTAGTGTAGTTATTGACTGATATTTTTCAAGCAAAGTATAAGGGAGTTATACTCCAGTCTAGTAGGTGGCGGTAATGAAATATTTATCGCCAACCACCGTTAAACCACATCGAAGAAGAACTGAGGTATAGGGCGACGCGCCATCTTAAATCCCCCACATTTATTTAATTGGTTGAAAAGTGCGACCCCCCTACTCGTTAAGACTAGGTTATCTAGTTTCAGGCGTTTAATTAACGCCTACTACGTTACCCAAATATATGCAATGGAATTAGCTAGTGTACTAACGTTAACTAGTTAGCAACAGGCCCAAGCCTCAAGGCACAGTCGGTCATTGCAAGAACACTGAACAAAAATCCAGTTGAATATTTAACCGCGCTGTCAAACATTAGTACACTTGTTTTCTGTAGAAAACAAGTAAATAACTTATTCTTAACCACGTCTAGAACTACGTACTCCCCCAAAACTGTTGTATTTTGCAAACCATCGGCCACTGATTGGGTGCCAATAGCAATATGCTAACTAGCCAAGAACTCCTACCGACCCTGATTTCCTTTCGAAACACCACGTGAACCGTGTCCTAAACTACGAAATTTGTACATAAAAGTAATAAACGTCAAGAATACCTGTACACCCAAGCCGTGTCCAGGTCAACCTCCGGGCACCGGACACTGAAAGACGGACGGCGGCTTTGAACATGATGATGGGTCAGCCAGCTAAAGGAGACAAGTCTTGGCGCAACAACGTGGTTGTCACTAGTTAAGACAGCCAATAATAAATAAATAAATTGCTATATCGTAAAAAATATTAAAAACAAAAATCTGTTTAATTTTTTAATTTTTATTTAATGTTAGGCATAAGATTAGCAGTGTGGTTAGGTTTCAAATCAGATTTTTAGAAGAGAAATTGTAGAAATGGGCTCGGTTTAGGACTTTGTGGCTGTGGTAACTAGTGACAAATTCAAGGACGTTAGCTAGCAGCTGAAGACCTAACCAGCACAAGGTCCTAAAATTACGATATTTTTCGTTTTTTTTTTTGTTGTTGCACGTTATCATACATAAATTACATTTATTTAGCATTTTGCCATCATTTTATGAGACATTTTTCCTAAACTACTGAAATATAATTTGAAAAAGTAGGCGTTTACTATTTGTTCCTAACCCACTACACCTTTAATAATCTATTCTAGAATTTAAACATTTACTCAAAAGCAATCTCTTCCAGTTGTCTCCTCACTTTCCTCTGTTTCTCTGTTGTGTCTAACAGGAGCACAGAGCAGATGGAACTCAAGTTTCTTTCAAGTTGAGGGAGTCGAGGGGAACAGGTGGTTTTCCATGAAGGTTCTCTTGGCTTCAGGACCAGGCAACATGTATGAACAAGGACTGTAGAGTGTCTCTCCTCCTGCTGTTTTCCTCTCTTTCTCCGAGGCGGCATACAGGTGTGGCGTACAGCTCCGTGCATCGCTACTGCCCTCCTGAGAACTAGAGGTACCGGCACTCTGGAACCAAAAAGGGGTTTGGCTTTTCTGGGTCAGTGGTCTTGACAACAGTTGTGTTTCGCGGAATTCGAGCCGTGGTCGAGGTGGAATTTTCACACTGTCACATAGCGTCACTGGGGGCTGATACCTAGGAGGCTGGTGCCCTGGGGGTTGGTAGCTAGGATCATGCAGGGTTTCTGGGGGCTGATACCCAGGAGGCTGGTGCCCTGGGGGCTGATACCTAGGAGGCTGGTACCCTGGGGGTTGGTAGCTAGGATCAAGCAGGGTTTCTGGGGGCTGATACCCAGGCTCACGTGGGTCCAGTGGGTGTTTGGAGAGCAGGATACTGATAGCAGGAACAGTCTTATGAACAGTCATCCTGGACCTGGGTGTCACGTCAGTCTCCTGACTCTCCCACACCTCACTCACAGTCTTGTAGTGGAGCTTGGATAGCTGGTGTAGTCCTCCCAGTTTCCGTTTCAGGATCTCAACACATGTTATGGTTTTGGTGATCCCTTTACCTGATCCAGTGAAAACCACCTGTCTCACTCTCAGCCCGGTCCGGGTCCGACTCCGGCCATTGTCCATGACTCCCTCTCCTTGCCTCTTCCCCATCTGAATCCTGTCCACTGTCACTCCCTCTTTCACACTCAGCATCGTCTGAATCTGACTCCCATCCACTTCCTGTCCCTCTCTCTGCATACGAGCCATTACAAATCCCAAGAGGTTTCGGATCTTGCTTCCTTCCTTCACTCTCATTTCGAGCACGCCTGCTGCCAGTCCAGGGATTGGACAGGCAGTGGGTTCATCTGTGGTGCAGACTCTCCTGAAGCCGCTCTGGCCAGCCAGTTGAGGCAATGAGGAAGAGAATGAAGAAATTGAAGGCAGTTCTGGGGTAGGGAACGCAGACTGGATTGGTTTCATACTGGTAAAAGTGCATGTAGTCATGGTGGGTGAGATGCTGCTGCTTTGTTAGAGCAGGGGTCGGCAACAGGGGTCGGCAACGGGCCAAATCAGGGGTCGGCAACAGGCCAAAACCAGCCCACGAGTGATTTTTGTTTCTTATTTTTTTTCAGGGTTTTAGTTTTTTTGGGGGGTAAAAAAGACAGTAAAATCAATGTAATCAAAGTATGAAATTATTGTTATTTTCAAATACAATCTCTATTTGGGCTTAGTTGTGGTCAATTTGTAATGTACAAATTATTATAATTATGTTCCGGCCCCCCAACCATCCGCTCCAACAAAAAATCGTCCACCAGCTGAATCTAGTTGCCTACCCCGGTGTTAGAGGGTCCCTCAACTTCCATTTGCTCTGATTCCTTTTCTAATCCTTTGAAAAATGCATGTCAGTTTTTGAAAGCTGAATTCCCTAGTAAATCCCTTTTTTGGGGGGGTTTTCAGGAAGCTACGATGACGATGATAATCTTCCTCCTCCTCCAAAGCACTGGACTAGATGGAAATAAGTTTACCTCCGACTCCGACTGATGCTGGGGTATGTCTGTAAGGTTTACCTCCTTTTCCGACTGATGCTGGGGTAAGTTGTAGCACAGAGAGAGAAAGAGAGGAGGAGAGAGAGAGAGAGAGAGAGAGACATTCCATTGGCTGTCCTATCCTGAATCAGTGTGTGTGTGTGTGTGTATGTGTCTGTCTGTCTGTCTGCCTGTCTGTCTGCCTGTCTGTCTGTCTGTCTGTCTGTCTGTCTGTCTGTCTGTCTGTCTGTCTGTCTGTCTGTCTGTCTGTCTGTCTGTCTGTCTGTCTGTCTGTCTGTGTGTGTGTTTGAACATGCCTGATTAAACATAGTTTTTAATATGATGCAATGAGGCATTAAAACAAGACTAAGCTGTGGAAACATGAAATGAGAGATAGTACCTAGTCATGTATTACACTGTCTCTCAAAGTCTCTCAAATGGGTTGTCAAAAACAAGGCAGACACCTGGCTGGAAGAACCTGTAGTTAATGAGTAAAATACAAGTTCAGAGAGGCATTGTGTATTTCTTTTTCACCGCTTTGGCAGCATGATAACATGAGACACATAAGATCATTTGGAAGCCATTAAAATATGAACAGCTGACATAGCCTATGGTAAGTAGGCCTCCTACACACACACACACACACACACACACACACACACACACACACACACACACACACACACACACACACACACACACACACACACACACACACACACACACACACACACACACAGAGGGCCATCTGGTGTTGGGGAAATGACTGCCCGGAGGATCTCTTTTTGAGGGGAGGGGAACACAGGGGGAGTGTGGTGAACAACTCAGCAGTCCCCATCCTCATCACACCTCATAGCCCTCACTGCTGAGTGACCCAGAAAAGGAAAGTAATTTGGCACATTAAAATGGGAAGTTTTCTTATCAATTATTAAGATGATTGCACTCAAGTTCATTGTTTTAACATGGTTAGTAATAAGAGCCCAGAAACAGGTAGATAGATCTTTGCCAGGACATACGACCCTTTCATCTTTCTATGACGTGGCGGTGAACCGCCTATCACCTCACCTTGTGTTTATCTACACAATAGCCGACCTGATTCTCCTACTCCCTCATCCCAGAGTAGTAAAGTGACCTGACACGAGGCAGCTGCAGAGGAGCTCATATGGAACCAGTGCAGTGTTATAATGCTGAATTTCTGCCTCACAGAATGCACAGACCCATCTCCCCAGACAGCCAATCACTGTCTCTCACACTGAGCACAGACATTCGGTCCCTGGAGAGAACAGGCAAAAGCAGAATCACACAGCACAGCTGCCGACATGTCTGTATCTGCCTCTGGTGGACATTGATGGCACTCCACTGTGCTGTGAAATTGGAGCACCCGGCTTATGTCACCTGCCGTACACGCTGTATAACAGCCTGCAGTGCCACCTTGTGGCAAAATACTGAAATGGTTCAGTTCAGGAGGCTAGAGAGACTGGGTAACAAGCAATGGGAAAACACTCTGCCAAACTTTTAAAGACATGCTCCGGGAACTTTGGCAACGACTAGGTATTTTTTTTAAACCTCCAGCTTTGGGCTGGATATGTCAATGTGTAGATCATACATGTAATCTATGAGCAGAAATATTTTATTACCTCAATTCGCCACAAAATCCTTTAAAAAAAAAAAACGAAATCCCCCGTTTCTGGAAGCTGTGATTCTACGTTTTGCCTTACATTTTCCCCCACGTGGGCCAGCCCCCTAGCAACTAGAATTCTAGCCAATGAGTGTCAGCCCCTCGCTATTTGAGTGACAGCTAGCAAGATAGACACACAGCAGAGAGAGAGCGAGAGAGAGAGCGAGCAATGACGTGTTGCACATATCTGCACATAGGTGACGTAGTACGGAATTTTTATTTTTACAGGCTAAAAATTATACAAAAGTACCGGAGATCAGTTGAATAAAGATCTGTCCTTTCATTGGTCTAGACAAGGGTTTCGATATGTGGGTGTTATTTTAACACCATGCACATCAGGAAAATATGCTAAACTCACCTCAAAGATTAATAAAACAGATTTACTGCGATGGGAAGTTCTGCAACTTTTTAATTGGTGGGTGTGGAAATGGTAAGAATGTAAGGACCGACGCCGGATGAGAAGCAGGTACGAGGAGTCAAACATTTAATAGGAACAGACAGGTAACAGGACAGAAACAGCCTCAGCACACGGGTATACAAGGACATATGAACATTAATGCAGAAGCAGGGAATAGAGCTGGGAACCAGACAGATATAGGGAAGGTAATGACAGAGGTGATTGAGTCCAGGTGAGTCCAATAATAATGCGGGTGACGGGGGGGGGCAGGTGTGTGTAATGATGGCAGGCGTGTGCAATGCTGGGGAGCCTGGCTGGGGAGCCCGGCTAGGGAGTCCGGCTGGGGAGTCTGGCGCCCTTGAGCGCCAGGGGGGAAGAGCGGGAGCAGGCGTGACAGTACCCCCCCCCTCCCCCGTTGGAACCAAAAATGTATAATTTGGACAGATTTTCGCCGTTCTAATGTCCATCGCTTGTGTTTCTTGGTCCAAGCAAGACTCTTCTTCTTATCTGTGTCCTTTAGTTGTGTTTTCTTTGCAGCAATTCGACCATGAAGGCCTGATTCACTCAGTCTCCTCTGAACAGTTGATGTTGAGATGTGTCTGTGTCTTGAACTCTGCGAAGCATTTATTTGGGCTGACATTTCTGAGGCTGGTAACTCGAATTAACTTATCCTTTGCAGCAGATGTAACTCTGGGTCTTCCTTTCCTATGGCGGTCCTCATGAGAGCTTCATCACAGTTTCGTCATAGTGCTTGATGGTTTTTTGCGACTGCACTTGAAGTAACTTTCAAAAGTCTTGACATTTTCTGGATTGACCTTCATGTCTTAAAGTAATGATGGTTTCCTGTGTGTATCAAGAGAGGTCCACCAAGGACATCCAGTCAACTTGACACAACTGTGGGAATCATTAGTCAACACTGACCAGCATCCCTGTGGAACGCTTTCGACACCAGGCAAAATAAGGGGGGTGGGGGGTGTGCAACTCAATATTAGGAAGGTGTTCCTAATGTGTGTACAGTACACAGTGTATAAGGCGGAAGTTGTGCAATGTGGTAGGCTAGTTTGGGCAGAGCCAATGTGATTCGGGTACAGTAACCCCCCCCCCTGAAAAAGTATTGATTACACAAAAGCATTGATTACACATTGCACTGGCAGCTGTTTTTTTTTTTTACAATGTCGTCCACATATATTCAGATGTGTACCTCCAGAAAGTGAATGAACAGCGGTATTGTCTCAGCTTTCCCTTGTTCAGCGGTAGCTTGACAATATTGTCATCTGTTGCTTGATGTGAGCCATGGCAGCAAAGGGGGTTGAGCAAGACGATCTATGGTGTCCATTTGTTTCTTGTTTGATGAATATGGACCCTGAACGTTTAATTTCAGTGAGAGTAGTCTTACTGAATTGGACATTAGTGTACATTTGTTTAGGGAAACGGCATACCTAGTCAGTTGTATAGGGAAAGGGGGATACCTAGTCAGTTGTATAGGGAAAGGGGGATACCTAGTCAGTTGTATAGGGAAAGGGGGATACCTAGTCAGTTGTATAGGGAAAGGGGGATACCTAGTCAGTTGTATAGGGAAAGGGGGATACCTAGTCAGTTGTATAGGAAAAGGGGGGGATACCTAGTCAGTTGTATAGGGAAGGTGGATACCTAGTCAGTTGTATAGGGAAAGGGGGATACCTAGTCAGTTGGAAAGGGGGGGATACCTAGTCAGTTGGAAAGGGAAAGGGGGGGATACCTAGTCAGTTGTATAGGGAAAGGGGGATACCTAGTCAGTTGGAAAGGGGGGGATACCTAGTCAGTTGTAAAACTGAATGCATTCAACTGAAATGGGTGTTCCGCTTTTAACTCAACCCCTCTGATTCAGAGAGGTGCGGGGGGGGGGGGGGGGGCTGCCTTAATCGACGTCCAAGTCATCGGCGCCTGGAGAGGAATTGTTGTTGGAGGTTAACTGCCTTTCTCAAGGGCAAAACGGCAGATTTTTTTTTTTGACACTTGGCCTATTCTGAGATTCAAAGCAGCGACTTTTCAGTTACTAGGGCCAATACTCTTAACTGCTAGGCTACCTGTCGCTACCTGCCGTTTACATTAGTCACCTGTGTGTCATCTCCCTGACGGTCATGATACTGTCCAGAGCTTCCTGCAGTCATCATAGCTCTTCCTCTGAAGGAAGATTGTTATACAGGTTAGTTTCAGTAAAAAAAAGGAAGACCTGCAAGAGATACATTTTAATGGCCAGACATTTCAAGTTTTCTTAGTCGTATGTACGGGATACGCATTGGTATACATCGTCCAATGAAATGATTAGTCGCACGTTCCTTCCATAGCAGAGGAGAAAATAGGAACGTCCCAGTTGCTGTAGTTATGTCGCTGCCTCGGTACACAGATCTGAAAATAGCCTTGCCCCAAGCCGTTCAATGGTTTGTTTTGTTGTCTGGCAACATGAGATTTACCTGGATACTTTATAAAACCTGAGATTAACCTGGATACTGTATAAAACCTGATATTAACCTGGATACTGTATAAAACATGAGATTAACCTGGATACTGTATAAAACCTGAGATTAACCTGGATACTGTATAAAAAATGAGATTAACCTGGATAAACCTGAGATTAACCTGGATACTTTATAAAACCTGAGATTAACCTGGATACTGTATAAAACCTGAGATTAACCTGGATAAACCTGAGATTTACCTGGATACTTTATAAAACCTGAGATTAACCTGGATACTGTATAAAACATGAGATTAACCTGGATACTGTATAAAACATGAGATTAACCTGGATACTGTATAAAACCTGATATTAACCTGGATACTATAAAACCTGATATTAACCTGGATACTGTATAAAACATGAGATTAACCTGGATAAACCTGAGATTTACCTGGATACTGTATAAGACCTGAGATTAACCTGGATACTGTATAAAACATGAGATTAACCTGGATACTGTATAAAACATGAGATTAACCTGGATACTGTATAAAACATGAGATTAACCTGGATACTGTATAAAACATGAGATTAACCTGGATACTGTATAAAACATGAGATTAACCTGGATACTGTATAAAACATGAGATTAACCTGGATACTGTATAAAACATGAGATTAACCTGGATACTGTATAAAACATGAGATTAACCTGGATACTGTATAAAACATGAGATTAACCTGGATACTGTATAAAACCTGAGATTAACCTGGATACTGTATCAAACATGAGATTAACCTGGATAAACCTGAGATTAACCTGGATACTGTATAAAACATGATATTAACCTGGGCATTGTATCAAACATGAGATTAACCTGGATACTGTATAAAACATGAGATTAACCTGGATAAACCTGAGATTAACCTGGATACTGTATAAAACATGAGATTAACCTGGATACTATATAAAACATGAGATTAACCTGGATACTGTATAAAACATGAGATAAACATGGATACTGTATCAAACATGAGATTAACCTGGATAAACCTGAGATTAACCTGGATACTGTATCAAACATGAGATTAACCTGGATAAACCTGAGATTAACCTGGATACTGTATAAAACATGAGATTAACCTGGATACTGTATAAAACATGAGATTAACCTGGATACTGTCGCTGCAGGATTTTCTTTGCTGCTGTAGCAAACTGGCTCAAATTAAGATCCTGTATATGGCATTAGCCTGGTACTGGATCTCTTTGTGTTTTGTTGCCAACATGTTTGACCACGACCATAGGAGTTGGCAAGACAGCATAGAAACCAGGCTAATATGACATTGACATTGATTAAACCTGTGTGGGGCTTCCAGTAAGTACTGTAGGTAGTTGCCATCCTAGGTAGGTAGTTGAGGATAGGTCCTGGCCATGGTTAGTTGGTTGGTAGGTAGGTAGGTAGGTAGGTAGGTAGGTAGGTAGGTAGGTAGGTAGGTAGGTAGGTAGGTGAGGATAGCTGAGGATAGGTCCTGGTCATACTAGGTAGGTAGTTGAGGATAGCTGAGGATATGTCCTGGTCATACTAGGTAGGTAGTTGAGGATAGCTGAGGATAGCTGAGCATAGGTCCTGGTCATACTAGGTAGGTAGTTGAGGATAGGTCCTGGTCATACTAGGAAGGTAGTTGAGGATAGATCCTGGTCATGCTAGGTAGGTAGTTGAGGATAGGTGAGGATAGGTCCTGGTCATACTAGGTAGGTAGTTGAGGATAGCTGAGGATAGGTCCTGGTCATAATAGGTAGTTGAGGATAGGTGAGGATAGATCCTGGTCATACTAGGTAGGTAGTTGAGGATAGCTGAGGATAGATCCTGGTCATACTAGGTAGGTAGTTGAGGATAGCTGAGGATAGGTCCTGGTCATACTAGGTAGGTAGTTGAGGATAGCTGAGGATAGGTCCTGGTCATACTAGGTAGGTAGTTGAGGATAGGTCCTGGTCATACTAGGTAGGTAGTTGAGGATAGCTGAGGATAGGTCCTGGTCATACTAGGTAGGTAGGTAGGTAGGTAGGTAGGTAGGTAGGTAGGTAGGAAGGTAGGTGGTTGAGGATAGCTGAGGATAGGTCCTGGTCAAACTAGGTAGGTAGTTGAGGTTAGCTGAGGATAGGTCCTGGTCAAACTAGGTAGGTAGTTGAGGATAGGTCCTGGTCATACTAGGTAGGTAGTTGAGGATAGCTGAGGATAGATCCTGGTCAAACTAGGTAGGTAGTTGAGGATAGCTGAGGATAGGTCCTGGTCATACTAGGTAGGTAGTTGAGGATAGGTCCTGGTCATACTAGGTAGGTAGTTGAGGATAGGTCCTGGTCAAACTAGGTAGGTAGTTGAGGATAGCTGAGGATAGGTCCTGGTCATACTAGGTAGGTAGTTGAGGATAGGTCCTGGTCATACTAGGTAGGTAGTTGAGGATAGCTGAGGATAAGTCCTGGTCATACTAGGTAGGTAGTTGAGGATAGGTCCTGGTCAAACTAGGTAGGTAGTTGAGGATAGGTCCTGGTCATACTAGGCAGGTAGTTGAGGATAGGTCCTGGTCATACTAGGTAGGTAGTTGAGGATTGCTGAGGATAGGTCCTGGTCATACTAGGTAGGTAGTTGAGGATAGGTCCTGGTCATACTAGGTAGGTAGTTGAGGATAGGTCCTGGTCATACTAGGTAGGTAGTTGAGGATAGGTCCTGGTCATACTAGGTAGGTAGTTGAGGATAGGTCCTGGTCATACTAGGTAGGTAGTTGAGGATAGGTCCTGGTCATACTAGGTAGGTAGTTGAGGATAGGTGCAGAGCAAGAAAATCACATTAAACATGAAATGCACAACCTTGAAAATATGACACTGAACCAGAACAAAAATGTTGCAGATTTATAAAAATGCATAAAATCAAATAATAAAAAAACATAAAGCTTCAGAGCCACTCCTCTCCTTTGATTTGATTAAAGCTTCAGAGCCACTCCTCTCCTTTGATTTGATTAAAGCTTCAGAGCCACTCCTCTCCTTTGATTTGATTAAAGCTTCAGAGCCACTCCTCTCCTTTGATTTGATTAAAGCTTCAGAGCCACTCCTCTCCTTTGATTTGATTAAAGCTTCAGAGCCACTCCTCTCCTTTGATTTGATTAAAGCTTCAGAGCCACTCCTCTCCTTTGATTTGATTAAAGCTTCAGAGCCACTCCTCTCCTTTGATTTGATTAAAGCTTCAGAGCCACTCCTCTCCTTTGATTTGATTAAAGCTTCAGAGCCACTCCTCTCCTTTGATTTGATTAAAGCTTCAGAGCCACTCCTCTCCTTTGATTTGATTAAAGCTTCAGAGCCACTCCTCTCCTTTGATTTGATAAAGCTTCAGAGCCACTCCTCTCCTTTGATTTGATAAAGCTTCAGAGCCACTCCTCTCCTTTGATTTGATTTGATTAAAGCTTCAGAGCCACTCCTCTCCTTTGATTTGATTTGATTAAAGCTTCAGAGCCACTCCTCTCCTCAGATGTGGAATGTTGTTTCGTTTTTTTTCAAAGTGGGTTCTAGAATTTATTTTAAATAGGGTGCCATTTGTGATGTATCCATAGAATGTATATCTGTCTATATTGTCTTTTTAAAAGTGTCATAACTTATTTCATGGGCACCAGATCGTCTATATCCCTTATTGACCATGGGTTGTTTTCCCCCAAGGCGTCCGGGCTGCAAAGATCTATTTAATACCGACTGGGACTGTAAGTCAATTTTATATCTAAGAAGATGACATTGATTTGCATTTCAACGTCCACATCGTCAACGGACCCACACTCTCTGGAGAAGAGGAGGAAGAAGAAGACAGAAAGAAAGTCATGAGTCATTTATTGATAACAAGCATTTCGTTGAGAGCAGATGCCTTCCCATTGTACCCATGTTAACCAAAACCACATCCTGCTGTCTATGTCAGTAAGTTCAGCAAGGCTAGTCTTCTATGTTACTGGTTGTAGCTGACAGAGACAGCCGTGTCAGCGTAGATTGGCCTTTACTGAATCTATATCCGTGTCCAGCTGAGGACGTCTTTAGAGGTCAGTAGCGTAGCCCTCCTACAGAGACAAACCCAGTTAGTGAACTACCTTAAACCCAGGATTAAACTAGACACAATACCTTCAATAATAACCCGAGAGAGACACAACACAACCAGTTAAACACTGCAGCACTGTCACACAACCACACACAATATATTTACCTCAGGAAACCAGTTACCTCAAAACCAGTTAACCATCACATGGGAGTTAAAAAGAAGATTATACTGGACAGAATACCTTCAAGAATAACAAGGAGTACAACAGGGAGCTGGAGAACAGCTGTATATCCTATCAGGCTGATCAGACAGGTCTGGGTAGCTGGAGACCTGCTGTATACCCTAGCAGGCTGATCAGACAGGTCTGGGTAGCTGGAGACCTGCTGTATACCCTAGCAGGCTGATCAGACAGGTCTGGGTAGCTGGAGACCTGCTGTATACCCTATCAGACAGGTCTGGGTAGCTGGAGACCAGCTGTAAACCTATCAGGCTGATCAGACAGGTCTGGGTAGCTGGAGACCTGCTGTATACCCTATCAGGCTGATCAGACAGGTCTGGGTAGCTGGAGACCAGCTGTATACCTATCAGGCTGATCAGACAGGTCTGGGTAGCTGGAGACCTGCTGTATACCCTATCAGGCTGATCAGACAGGTCTGGGTAGCTGGAGACCAGCTGTATACCCTATCAGGCTGATCAGACAGGTCTGGGTAGCTGGAGACCTGCTGTATACCCTATCAGGCTGATCAGACAGGTCTGGGTAGCTGGAGACCTGCTGTATACCCTATCAGGCTGATCAGACAGGTCTGGGTAGCTGAAGACCTGCTGTATACCCTATCAGGCTGATCAGACAGGTCTGGGTAGCTGAAGACCTGCTGTATACCCTATCAGGCTGATCAGACAGGTCTGGGTAGCTGGAGACCTGCTGTATACCCTATCAGGCTGATCAGACAGGTGTGGGTAGCTGGAGACCTGCTGTATACCCTATGAGGTTGATCAGACAGGTCTGGGTAGCTGGAGACCTGCTGTATACCCTATCAGGCTGATCAGACAGGTGTGGGTAGCTGGAGACCTGCTGTATACCCTATGAGGCTGATCAGACAGGTCTGGGTAGCTGGAGACCTGCTGTATACCCTATCAGGCTGATCAGACAGGTCTGGGTAGCTGGAGACCAGCTGTATACCCTATCAGGCTGACCAGACAGGTGTGGGTAGCTGGAGACCTGCTGTATACCCTATGAGGCTGATCAGACAGGTCTGGGTAGCTGGAGACCAGCTGTATACCTATCAGGCTGATCAGACAGGTCTGGGTAGCTGGAGACCTGCTGTATACCCTATCAGGCTGATCAGACAGGTCTGGGTAGCTGGAGACCTGCTGTATACCCTATCAGGCTGACCAGACAGGTGTGGGTAGCTGGAGACCTGCTGTATACCCTATGAGGCTGATCAGACAGGTCTGGGTAGCTGGAGACCTGCTGTATACCCTATGAGGCTGATCAGACAGGTCTGGGTAGCTGAAGACCTGCTGTATACCCTATCAGGCTGATCAGACAGGTCTGGGTAGCTGGAGACCAGCTGTATACCTATCAGGCTGATCAGACAGGTCTGGGTAGCTGGAGACCAGCTGTATACCCTATCAGGCTGATCAGAGAGGTCTGGGTAGCTGGAGACCTGCTGTATACCCTATCAGGCTGATCAGAGAGGTCTGGGTAGCTGGAGACCTGCTGTATACCCTATCAGGCTGATCAGAGAGGTCTGGGTAGCTGGAGACCTGCTGTATACCCTGTCAGGTTGATCAGACAGGTCTGGGTAGCTGGAGACCTGCTGTATACCCTATCAGGCTGATCAGAGAGGTCTGGGTAGCTGGAGACCTGCTGTATACCCTATCAGGCTGATCAGACAGGTCTGGGTAGCTGGAGACCTGCTGTATACCCTATCAGGCTGATCAGACAGGTCTGGGTAGGTGGAGACCAGCTGTATACCCTATCAGGCTGATCAGACAGGTCTGGGTAGCTGGAGACCTGCTGTATACCCTATCAGGCTGATCAGACAGGTCTGGGTAGCTGGAGACCTGCTGTATACCCTATCAGGCTGATCAGACAGGTCTGGGTAGCTGGAGACCAGCTGTAAACAGTGAAAGGATATACACTGTACATATCTACCTCTATCACTCCAGTATCCCCATTGTAAATATGGTATTGGCACTGACCCTGGAACTGACTCTGTATATAGCTACTGACCCTGGAACTGACCCTGTATATAGCTACTGACCCTGTATATAGCTACTGACCCCGGAACTGACCCTGTATATAGCTACTGACCCCGGAACTGACCCTGTATATAGCTACTGACCCTGGAACTGACCCTGTATATAGCTACTGACCCTGTATATAGCTACTGACCCCGGAACTGACCCTGTATATAGCTACTGACCCTATATATAGCTACTGACCCTGGAACTGACCCTGTATATAGCTACTGACCCTATATATAGCTACTGACCCTGGAACTGACCCTGTATATAACTACTGACCCTGGAACTGACCCTGTATATAGCTACTGACCCTGGAACTGACTCTGTATATAGCTACTGACCCTGGAACTGACTCTGTATATAACTACTGACCCTGGAACTGACCCTGTATATAGCTACTGACCCTGGAACTGACCCTGTATATAGCTACTGACCCTGGAACTGACCCTGTATATAGCTACTGACCCCGGAACTGACTCTGTATATAGCTACTGACCCTGGAACTGACCCTGTATATAGCTACTGACCCTGGAACTGACCCTGTATATAGCTACTGACCCTGGAACTGTCCCTGTATATAGCTACTGACCCTGGGACTGACTCTGTATATAGCTACTGACCCTGTATATAGCTACTGACCCCGGAACTGACTCTGTATATAGCTACTGACCCTGGAACTGTCCCTGTATATAGCTACTGACCCTGGAACTGACCCTGTATATAGCTACTGACCCTGTATATAGCTACTGACCCTGGAACTGACTCTGTATATAGCTACTGACCCTGGAACTGACTCTGTATATAGCTACTGACCCTGGAACTGTCCCTGTATATAGCTACTGACCCTGGGACTGTCCCTGTATATAGCTACTGTCCCTGTATATAGCTACTGTCCCTGTATATAGCTACTGACCCTGTATATAGCTACTGACCCTGTATTTAGTTTACATACACCTTAGCCAAATACATTTAAACTCAGTTTTTCACAATTCCTGACATTTAATCCAAGTAAAAAATGACTGACACTGTCTTAGATCAGTTAGGATCACCACTTTATTTTAAGAATGTGAAATGTCAGAATAAATGATTTATTTTAGCTTTTATTTCTTTCATCACATTCCCAGTGGGTCAGAAGTTTACATACACTCAATTAGTATTTGGTAGCATTGCTTTTAAAAATGTTTAACTTGGGTCAAACGTTTCAGGTAGCCTTCCACAAGCTTCCCACAATAAGTTGGGTGAATTTTGTCCCATTCCTCCTGACAGAACTGGTGTAACTGAGTCAGGTTTGTAGGCCTCCTTGCTCGCACACGCTTTTTCAGTTCTGCCCACAAATGTTCTATAGGATTGAGGTCAGGGCTTTGTGACGGCCACTCTAATACCTTGACTGTAGTGAAGATGCTGGAGGAAACAGGTACAAAAGTATCTATATCCACAGTAAAACGAGTCCTATATCGACATAACCTTAAAGGCCGCTCAGCAAGGAAGAAGCCACTGCTCCAAAACCGCCATAAAAAAAGCCAAACTACAGTTTGCAACTGCACATGGGAACAAAGATCGTACTTTTTGGAGAAATGTCCGCTGGTCTGATGAAACAAAAATAGAACTGTTTGGCCACAATGACCATCGTTATGTTTGGAGGAAAAAGGGGGACGCTTGCAAGCCAAAGAACACCACCCAACTGTGAAGCACGGGGGTGGCAGCATCATGTTGTGGAGGTGCTTTGCTACAGGAAGGACTGGTGCACTTCACAAAATAGATGGCATCATGAGGGATGAAAATTATGTGGATATATTGAAGCAACATCTCAAGACATCAGTTAGGAAGTTAAAGCTTGGTCGTAAATGGGTCTTCCAAATGGACAATAACCCCAAGCATACTTCCAAAGTCGTGGCAAAATGACTTTAGGACAACAAAGTCAAGGTACTGGAGTGGCCATCACAAAGCCCTGACCTCAATCCTATAGAACATTTGTGGGCAGAACTGAAAAAGTGTGTGCAAGCAAGGATGCCTACAAACCTGACTCAGTTACACCAGCTCTGTCAGGAGGAATGGGCCAAAATTCACCCAACTTATTGTGGGAAGCTTGTGGAAGGCTACCCGAAACACGACATGCCACACGTCATGCCACACGACATGCCACACAACGTGCCACACGTCGTGCCACACAACATGCCACATGTCATGCCACACGTCGTGCCACACAACATGCCACACGTCATGCCATATAGAACCCTCCTCCAGCAGGCTGTGGTCCATCTGTGGTAACTGACTCCACTCTCCCCCCCAAAAAAATAAGTAGGTCATTTTGTTAATGACCTGGGGTGTATTTCAAGTGGGACATGCAGACAGTATAGGTTTTACTATTGACCGGGCCTCTGTATTGAACAGACATACAGACAGTATAGGTTTTACTATTGACCGGGCCTCTGTATTGAACAGACATACAGACATGCAGCTCATAGCTATTCACTTACAGTACCGTCTTATCAAATATACAATGTCATATCCATTCACCAGCAGTTTTACTGACATTGGCCCATAGGGGTATAAGGTTATTACATAACTGCACAGATTTATAGTATGCCAATGGCCACCATCCAGACCTGGGTTAAAATGCTATTTGGAATCCTTTTAAATACTTTAGCTGTTCTTGACTGAGCTTGTCTGGCGCAATGGAACCAATAGAAGAATCCCAGAAGTGCAAACCACGCCCACCTGGCACTCCAGACAGGCTTATGTAATAGCTCATCATATTTGAAAGATTGACAGTATGCCCACTTCCCACACAGTTTATCATCCTTTACTAAATATAGTCCGGTATGGTAATGATGCAGTGGTTCCCAACCTTTTTTGAACTGTGGCACACCTTGGATATAACATGTCCCCTATTGATTTATACAGTGGTAATGACCTCCAAGTCATCTGATCCATACTGCAAACCATCTAGGCTCTGGTGACAAACGGTGTTATTATATAGGGTTTATTTGAAATATTATTTATCGTTTTTAATAGTTCCTTACTCATGATGGTTAATTTGTGTGTAACCATTTTAAAAGCGTCTCGCAAATCTGCCCAGAAAAAAACGAAGTGTAGCTCCTGTAAAATAGGTATTTAGTTTTGAACCACATGGACTACAGACAAGTGGTTTTCTGCATTGTAAAGGCGCAACCACGGATACAAAGCCATGCTCCGTTTGTTTCTATGGCAGAGGCTGTAGTATAGCTAAGTTCAGAACCATATTAAGAAATACTGTAACTGACTTCTGGCTAAGCCTAACCAGACTTGCCTGTGCTAATGGTTTTCACAGACGAATCAAAATGATACATATGACTTTGCTAACAAATGACTGCTCTATTCAAAATTATAACAAACTAATTGCAGCATTACTGCAAAAAATGGAAGTGGCAAGTGGAAGGGGGAGAAGTGAGGAACTTTTCTGTCGGCATTAAAGACCAAAATTGGTTAAAGAAAATTGTGATAAATAAAAAAGTATACCTGTCCATTAGTTTATTCCAATTAGGGGAGCGATGTTAGGGCTAGGGGGATCGGAGGATATGGGGGATTGGAAATGATGCAGACAATTACGTTGATAGAAGCCACACTCTATCTGCACTAGTAAAGCTCATCTACCTGTGCCCTCAAAATGCATAGTGATAGATAGAGGACTCATCTTCATATCTGTGCCATTATAGCGTATGTGACAGCAATGGCAGCGCTATTGAGGCTACAACCCATAGGAATCCCCACCCAGATGACTACGTTAATAACTACTTTAAAATGGTGGAAGCCCTCAATGGCGCTGCCCATACTAAAATGGCCTTTTGGCCGCTAGAGGCCTCTATCATTGTCTATAGGGTAGCTCTATTACCAACCAATCATTAATTAATGAACATATTCTCTACATACAAATGTAACCACAGCCTGAGCGCGCCAGACTTTAAAGAACGATACAAATGTAACCACGTGCTATTTAATGTTTTAATCTGACCAGCACTAGTACTTGCAAGTCAAAATTTCCATGTGCATTCTACAGGTCACGTTTTCTCAAGGCACACGGATGTGCCACAGCGCACTGCTTGGGAACCACTGCGGTATACAGTAGAATAGCCCATGCTTATTTGGAAGGCAGGATGTTTGGTATGAATGCAAATTCATCGACTGAGCACCTGTACTTTTCACTTTTGTTTTTTATTTTTATTTATATATTATTTATTGTGATAAAAAATGTCAAAGTAAAGCAAGCAACCAATGTCAAAACACATTCAAACTACTTTTTGATTACAAAAGTTTATTTTCACAAATAATAGTGTTTGACTTAGACTAATTTGGGGAATTTTAGACTGTCCAGAAAATATTTTTCTATACTACAAAATCCATAAAACAGACCAGGAAGACGCAACCCCTGCACTGCTCTAGTCTCGACAACATGAACTTCTACCTACAGTTGAACTCACTATCCATGGTGTCGTTTGCAAACATACCTCCAGTTCATATTTTAAGTAGCGCAGGGAAGCTTTCTGATTTGTCAACGAGAAGGCCCTAGAACGCTTGTATTTTTTTATGTAACATTCCTCTCTGCTGGTGAAAATTATGTCTATAATCCCCCAAAATACTCGTAGACTTTAACATATATCATACTAAATACATATTGTTAGCAATAATTAAACATTTGGTGTACAATTAACGGATTATAAATGGAATATCGTCTATACCGTTCCGCCCTATAGTCACCCCATGTGACATCGGAGGGATACCCTATGTTCGTCTGGGGAAGTAGTCCCGGTCAGTTGGGGGGGTTATCTTTCGCCAGAGCTCGGCTGGTGGGCGCATTGGTCCCTGCAACGTTCACCCGGTAGGTGAGTCACTGCGTCCTCATCTGTAAATGATCAACTTTACATTTATCATTAGATGGACAATTATTGCTAAAAAATATTAACATAGCTATTAACATAGCTGTCTTGAGTTAATTACATTGTTCTATCAATTTTGGTTATAGAAAGGTTGTAATAGACTTTTAACTATTGAATGTTACTTTACTTCCAGAACGTTTTGAATCAAATTGTTATGGTGTAATATGGGGTATTTATTTTTATATTTCAGTCTGAATACAATTAAAAGTAATGACAACTACTTATACCTGTGTTCCAAATTTTTACAGTGAAATAATTGTGTTTGTTTCATGCAAATGCATGTTCTCCATTGATGAAGTATAATTTAATTTGTGGGATACCTACATGACTGAAACTGAGCAATATTAAGCAAAACAATTTGGTTATTGACATAATATAAGTCGCTCTGGATAAGAGTGTCTGCTAAATGACTCACAATGAAATAATGCATTTCTATTTGATATGCACTGACACCTCCTGTCATCCTCAATGTTTCTCCTCTACTATAGCAAAAAAAAAAAAAGAGAGCCTGGAACAATTTGCTTTCTACTATTTTAATGACATTGTATTCAGAAGCTTATCTTTTGATACGATGTGCTAATAAACCACTGTTCAGTTTCACTAGAGCTGTAGGTGACATAGCCCTACCACTCGGTGTGCATTACTAAACCACTATTAAGCTCCTGGAATCATAGCTCTATAATTCAATATCCTCATAGAGTAAAAAATAAAATCCTATAGAACGAAACCCACTTGGATGTTGTTGTTTTTCTCTCTCCAAACATGTGAATGAATCTATGTCTCCCTGAAAGTCTGCTCACGCCAGTGACTGTGTCACCCCAGATAATGTAGCTCTTCTTATAGGCAAACAGTCTGCTATGGTTTTATCTGCGAGGAAAGGGAGTAGCACTTTAGCAGTTGATAGCTGGACTGGTGTCATGGTACATGTCAGGTTCTCTATGATAGATGGGATTGTGTCACGGTACATGTCAGGTTCTCTATGATAGATGGGATTGTGTCACGGTACATGTCAGGTTCTCTATGATAGATGGGATTGTGTCACGGTACATGTCAGGTTCTCTATGATAGATGGGATTGTGTCACGGTACATGTCAGGTTCTCTATGATAGATGGGATTGTGTCACGGTACATGTCAGGTTCTCTATGATAGATGGGATTGTGTCACGGTACATGTCAGGTTCTCTATGATAGATGGGATTGTGTCATGGTACATGTCAGGTTCTCTATGATAGATGGGATTGTGTCATGGTACATGTCAGGTTCTCTATGATAGATGGGATTGTGTCATGGTACATGTCAGGTTCTCTATGATAGATGGGATTGTGTCATGGTACATGTCAGGTTCTCTATGATAGATGGGATTGTGTTAGGGTACATGTCAGGTTCTCTATGATAGATGGGATTGGTGTCACGGTACATGTCAGGTTCTCTATGATAGATGGGATTGTGTCACGGTATATGTCAGGTTCTCTATGATAGATGGGATTGTGTCACGGTACATGTCAGGTTCTCTATGATAGATGGGATTGTGTTAGGGTACATGTCAGGTTCTCTATGATAGATGGGATTGGTGTCACGGTACATGTCAGGTTCTCTATGATAGATGGGATTGTGTCACGGTACATGTCAGGTTCTCTATGATAGATGGGATTGGTGTCACGGTACATGTCAGGTTCTCTATGACATTTATGCCAACCTATGTGTATAATGTTGCTCTGACTAGTTAATTAATCATTTTGAGGTTGCAAAGAATATCCTCCCAACGTTGAATTAATATGTGATATTTGCTAAATCCTTTTTGACTACTCAAGTTTCCCACCCACTGTGAGAACCACCTCCTACAAAAAGTGGCCACCGGCCAGTTCCTCGTCAAGAGCCTATGCCCCTGGTCATTACGGGTGACTGGAACGTGGGGGCGTTATCTGGGTGTGCCTGTCCGCCTGTGTGTGTGTGTGTGTGCAGTCACGCAGTCACACATGCTCTCATTGTTGCGGTCCTAGTTTGGTGGTGCTGCTACAGTGTGTGTGGCCAGCTGAGTCCCTACCTCCTTCAGACTGTCAGGCTGAACTTCCAGAGCCACTGTCAGTTGAGTTGGTGCACCTCTAACGTTCGACTAAAACCTCTGTTACAATATTCACAATCAATAAATCGGTAATATCGGTTGAAGCGGAGTTGAGGTAAAATTTATGATGATTTATTATGAATACTCTCAGCCCCCCCCCCATCCCTCTCTCTGAAATGTTCCAGGTTTTTATTCTCTTTCACATTATAAAGTAAACCCGAAAACTTCAGCGAGTCCATTTTCCATTGCTACAGTATGTCTCTAGCATTAATATGCTATGTCTGTTGGTAGGTAGCATGGCAGTGCAAAGATCTAGTATCAAAGCCTGATTCAGTGGGATTGACTCAGAGCAGCTGTGTAAGCCAAGTGTCACACACACACACAGTATAAATAGACTTGGCATGAAAAATGATATCAAGACCTCTCCAACCTCGAACTTTCAGGAGTATCTAGAGAGGCTTGGTTCAATATGTCAGAGGTGGTTGTAGAACATTAACCCAGTGTCAAAAGATCTCCTCAACACCTCTATCCTCTCTCTCCCTCTCTCCATTTCCAGGATTTCTCAGACACCGATCCAATCATGTCTAAAGGAAAGGATATGGGCTCTGCCTTCATCCAGACGCAGCAGCTACATGCTGCTATGGCCGACACCTTCCTGGAGCACATGTGTCTTCTGGACATCGACTCCGAGCCAGCTGTGGCTCGCAACACCGGAATCATCTGCACCATCGGTACAGCTCAACAACACCCCTCCTCATTAGTCAACAACACCCCTCCTCATTACTCAACAACACCCCTCCTCATTAGTCAACAACACCCCTCCTCATTAGTCAACAACACCCCTCCTCATTAGTCAACAACACCCCTCCTCATTAGTCAACAACACCCCTCCTCATTAGTCAACAACACCCCTCCTCATTAGTCAACCGCCCTCACTCCCTTCACTATTCACTACTTCCCCCCCTCACCTCACCTCACTGCCCAACCGTACCTCACCCCTCATGACCTCTCACTCCCTCACCACTGAACAACCTCACTACACTACTCAACATCCTATACACATGGTTTTTGTGTGAGGTGTGCCTACAATAGGCCACAAAACCTTCACAGTAGGGGTATATCCCTCCTAAACCTTCACAGTAGGGGTATATCCCTCCTAAACCTTCACAGTAGGGGCATATCCCTCCACAACCTTCACAGTAGGGGTATATCCCTCCTAAACCTTCACAGTAGGGGTATATCCCTCCAATACCTTCACAGTAGGGGTATATCCCTCCTAAACCATCACAGTAGGGGTATATCCCTCCAAAACCTTCACAGTAGGGGCATATCCCTCCAAAACCTTCACAGTAGGGGCATATCCCTCCTAAACCATCACAGTAGGGGTATATCCCTCCTAAACCATCACAGTAGGGGTATATCCCTCCTAAACCATCACAGTAGGGGTATATCCCTCCAAAACCTTCACAATATCCCTCTATAAGCTTTGCTTGTCATCTTGTCCACATGCAGGACCCGCCTCCCGATCAGTGAACATGGCCAAGGAGATGATCAAATCTGGGATGAACATTGCAAGAATGAACTTCTCTCACGGAACTCATGAGGTCAGTAGTAGGACGACACCAGTACTGAAGGCAAAGGACACTAGTACTGAAGCCAAGGGAAAGGACACTAGTACTGAGGCCACCACAGCTGTTCTAGGATTTAGACCAGTGCTGAATTCCCATAGCCCTTACTCCTGTTAGTCTGAAAGGATAGGTCAAAGCAATATGGTGACATTCACTCAACCGAATATAAAGACCAGTTTGGATGTAGGCTTACTATAACCTATTAGTGAGTCTGCAGTACCAGCCATCCTCATCCTATAACCTTTAGTGAGTCTGCAGCACCAGCCACCCTCATTGTGACATTATCACTGTACGATTTTTAAATGTCAGTCTGTAAGCTGATCTGAACGCTCTTACGTGCACTTTAGTGGCTCCTCTTCCTCCTCCTCCTCCTCCTCCTCCTCCTCCAGTCAGCCAGTCTGTCTTCCAGTGCCGCCAGATGGTAGCCAGGGTTCTGGGGTTCACACTACTGACCTCTCCCCTTTAAAAGTCATGGCTTTTTGACCTGTTTCACCCTGGCTGGGTCGGAGTGCACCCCTAAATCATACAGCAGTATTAGATATCGAAGCGATACGTTTGATATTTGAATTCCATTGCCCTTTCAAAGGTCAATAGTACGGTTAATTGCTTGTCCGAAGAAGACGTTCTACTCTGAAGTTCAGTGCTGTATCTATGTATCAGCACTGGATGACGTTACGTGTACATGTGTATCAATGTTATAATTAGGTCAGGATTTCCCAGTCCATTCCGCGATTACTTCCATGACTGGACATTTTTGCCTCAGGCCAGAACTAGTGCACGCTTGTTCCATCGAACAAGTACTCAGCCTGCTTGATGATTAGTTGACTCGTTGAATCAGGTGAGCTAGTTCTAAGGCTAGAGATAAAACGTGAAAGGAAGGTAATGTCAAGGGCTAGCATCTGACGCCGTAGGAGCCTACAGCCACGTCACAGGGCAAGTTGTGGTGGCACCATTTTAGTGTCTGTTTGGGAATGGTAGTGGTGCATGGAAAAACAAGATAGACAGAGCAACACCCAATGGCAGGAACTTCTGACAGACATCTTCGCGGACATCTGAACTTATGTTTGTTTACATGGCATCTGTCATGTGTTGAGGTCAGAGACATTATCAGAAGGGCAAAAGGAAACTCGACCTCTGTCACTGGTCAGGTGGTCGGAGGAGATGTAAATAGCCACGTCTCAGGTTCTCGCAGAATGTGTTTAGAGGGACCAGGAGCTAACGCTAAGCTACTTGGCTATGCTAAAATAGCTAAGACTTTGCTATTCTAAAATAAAACATAAACAAATCATTACATTTCAACCTGGCTAATTGTCCTATGTCTGTCTACTATAGAGCACTGTTAAGTGAGTGTCATTGAGTCTTTGAGTCTGTCTCTCTCCTATAGGCAGAAACTGTTTAGGGACCAGAAGCTAGCTAACACTACTTAGTTATATTCTATGTGGCTATGCCACTTGGCTAACACTACTTGGTTATATGCTACACGTTTATATGTTACATGGCTAATCTACTTGGCTAACACTACTTGGTTATCCTACTTGGCTAATCTACATGGTTATATGCTATGTAGCTATGCTACATGGTTATATACTACTTGGCTATTATACTTGGTTATATTCTACATGGTTATTCTACTTGGATATTCTACATCGTTATAACCAACGTGGCTATCCTACTTGGCTATTCTATTTTGTTAAATCTACTTGGCTAACACTACTTGGTTATATGCTACATGTTTATATGCTACATGACTAAACTACTTGGCTAACACTACTTGGTTATCCTACTTGGCTAATCTACATGGTTATATGCTATGTAGCTATGCTACATGGTTATATACTACTTGGCTATTATACTTGGTTATATTCTACATGGTTATTCTACTTGGATATTCTACATCGCTATAACCAACGTGGCTATCCTACTTGGCTATTCTATTTTGTTAAATCTACTTGGCTAACACTACTTGGTTATATGCTACATGTTTATATGCTACATGGCTAATCTACTTGGCTAACACTACTTGGTTATCCAACTTGGCTAATCTTGGTTATATTCTACATGGTTATTCTACTTGGATATTCTACATCGTTATAACCAACGTGGCTATCCTACTTGGCTATTCTATTTTGTTAAATCTACTTGGCAATGCTACATGGTTATATGCTACGTTGCTACGCTATGTTGCTATGCTACGTTGCTATGCTATGTGGCTATGCTTAGGCCATAACATAACATATTAAATTGCACTTTGCCAGCTCCTACTTAGTACTGTTTGTTGAATGTCGTTGGGCTTTCAACACCGATATACCAGGAGGCAGTGAGCATTTAATGGATGTACAGTGAATTCAGAAAGTATTCAGACCTCTTGACTCGTCCGCATTTTGTTACGTTGCAGCCTTATTCTAAAATGGATTATATAAAAAAATATATATCCTCATCAATCTACACACAATACCCCATAATTTACAAAGTAAAACGAGGTTTTTAGAAATTTTTGCAAAAAATAAATAAAAATAACATATACCTTATTTACATAAGTATTCAGACCGTTTGCTATGAGACTCGAAATTGAATTTACATTGATCATCCTTGAGATGTTTCCACAACTTGATTGGAGTCCACCTGTGGTAAATTCAACTGATTGGACATGATTTGGAAAGGCACACACCTGTCTATATAATGTCCCACAGTTGACAGTGCATGTCAGAGTAAAAACCAAGCCATGAGGTCGAAGGAATTGTCCGTAGAGCTCCCAAGACAGGATTGTGTCGAGGCACAGATCTAGGGAAGGGAACCAAAAAATGTCTGCAGCATTGAAGGTCCCCAAGAACACCGTGGCCTCCATCATTCTTAAATGGAAGAAGTTTGGAACCACCAAGACCCTTCCTAGAGCTGGCCGCCCGGCCAAACTGAGCAATCAGGGGAGAAGGGTCTTGGTCAGGGAGGTGACCAAGAACCTGATGGTCACTCTGACAATCAAATGCCGACTGCATTATCTACCAAGATAATTCTCTTCGATTATAGTCACAGCCGTGTATATCCCCTCACCCCCCCCCCCCCCCCCCAAGCAGATACCTCGTTGGCCCTGAAAGAACTTAATTGGAAACACCCGTGCCCAGGTCTATCCAACGCTGGTCTGACCAATCGGATTCCACGCTTTAAGATTGCTTCGATCACGTGGACTGGGATATGTTCCGGTCAGCCTCAGACAACAACATTGATGTATACGCTGACTCGGTGAGCGAGTTCATTAGCAAGTGGATCAGTGATGTTGTACCCACTGTGACTATTAAAACCTTCCCCAACCAGAAACCGTGGATTGCTGACAACATTCGCACAAAACTGAAAGCGCAAACCATCGCTTTTAACCAGGGCAAGGTGACTGGAAACATGACCGAATACAAACAGTGTAGCTATTCCCTCCGCAAGGCAATCAAACAAGCAAAGCGTCAGTATAGAGACAAAGTAGAGTCGCAATTCAACGGCTCAGACACAAGAGGTATGTGGCAGGGTCTACAGTCAATCACGGATTACAAAAAGAAAACCAGCCCCGTTGCGGACATTGACGCCTTGCGCCCAGACAAATTAAACAAATTCTTTGCTCGCTTTGAGGACAATACAGTGCCACTGACGACACGGCCCGCTACCAAAGCCTGTGGGCTCTCCTTCACTGTGGCCTACATTAGTAAAACATTTAAACGTGTTAACCCTCCCAAGGCTGCCAGCCCAGACGGCATCCCTAGCCTCGTCCTCAGAGCATGCGCAGACCAGTGTATACGGACATATTCAATCGCTCCCTATCCCAGTCTGTTGTCCCCCACATGCTTCAAGATGGCCACCATTGTTCCTGTTCCCAAGAAAGCAAAGATAACTGAACTAAATGACTACCGCCCCGTAGCACCTACTTCTGTCATCATGAAGTGCTTTGAGAGGCTAGTCAAGGATAATTTCACTGCCACCTTACCGGCCACCCTAGACCAACTTCAGTTTGCATACCGCCCCAACAGGTCCACAGACGATGCAATCGCCATCACACTCCACACTGCCTTATCCCATCTGGACAAGAGGAATACCTATGTAAGATTGATGTTCTCAAAAATGAGAATCGTTACACGTATCTGAATGATTTGACATCCCCCTACAGTAAATCAAATCAAACTTAATTTAAAGTGTATTTAAAATCTCAACACACTACCTATCTGAGCACTACTATTGGTCCAGCTGGTTGGCAAATCAACTGAAAGTTCTAAAGTTACATTTGGCGTTCCTCAAGTCTCTACGCTCAGACCCATAGAATTTGTTTTCCATAGTATATGCAGTGTCATGGTATGCTAAAACCTCTGATGTCTAAGTGATACTATCCAGGCTGTATCACATCCGGCCGTGATTGGTAGTCTCATAGGGCGGCGCACAATTGGCTCAGCGTCGTCCGTGTTTGGCTCTGGGTAGGCCGTCATTGTAAATAAGAATTTGTTCTTAACTGACTTGCCAAGTTAAATAAAGGTTAAATAAAATACAAATATGACACCCCCTCTTTTCCAGACTCTCATCAGTGTGGTGTTCAGGGGGGGTGGGAATTTAATTGTTTCGTTTTGTGGAGAAAAATAATATTATCTTCTGTTCTATTCAGTATCATGCTGAGACCATCAAGAATGTCCGTGAAGCCACCGAGAGCTTCGGATCCGGCAGCATCGAGTACAGACCAGTGGCCATCGCTCTGGACACCAAGGGACCCGAAATCAGGACTGGACTCATCAAGGGCGTGAGTAGTCATTCACCATGAAGTACATCTTTATGAAAAGTCCAACTTCAGTTCAAGTGTATCATCACAAATACACTTTACAGACAAATTAAAACAGAGACAAGCAGGTACATTTCTTGACTGTAGTACCAAAATGACCTACCCGCTATCGTGTAGGTCTACCTTTTGATTTGGTCAAAAGGAAGGCATTGGTCAAACTAGCAGCAAGAAATACAACAAACAAGCAATGATATCATGAAGCTGATATACATCAAGTACTGTAAAACACTACTGGCATCAGAATGTATGTATTGATCATGAGCCCTGTTCTTAACCCATAGACATATACAGTACATAATACTATAATTCCTGTCCTTAACCCATAGACATATACAGTACATAATACTATAATTCCTGTCCTTAACCCATAGACATATACAGTACATAATACTATAATCCCTGCCCTTCTCCATACAGAAATACAGTACATAATACTATAATCCCTGCCCTTCTCCGTACAGATACTATAATCCCTGCCCTTCTCCGTACGAATATACAGTACATAATACAATAATCCCTGCCCTTCTCCGTACAGATATAAAGTACATACAACTATAATCCCTGCCCTTCTCCGTACAGATATAAAGTACATAAAACTATAATCCCTGCCCTTCTCCGTACGAATATACAGTACATAATACAATAATCCCTACCCTTCTCCGTACAGATATAATGTACATCATACTATAATCCCTGCCCTTCTCCGTACAGAAATACAGTACATAATACTATAATCCCTGCCCTTCTCCGTACAGATATACAGTACATAATACTATAATCCCTGCCCTTCTCCGTACAGATATAAAGTACATAAAACTATAATCCCTGCCCTTCTCTGTACAGATATAAAGTACATCATACTATAATCCATGCCCTTCTCCGTACAGATATAAAGTACATCATACTATAATCCCTGCCCTTCTCCGTACAGATATAAAGTACATAATACTATAATCCCTGCCCTTCTCCGTACAGATATAAAGTACATAATACTATAATCCATGTCCTTCCCCATAGAGATATAAAGTACATAATACTATAATCCATGTCCTTCCCCATAGAGATATAAAGTACATAATACTATAATCCATGTCCTTCCCCATAGAGATATAAAGTACATAATACTATAATCCCTGTCCTTCCCCATAGAGATAGACAGTACATAATACTATAATCCATGTCCTTCCCCATAGAGATATAAAGTACATAATACTATAATCCCTGCCCTTCTCCGTACAGATATAAAGTACATAATACTATAATCCATGTCCTTCCCCTTAGAGATAGACAGTACACAATACTATAGTAATAGTTGTGTAATCACATGATTCTTCCCCCGTACAGAGTGGCGAAGCCGAGGTGGAGCTGAAGAAGGGAGCTCACATCAAGCTGACCCTGGACGACAAGTACAAGGACAACTGTGACGAGAAGCACCTGTGGCTGGACTACAAGAACATCACCAAGATCCTGGCGGTCGGAGCTCACGTCTACATCGACGACGGCCTCATGTCCCTGAAGGTCAAGGAAGTCGGTGAGTATCCTAGCGACATCCTACTGTAGCAAACAGAATAACACTCTCACAACCTAGAAAGTGACAGGAAGTAGCTACATGCTTCACCAAAGTTAAAAGTCCTTCTTCTATTGCCTGTTGAAACGTGTTACTGTACCGTTGTTCTGGCTGTGGCATTGTGATTGACACACATTATTGTCCCCAGGCGCTGACTTCCTGGACTGTGAGATTGAAAATGGTGGTACTCTGGGTTCTAAGAAGGGTGTGAACCTGCCTGGTGCTGCTGTGGACCTGCCCGCTGTCTCTGAGAAGGACATCCAGGATCTGCAGTTCGGTGTGGAACAGGGAGTCGACATGGTCTTCGCCTCCTTCATCCGTAAGGCAGCTGATGTACACGCCGTCAGGAAGGTGCTGGGAGAGAAGGGCAAAAACATCAAGATCATCTCCAAACTGGAGAACCACGAGGGCGTTCGCAGGTGTGTGTGTGTGTGTGTGTGTGTGTGTGTGTGTGTGTGTGTGTGTGTGTGTGTGTGTGTGTGTGTGTGTGTGTGAGATATAGAGAGAGGCCTCGCTGACTACACGATAGCATTGTAGTGGCTATTTAGTACATTTTCAGTACTTTCAAAAGTAAAAAAGTAAGAGATCTCCACTCGAAGGATCCTACTGTCTTGAGCATCAGTTTAGCCGCTTGGAAATATAGATACCCAATGCTGGATAATACTGACTTGTATAACTATCTGTCTGTCTCTGTGTAGATTCGATGAGATCCTGGAGGCTAGCGATGGCATCATGGTTGCCCGCGGCGACCTGGGTATTGAGATCCCCACAGAGAAGGTGTTCATCGCCCAGAAGATGATGACCGGACGCTGCAACAGGATCGGCAAGCCCATCACCTGCGCCACACAGGTCCGACACGTTGCCCGCAGACTAGACACCCTTATACATGACTACTAGACCTCCTCTAACATGACTAGACCTCCTCTAACATGACTAGACCTCCTCATACATGACTAGACCTCCTCATACATGACTAGACCTCCTCTAACATGACTAGACCTCCTCATACATGACTAGACCTCCTCATACATGACTAGACCTCCTCTAACATGACTAGACCTCCTTATACATGACTAGACCTCCTCATACATGACTAGACCTCCTCATACATGACTAGACCTCCTCATACATGACTAGACCTCCTCATACATGACTAGACCTCCTGATACATGACTAGACCTCCTCATACATGACTAGACCTCCTCATACATGACTAGACCTCCTCATACATGACTAGACCTCCTCATACATGACTACTAGACCTCCTCATACATGACTAGACCTCCTCATACATGACTAGACCTCCTCATACATGACTAGACCTCCTCATACATGACTAGACCTCCTCATACATGACTAGACCTCCTCATACATGACTAGACCTCCTCATACATGACTAGACCTCCTCATACATGACTACTAGACCTCCTCATACATGACTAGACCTCCTTATACATGACTAGACCTCCTCATACATGACTAGACCTCCTCATACATGACTAGACCTCCTCATACATGACTAGACCTCCTCATACATGACTAGACCTCCTCATACATGACTACTAGACCTCCTCATACATGACTAGACCTCCTTAAACATGACTAGACCTCCTTATACATGACTAGACCTCCTCATACATGACTAGACCTCCTCATACATGACTAGACCTCCTTATACATGACTAGACCTCCTCATACATGACTAGACCTCCTCATACATGACTAGACCTCCTCATACATGACTAGACCTCCTCATACATGACTAGACCTCCTCATACATGACTAGACCTCCTCATACATGACTAGACCTCCTGATACATGACTAGACCTCCTCATACATGACTAGACCTCCTCATACATGACTACTAGACCTCCTCATACATGACTAGACCTCCTCATACATGACTAGACCTCCTGATACATGACTAGACCTCCTCATACATGACTAGACCTCCTCATACATGACTACTAGACCTCCTCATACATGACTACTAGACCTCCTCATACATGACTAGACCTCCTCATACATGACTAGACCTCCTCATACATGACTAGACCTCCTCATACATGACTAGACCTCCTTATACATGACTAGACCTCCTTATACATGACTAGACCTCCTCATACATGACCAGACCTCCTCATACATGACTAGACCTCCTCATACATGACTAGACCTCCTCATACATGACTAGACCTCCTCATACATGACTAGACCTCCTCTAACATGACTAGATCTCCTCATACATGACTAGACCTCCTCATACATGACTAGACCTCCTGATACATGACTAGACCTCCTCATACATGACTAGACCTCCTCATACATGACTAGACCTCCTTATACATGACTAGACCTCCTCATACATGACTAGACCTCCTCATACATGACTAGACCTCCTCATACATGACTAGACCTCCTCATACATGACTAGACCTCCTCATACATGACTAGACCTCCTCATACATGACTAGACCTCCTCATACATGACTAGACCTCCTTATACATGACTAGACCTCCTCATACATGACTAGACCTCCTCATACATGACTAGACCTCCTCATACATAACTACTAGACCTCCTCATACATGACTAGACCTCCTCATACATGACTAGACCTCCTCATACATGACTAGACCTCCTCATACATGACTAGACCTCCTCATACATGACTAGACCTCCTCATACATGACTACTAGACCTCCTCATACATGACTAGACCTCCTTAAACATGACTAGACCTCCTCATACATGACTAGACCTCCTCATACATAACTACTAGACCTCCTCATACATGACTAGACCTCCTCATACATGACTAGACCTCCTCATACATGACTAGACCTCCTCATACATGACTACTAGACCTCCTCATACATGACTACTAGACCTCCTCATACATAACTAGACCTCCTCATACATGACTACTAGACCTCCTCATACATGACTACTAGACCTCCTCATACATGACTACTAGACCTCCTCATACATGACTAGACCTCCTCATACATGACTAGACCTCCTCATACATGACTAGACCTCCTCATACATGACTAGACCTCCTCATACATGACTAGACCTCCTCATACATGACTACTAGACCTCCTCATACATGACTAGACCTCCTCATACATGACTAGACCTCCTCATACATGACTAGACCTCCTCATACATGACTAGACCTCCTCATACATGACTAGACCTCCTCATACATGACTAGACCTCCTCATACATGACTAGACCTCCTCATACATGACTAGACCTCCTCATACATGACTAGACCTCCTCATACATGACTACTAGACCTCCTCATACATGACTAGACCTCCTCATACATGACTAGACCTCCTCATACATGACTAGACCTCCTCATACATGACTACTAGACCTCCTCATACATGACTAGACCTCCTCATACATGACTAGACCTCCTCATACATGACTAGACCTCCTCATACATGACTAGACCTCCTCATACATGACTAGAACTCCTCATACATGACTAGACCTCCTCATACATGACTACTAGACCTCCTCATACATGACTAGACCTCCTCATACATGACTAGACCTCCTCATACATGACTAGACCTCCTCATACATGACTAGACCTCCTCATACATGACTAGACCTCCTCATACATAACTACTAGACCTCCTCATACATGACTAGACCTCCTCATACATGACTAGACCTCCTCATACATGACTAGACCTCCTCATACATGACTAGACCTCCTCATACATGACTAGACCTCCTCATACATGACTACTAGACCTCCTCATACATGACTAGACCTCCTCATACATGACTAGACCTCCTCATACATGACTAGACCTCCTCATACATGACTAGACCTCCTCATACATGACTAGACCTCCTCATACATGACTAGACCTCCTCATACATGACTAGACCTCCTCATACATGACTAGACCTCCTCATACATGACTACTAGACCTCCTCATACATGACTAGACCTCCTCATACATGACTAGACCTCCTCATACATAACTACTAGACCTCCTCATACATGACTAGACCTCCTCATACATGACTAGACCTCCTCATACATGACTAGACCTCCTCATACATGACTAGACCTCCTCATACATGACTACTAGACCTCCTCATACATGACTAGACCTCCTCATACATGACTAGACCTCCTCATACATGACTAGACCTCCTCATACATGACTAGACCTCCTCATACATGACTAGACCTCCTCATACATGACTAGACCTCCTCATACATGACTAGACCTCCTCATACATGACTACTAGACCTCCTCATACATGACTAGACCTCCTCATACATGACTAGACCTCCTCATACATAACTACTAGACCTCCTCATACATGACTAGACCTCCTTAAACATTAGCATTTCACTGTGTTGTGTGTTATATTCGACGCACTTGACAAATACACTGATTCGACCCCCTCATACATGCTTCATTTCCATCCCTGTCTGCAAAGCACACCCAAAGCAGGGTCTGATAACCTGTTAAGACTCAAATACACTGAATTCAATGGCAGATAATACCAGGGTTGCTAGTCCGGAGTATTTGAGGTTTAAGAGGAGCCCTCAAGCCTTTGACCAAACCTTAGAGGAAAGGGCAGAGATTTATGCCTAATAGGCCACTCTCTGTAAATGAATCGATGTAAATAATCTATCCTGTCGTTGATTGGTGCCTAATGATCTCTCCTCTCTCCTGATTGGTCCAGATGCTGGAGAGCATGATCAAGAAGCCCCGCCCTACTCGTGCTGAGGGTTCCGATGTCGCCAACGCCGTTCTGGATGGTAACGACTGCATCATGCTGAGTGGTGAGACCGCCAAGGGAGACTACCCACTGGAGGCTGTCCGCACACAGCACAAGGTGAGAGATTGAGAGCAGAGCGTCCCTTACAGGTCTTGCCTTGGCTCCTCGCAACACAAGCACAACATCCACAATGTTTCCCTGTAGCAGTCCCTAGAGTCACTGATTCCAAGTTCACGAGTGGTCAATGTGACCAGGTTTCCATCCGATTGGGCGACCAGGTTTTCATCCGAATATGACTCAAATCTGCATGTAAAAAACAATATGGACGTTTTCCCACCAGAGATGAGTTTCCATCAAATGTGACTTGTTGCAGATGTAAAGGCTGTGCGTGATGACGTAGTACACATAACAACACATCATGCAGCTCATCACCGTGTACGTTCACCACCCTGTGAAGTTCAACGTCATTTATTTCATCTGTAGCCTTAATAAAATGCTTTTCCGACAAGTCGTAATATACCAATATTTGTGCATAATTAATTTTACAGACACAAAAAACCATCCCACCTTGGCTAGCGTAATTGTGTTTTTAGAAAGTTCACCCAAAACAAAATGTTCCGTTACCATCAGGCCTGTCATGTACTTTACTCACATAGGAAGTGTGGCTGGAAACCTGGCTATAGACAGAATCGTCCCAGCAAACAGCGACATAGGGTCAACGTTGAGACAACGTTGTGGTGTTGGTTGTGTGTTTGCTGGGACGCCTCAGGGGAATGAACAAAAAGTAGCTGTAATATAACAGTAATGTATAACTGTGTGGTTTTGGTTTGTGATCTATGTACTAACGGCTTCTACACACTCACCATGCTACTGGCTTTGTGTGTTTCTACTTCTCCTCCCATCCCTCTGTTCTCTCTCCATCCCTCTGTTCTCTCTCCATCCCTCTGTTCTCTCTCCATCCTTCTGTTCTCTACCCATCCCTCTGTTCTCTCTCCATCCCTCTGTTCTCTCTCCATCCCTCTGTTCTCTCTCCATCCCTCTGTTCTCCTCCCATCCCTCTGTTCTCTCTCCATCCCTCTGTTCTCTCTCCATCCCTCTGTTCTCTCTCCATCCCTCTGTTCTCTCTCCATCCCTCTGTTCTCTATCCATCCCTCTGTTCTCTCTCCATCCCTCTGTTCTCTCTCCACCCCTCTGTTCTCTCTCCATCTCTCTGTTCTCTCTCCATCTCTCTGTTCTCTCTCCATCCCTCTGTTCTCTCTCCATCCCTCTGTTCTCTCTCCATCCCTCTGTTCTCTCCATCTCTCTGTTCTCTCTCCATCCCTCTGTTCTCTCTCCATCCCTCTGTTCTCTCTCCATCCCTCTGTTCTCTCTCCATCCCTCTGTTCTCTCTCCATCCCTATGTTCTCTCTCCATCCCTCTGTTCTCTATCCATCCCTCTGTTCTCTCTCCATCCCTCTGTTCTCTCTCCATCCCTCTGTTCTCCTCCCACCCCTCTGTTCTCCTCCCATCCCTCTGTTCTCTCTCCATCCCTCTGTTCTCCTCCCATCCCTCTGTTCTCTCTCCATCTCTCTGTTCTCTATCCATCCCTCTGTTCTCTATCCATCCCTCTGTTCTCTATCCATCCCTCTGTTCTCTATCCATCCCTCTGTTCTCTCTCCATCCCTCTGTTCTCTCTCCATCCCTCTGTTCTCTATCCATCCCTCTGTTCTCTATCCATCCCTCTGTTCTCTCTCCATCCCTCTGTTCTCTCTCCATCCCTCTGTTCTCTCTCCATCCCTCTGTTCTCTCTCCATCCCTATGTTCTCTCTCCATCCCTCTGTTCTCTATCCATCCCTCTGTTCTCTCTCCATCCCTCTGTTCTCTCTCCATCCCTCTGTTCTCCTCCCACCCCTCTGTTCTCCTCCCATCCCTCTGTTCTCCTCCCATCCCTCTGTTCTCTCTCCATCCCTCTGTTCTCCTCCCATCCCTCTGTTCTCTCTCCATCCCTCTGTTCTCTATCCATCCCTCTGTTCTCTATCCATCCCTCTGTTCTCTATCCATCCCTCTGTTCTCTCTCCATCCCTCTGTTCTCTATCCATCCCTCTGTTCTCTCTCCATCCCTCTGTTCTCTCTCCATCCCTCTGTTCTCTCTCCATCCCTCTGTTCTCTCTCCATCCCTCTGTTCTCTCTCCATCCCTCTGTTCTCTCTCCATCCCTCTGTTCTCTCTCCATCCCTCTGTTCTCTATCCATCCCTCTATTCTCTCTCCATCCCTCTGTTCTCTGTCACTGCATCTGTTTTCTGCATCATGTTGCATTGGATGGGGACGTTGGGGTCGTCAGATTTCTCAATCAGCATGTGTCTGAGGATCAGCATCACAACACCTCAGGTATGCAGACCACAGTGATTCTATATTTACTAGTGGACTCGAGGAGACTACCTCTCTTTTATGTTCCCCTTGCCCCTTCAAAGAAACTAGTATGAATCTAGCTTTTGAATGTGGCTGTCTGAATCTGTATGACTGTATTACTGTTGCTGTCTGAATCTGTACGACTGTATGACTGTTGCTGTCTGAATCTGTACGACTGTTGCTGTCTGAATCTGTACGACTGTTGCTGTCTGAATCTGTACGACTGTATGACTGTTGCTGTCTGAATCTGTACGACTGTTGCTGTCTGAATCTGTACGACTGTTGCTGTCTGAATCTGTACGACTGTTGCTGTCTGAATCTGTACGACTGTATGACTGTTGCTGTCTGAATCTGTACGACTGTTGCTGTCTGAATCTGTACGACTGTTGCTGTCTGAATCTGTATGACTGTTGCTGTCTGAATCTGTACGACTGTTGCTGTCTGAATCTGTATGACTGTTGCTGTCTGAATCTGTACGACTGTTGCTGTCTGAATCTGTACGACTGTTGCTGTCTGAATCTGTATGACTGTATTACTGTTGCTGTCTGAATCTGTACGACTGTTGCTGTCTGAATCTGTACGACTGTTGCTGTCTGAATCTGTACGACTGTTGCTGTCTGAATCTGTACGACTGTTGCTGTCTGAATCTGTACGACTGTTGCTGTCTGAATCTGTACGACTGTTGCTGTCTGAATCTGTACGACTGTTGCTGTCTGAATCTGTATGACTGTATTACTGTTGCTGTCTGAATCTGTACGACTGTTGCTGTCTGAATCTGTACGACTGTTGCTGTCTGAATCTGTACGACTGTTGCTGTCTGAATCTGTACGACTGTTGCTGTCTGAATCTGTATGACTGTATTACTGTTGCTGTCTGAATCTGTACGACTGTTGCTGTCTGAATCTGTACGACTGTTGCTGTCTGAATCTGTACGACTGTTGCTGTCTGAATCTGTATGACTGTTGCTGTCTGAATCTGTACGACTGTTGCTGTCTGAATCTGTATGACTGTTGCTGTCTGAATCTGTATGACTGTATTACTGTTGCTGTCTGAATCTGTACGACTGTTGCTGTCTGAATCTGTACGACTGTTGCTGTCTGAATCTGTACGACTGTTGCTGTCTGAATCTGTACGACTGTTGCTGTCTGAATCTGTACGACTGTATTACTGTTGCTGTCTGAATCTGTACGACTGTTGCTGTCTGAATCTGTACGACTGTTGCTGTCTGAATCTGTACGACTGTATGACTGTTGCTGTCTGAATCTTGAAGTTGTTCGTTCTCAGGACTTTACATTAGTGGTGTACCAAACCAACTAGCTTAGGAAAAGGCAGAGCCACAACAATGAGTCATTCTGGTCTAAATCTGTACCGACCTTCATTGCATGTTTTCTATTCATTACTCTCTCTCTCTCTCTCTCTCTCTCTCTCTCTCTCTCTCTCTCTCTCTCTCTCTCTCTCTCTCTCTCTCTCTCTCTCTCTCTCTCTCTCTCTCTCTCTCTCTCTCTCTCTCTCTCTCTCTCTCTCTCTCTCTCTCTCTCTCTCTCTCTCTCTCTCTCTCTCTCTCTCTCTCTCTCTCTCTCTCTCTCTCTCTCTCTCTCTCTCTCTCTCTCTCTCTCTCTCTCTCTCTCTCTCTCTCTCTCTCTCTCTCTCTCTCTCTCTCTCTCTCTCTCTCTCTCTCTCTCTCTCTCTCTCTCTCTCTCTCTCTCTCTCTCTCTCTCTCTCTCTCTCTCTCTCTCTCTCTCTCTCTCTCTCTCTCTCTCTACCCACCCCAGATTGCTCGTGAGGCAGAGGCCGCTATGTACCACAGGCAGATGTTTGAGGAAATCCGTCGTACCTCCCACCTGACCCGTGACCCCACTGAGTCCGTTGCCATTGGCGCCGTCGAGGCTTCCTTCAAGTGCTGTGCCAGTGCCATCATCGTGCTCACCAAGACTGGCAGGTACGAACCAGAGAGTCACACAGCAAACCTCTGTACTTCTCAAAGCTGCTTCTGAGGGGAAGGACAGACGTTATTGACACCTTCTCTAAGCCCAGTCAAATACCCTGTTCACACTACTGAGCTGAACCGAGCCGAGCTGTGCTGTGCTAGTCTGGTTACGCATTCACCACAGGTGCTGGAGATTTTAGTTGATTTAATCTGAGAACGCAGGTGAGGGAACATGTTCCGTTCTGTACTCATTTTCTGTTCGGTTTCTGTTCACAAGAACCACGAGCTACTGCAGCACAGTCCTTAACCAGAACTCTCCCATCATGCCGCTCTCTCACCCCAGCCCTGTAGCAGAGACCCAGAACTCTCCCATCATGCCGCTCTCTCACCCCAGCCCTGTAGCAGAGACCCAGAACTCTCCCATGCCACCCTCTCACCCCAGCCCTGTAGCAGAGACCCAGAACTCTCCCATCATGCCGCTCTCTCACCCCAGCCCTGTAGCAGAGACCCAGAACTCACCCCAGACCTGTAGCAGAGACCCAGAACTCTCCCATCATGCTGCCCTCTCACCCCAGCCCTGTAGCAGAGACCCAGAACTCTCCCAGCCCTGTAGCAGAGACCCAGAACTCTCCCATCATGCTGCTCTCTCACCCAGCCCTGTAGCAGAGACCCAGAACTCTCCCATCATGCCGCCCTCTCACCCCAGCCCTGTAGCAGAGACCCAGAACTCTCCCATCATGCTGCCCTCTCACCTCAGCCCTGTAGCAGAGACCCAGAACTCTCCCATCATGCCGCCCTCTCACCCCAGCCCTGTAGCAGAGACCCAGAACTCTCCCAGCCCTGTAGCAGAGACCCAGAACTCTCCCATCATGCCGCTCTCTCACCCCAGCCCTGTAGCAGAGACCCAGAACTCTCCCATCATGCTGCTCTCTCACCCCAGCCCTGTAGCAGAGACCCAGAACTCTCCCATCATGCTGCCCTCTCACCTCAGCCCTGTAGCAGAGACCCAGAACTCTCCCATCATGCCGCCCTCTCACCCCAGCCCTGTAGCAGAGACCCAGAACTCTCCCAGCCCTGTAGCAGAGACCCAGAACTCTCCCATCATGCCGCCCTCTCACCCCAGCCCTGTAGCAGAGACCCAGAACTCTCCCAGCCCTGTAGCAGAGACCCAGAACTCTCCCATCATGCTGCCCTCTCACCCCAGCCCTGTAGCAGAGACCCAGAACTCTCCCAGCCCTGTAGCAGGGACCCAGAACTCTCCCATCATGCCGCTCTCTCACCCCAGCCCTGTAGCAGAGACCCAGTCTGTGTAGTCCTTTGTGTCACTAAAACCCAATTCATAGATGCTAACCACCTTTAGCGCCTATTGATGAAGGTGTCTTCTTCCTGGGGGGTGACTTTGGTTAAGAGCCCCTACTCTCGCTCCTAAAAGTGAACACGCATCGCTTGGGAAACGTAAAGAACGTATATTTCATATCAGCAAGAAAGCAAAAGGTTAAATTACTAATTAATTAATTAATAACACACCTTCATAGGGAACCAGACGGACGACAGATAGTTAGCTTTCTAGCATGTTCCCGAAAACCCGTGTGTAACGGAAGAAGGTCGCCAGAAACGTGTTGTCACTTAAAAATACTGTCGTCTGCAACTTATAAAGCCGGTTAGAACTGTGTACAGTAAGTGTATATTTAGCATTTGTTCAATTATTATTTTGATGTGATATGAAAGTAAAGGGATTTATCTTTCTAGAACCGTATCGCAATTGAGAATCGATTCACGTTTAGGTGGAGTATTTGGCTGTCTGCCAGAGCCAGTTTACCTCAGAAAATAAGATAAGGTCGTTGGACCTTAAGGAGTAACGGTAGACTTAAGAGTACATTCTCCTTATGCTAGTGTGTCACCAGATTTCTCCCATCCCTCCCTCTGACCTCAGCCCTATAGCAGAGACCCATAACTTGTTCCCAACCTTTACAGTCCTGAACCCTGACATTTAGGAAGTTAAATATAACTCTCCCCTCCTCTCCCCTCCCCTCCTCTCCCCTCCTTCTCCACTCCTCTCTTGTCCCTCACTCCACTCCCTTTCCAACACTCCACCCCACTCTTCTCTCCACTCTTCTCTTCTCTCCACTCTTCTCTCCACGCTTCTCTCCTCTCCCTCTCCCCTCCTTCTTCCACTCCTCTCCCCTCCTTCTTCCACTCCTCTCCCCTCCTTCTCCACTCCTCTCCCCTCCTGTCCCTCACTCCACTCCTCTCCCTCACTCCACTCCTCTCCCCTCCTTCTCTACTCCACTCCTCCCCTGTCCCTCACTCCTCTCCCCTCCTCTCCTGTCCCTCACTCCACTCCTCTCCCCTCCTTCTCTACTCCTCTCCCCTTCTTCTCCACTCCACTCCACTCCTCTCCTCTCCTCTCCTCTCCTCTCCTCTCCTCTCCTCTCCTCTCCCTGACTCCTTTCCCACTCCATTCAAAGCTCAGAGTCACTCTGCGCCACTATACAATATTGACCAGAGGAGGCTGGTGGTAGGATATATAGGAGGATGGGTTCATTGTAATGGCTGATGTGTGTTCCATTTATTCCATCCCAGCCATTACAATGAACCTGTCCTCCTATAGCTGTTCCCACCAGCCTCCTCTGGTATGGACACACTGTACAGTAGTCAGCTGTGTACTAAATGTATAATGTATAATAGTATAATGTTACACTACATATAGTATTATGTTACATTAGATATAGTATTATGTTACATTAGATATAGTATAATTATTATAATCTATAGAGTGTCTTCCCCTTATTATCAGCTGTGTACTAAATGTAGGATATAGTATAATGTTACATTGGATAAAGTATAATGTTACACTGGATATAGTATAATGTTACATTGGATATAGTATAATTTTACATTAGATATAGTATAATGTTACATTAGATATAGTATAATGATACATTTAGATATAGTATAATGTTACATTAGATATAGTATAATGTTACATTAGATATAGTATCATTGGTACATTAGATATAGTATAATGATACATTTAGATATAGTATAATGGTACATTAGATATAGTATAATGTTACATTAGATATAGTATAATGATACATTTAGATATAGTATAATGGTACATTAGATATAGTATAATGTTACATTAGATATAGTATCATTGGTACATTAGATATAGTATCATTGGTACATTAGATATAGTATAATTGGTACATTAGATATATTATAATGGTACATTAGATATAGTATAATGGTACATTAGATATAGTATAATGGTACATTAGATATAGTATAATGGTACATTAGATATAGTATCATTGGTACATTAGATATAGTATAATGTTACATTAGATATAGTATAATGTTACATTAGATATAGTATCATTGGTACATTAGATATAGTATAATGGTACATTAGATATAGTATCATTATTACATTAGATATAGTATAATGTTACACTACATATAGTATAATGGTACATTAGATATAGTATAATGTTACATTAGATATAGTATCATTGGTACATTAGATATAGTATCATTGGTACATTAGATATAGTATAATTGGTACATTAGATATAGTATCATTGGTACATTAGATATAGTATCATTGGTACATTAGATATAGTATCATTGGTACATTAGATATAGTATCATTGGTACATTAGATATAGTATCATTATTACATTAGATATAGTATAATGTTACACTACATATAGTATAATGTTACATTAGATATAGTATAATGTTACATTAGATATAGTATCATTGGTACATTAGATATAGTATCATTGGTACATTAGATATAGTATAATTGGTACATTAGATATAGTATAATGTTACATTAGATATAGTATCATTGGTACATTAGATATAGTATAATGGTACATTAGATATAGTATAATGGTACATTAGATATAGTATAATGTTACATTAGATATAGTATCATTGGTACATTAGATATAGTATCATTGGTACATTAGATATAGTATCATTGGTACATTAGATATAGTATCATTATTACATTAGATATAGTATAATGTTACACTACATATAGTATAATGGTACATTAGATATAGTATAATGTTACATTAGATATAGTATCATTGGTACATTAGATATAGTATAATTGGTACATTAGATATAGTATCATTGGTACATTAGATATAGTATCATTGGTACATTAGATATAGTATCATTGGTACATTAGATATAGTATCATTGGTACATTAGATATAGTATCATTATTACATTAGATATAGTATAATGTTACACTACATATAGTATAATGGTACATTAGATATAGTATAATGTTACACTACATATAGTATTATGTTACATTAGATATAGTATTATGTTACATTAGATATAGTATAATTATTATAATCTATAGAGTGTCTTCCCCTTATAGAAGTATTCTAATGTGCTACATAATAATTACGGTTTTAAGTTTACTGTGAAGCAGTTTCACACAGCAATATATGTTTTCATTCCACACCCTAACCTGCTGTTCCTTCCTGTGTCTGGTTCTAGGTCTGCCCATCTGCTGTCCAGGTACAGGCCCCGTGCCCCCATCATCGCCGTGACCCGCTGTGGCCAGACCGCCCGTCAGGCCCATCTGTACCGCGGTATCTACCCCGTGCTGTACACCAAGCCTGCCAACGATGTCTGGGCCGAGGATGTCGACCTCCGCGTCAACTTCGCCTTGGAGATGGGTGAGTAATGACAACGCGTTAAATTCCAATGTTTAAGTAGTAATACTGAACTTTATTTGTAGAGACCTTTTCATACAGAAAGACCAAATTCGAGATATAATGATAAGATTTGAAGATTTAGCAAATATCGCTGTATTTCTATGGCTGAAGAGATCCTTGTAGCACTGGAGCCCCACCAAAGACCAGTCCATTAACACCCTCCTGTCTCCCCTCTTCCCTCCAGGCAAACACCGTCACTTCTTCAAGTCTGGAGATGTCATCATTGTTGTGACCGGATGGCGTCCAGGCGCTGGTTACACCAACACCATGCGTGTTGTGCTTGTTCCTTGAACAAACTCCAAAGAACATTACTCCTCCCCTCCCCTCTCCTCCCCTGTTTCCTATAACCCCTCCCCTCTTTACCCATCTCCTGTTCCTATAACCCCCCCCCCACCCCACCAGAAGACATCTATTTGTCCTCTACGATTCTCTAGACTCCACCTTTTTAACCAAGACAACCTAGGTAAAAAACCGAACGGAACCGAACAGCAACACCAGGCCACTTCTTCAAAGGACTTTTGGGGTGGTGCCATTCATACACAGACAGTCACTTTCCAACACTCCTTAATTCCTATGTTATTATTACATAGGTGTTTCACCTACTGTGTCCAAGTCATCCTTCAACAGGTTACACGCCCTACTGAAAGCACACACACATCTGCCTGACTGAGTTTTCACGGTGAACAATATGAAGTATGTGTTTTTTTTCCTATATGTACATTGTACTGTAATCACACATCTGCATGTCAGAGCCGCTCGTTGTCAGTCACTTTGTGGTCCAGTACGTTTGACGTGGATTATGAATATAAGGAGGAGCCTGCTCTATGGGGGGGTCTTCTCCTCACCTGGTAGACAGGTAAGACTCCACTGACATGTTAAAGGTAACGGTAACGTCATGTTGTTGCCGAGGGTTATGGGGGATCTGGGCATGACTGGGTTTCCATTCATCCAATAAAAAGGTGAACATCTGATCCTCTCTGCTGTTGTTATTTCCCCCCATCTATTAAATATACTTTTGTTGCCCTCAGATGTTGCTGTGGTGACCGTACGGTTCATTAACATATAATATAATAACATTTCTTATGCCAGTGTCGAAACCACCCAACATTTATCCTTTTTTTTGCGACACGCTAAAGATTGTCAATGAAAATGAATGATGCGAGTTATGAGGAATTATGAAGCAACTTTAGAGGCCATTGTCTGGTGGTATTACGGTTATTTCAGCAACTAGGATATAATCTTAACATAAGAGATGACATACACGGTTGAAAGCGTTCCTAATTCTGGAGTAAAACTCCAAAGTGTGTCTGAGCTTACGCATTGGAAACATGTCTGGGGTGCGTTCAGTTCCGTTCAACGTTTGCTACATTCCGTGACGGTTTTGTATTGAACAACACACGTTTCCCCGAAAACAAAAAAACTTGAGAACAGGAGAAACGGGAAACACACTGGTAAGATCTGACAAAAAAAAACACGAACTAGCAACAGACAAATAGAAAACGCAGGTATAAATACACGGGGAAATGCGGAAGAATAGGAGACACCTAGTGGAGGGTGGAGACAAGCCACCTGTTGTCGATACCTGGAGGTGGTCTTAAGAGGAGCGTACCGGGCTCTCTTCCAAGTACGCTGACAGCTGGGGATGAACATCTGGGCCGAGGGTATGCTGACTTCTTCCTCTTGCTCAGGGAAGAGCGGAGGCTGGTAACCCAAGGAACACTTGAAGGGCGAGAGACCAGTGGCCGAGCAGGGAAGGGTGTTTTGCCGAGCAGGGCAGGGCGTTGCAGGCGTATTCCAACTTTAACCAAGACAACAAGGTAAAAGGCGAACGGAACCAAACAGCAACACCAGGCCACTTCTTCAAAGGACTTCTGGGTGGTGCCATTCATACACAGACAAGGCGAGGCAACGAAGAGTTGTCTCCAGGTCCTGATTGGCTAGCTCCGACTGGCCGTTAGATTGGGGAGGAAACCCGGAGGACAGGCTGGCCGATGACCCAATGAGGGTGCAGAACGCCTTTCAGAATCGGGGTGAGAAGTGAGGACCGTAATCGGAGACCATGTCCACTGGAAGTCCATGGATCCGGAAAGACGTGCCATGAGCTGGGCCGTCTCATTGGCTGAGGGTAACTTGGGAAGGGGAATGAAATGGGCGACTTTGGAAAACCTATCTACCACCATAAGGATAGTGGTATTGCCATCTGATGGAGGGAAACCAGTGACAAAGCCCAGGGATATATGGGACCAGGTGCGGTGAGGAGTCCTGCCGTAGCTTGCCGCGGATTCTTATTCTGCACACACACAGTGCAGGCGGCGATGAACGTGACGACATCAGGAACCATGTTGGGCCACCAAAACCGTTGTCAGAGGAAAGTCAGGGTCCATCAGGAGCCGGGATGGCAGGTAAGGTTAGAGGAATGAGCCCATTCCAGGACCAGGGACCGGGCAGGATCTGGGACAAACAACCGGTTAGCCGGGTCTGGCTGGGAACGCTGCGCCTTGCGGACCAGGTTCTTGATACCCCAGACGAGTGTAGCTGCCAGACAGGAGGTAGGGAGGATGGTCTCTGGGTCAGACGGTGTAGCTGCGGAGCTATACAAGCGAGAGGATCCAGGGTGGTGGGAGATGGTCAAATTAAAATGAGAAAATAACAAGAGCCCAAAGAGCCTGCCTTGAGTTGAGGCGCTTGGCGGTGCGGATACTTGGCGGTGCTGAGATACTCCAGATTCTTATGGTCGGTTCACACTAAGAATGGATGTTCCTCCCCGTCTAGCTAGTGTCTCCAATCTTCCAGCTCCATCTTGACCGCAAGAAGTTCCCGATTTCCCACGTCGTAGTTCCTCTCAGCGGGATTCAGACGATGGGCAGGGAAGCGCAGGGAAGCAGCTTTTAGTCCTGGGAAGAACGCTGGGGCAGGACGGCCCCCAGTCCAACGTCCGAGACGCCGATCTCCACCGCGAACTGATGGGACGGGTCCGGATAGATTCAGGTGGCGGCTGTACTGAATCGATGCTTGAGATCCGAAAATGCACGGTCAGCAGCTGGGGACCAGTACCTTGGGGGAGGTGAGTGCAGAGAGGGGGGGGGGGGGGGTGGGAGCCAGGGTGCTGTAGCCCCGGAGGAAGCGGCAATAGAAATGAGCAAATCCCAGGAAACCTTGAAGCTGCACTCTGGATGTGGGTCGGGGCCACTCCTCCACCGCTCTCACCTTGTTAGTATCCATCTGAAAGTTCCCTGCAGCGATGACGTATCCCAGAAAATAGATCGTGGAGCGATGGAACTCACAATTTCTCCGCTTTTACAAACAACTGGTTCTCCAGGAGAACATGTTCCTGGACATGACGTGGAGAACATGCTCCTGAACCGAACGGGTAAATCAAATCAAATCAAATGTATTTATAAAGCCCTTCGTACATCAGCTGATATCTCAAAGTGCTGCACAGAAACCCAGCCTAAAACCCCAACAGCAAGCAATGCAGGTGTAGAAGCACGGTGGCTAGGAAAAACTCCCTAGAAAGGCCAGAACCTAGGAAGAAACCTAGAGAGGAACCAGGCTATGAGGGGTGGCCAGTCCTCTCCTGGCTGTGCCGGGTGGAGATTATAATAGAACATGGCCAAGATGTTCAAATGTTCATAGATGACCAGCAAGGTCAGATAATAATAATCACAGTGGTTGTCGAGGGTGCAACAGGTCAGCACCTCAGGAGTAAATGTCAGTTGGCTTTTCATAGCCGATCATTACGAGTATCTCTACCTCTCCTGCTGTCTCTAGAGAGTTGAAAACAGCAGGTCTAGGACAGGTACGGACGAAATCGTTGACCAGGGCCTGTAACACTATGGGATCATTGATCAGTCGTGTTAAAGGCTGTCAACCATTCGTCTCCTTCCCGTATCTGAACCAGATGGTAGGCGTTCCCGAAGGTCCAACTTCGAGAAAATGGTCGACCTCCTTGAGACGCTTGAAAGCCTTATGAAATGATACAGCGTATACCTCCACTACACTACTTTGATACGCATCCTGGGGATTAAGAAGTGAGCATATGCAATGCCCACAAAAAGAACATGAATATATGGCATATAACTGCATATACCCAACCACTGGGACAAGTATACCAGGTAAGTCAGCCATGTGTAGTCGTGGGCACGCCCTGGACCAGAGCCAAGTCACGTGGTACAAAATGTAGCGCAAGCATAAGTTAATATTCTACTCAATATTGCGTGAATAAATGTCAAATATTTTTTACTTCCTGTCTTTCGTACGCAATAACAACTTCCAGAGAAGTCTCACACCATCTAGTGGTTATTTGTAAAAGTACCAGAGCGGCGTTCCAACCATCTAACTGAAGGTATTTAGTTTATCCATCAAAGCCACGGAGAAAAAACCATTAGCAAGTGTGTTATATTAGCGTGACACGGATACATGACCTTGATAATCATACGGTATGTACTAAACTGGTCTGACAGCTGCATTACAGGCAGAGGATTAGAGGAAAAATGGGTCCCAGTAATCAGACAATTACCAAAGCAATGGCATACACTTCGTTGGACAGGTATGGTAGGTATGAATGTATGGTATAATGTAAGGTATGAATAACTACAGTATGAAATCAATTTATTTTCTATTATATATTATACACAATGTCAAATCCCTTTCTGTGTATTAGATGACAGAAAGTATGTCCTGAAATAAAAAACGAAAGAATATAATCCTGTCCATTTGACATGTCAACACTAGATGTCGCGGGGCAGTTAAAAACAGAATTATAATCCGGATTAAAGCTCTGTGACTTTTCTAATGGAATTTCGACAGATGTTCAAATCTCACGCCGTACCTACCCACTGCTCATATTCATACAGAGAATCACAACATCACAGACAGAGACTAGTCGTTCACCAGAAAGGAGATTTTATTATTGCATCCAATTCAACATTATAAAAAAATATATATATTAATTTGTTTACCATTGGTCATCGTGGAATCATACGGTACGGGGAAGTCAAAAGGAACAAAATGGGGGAAAAAATAAAATACATATTTATGAAATAAAACACACAGTAACACATTAACGCCTCCATCTTAAAGGTACTCTGGGATCAGGATGGGAATCGTCTGGAATATAATATAATGAACTCCAGATTGTAGCTTTACTAACTAGGCTTTGACCTGATCTGAGATTCAATCCAAATCTACGAGGCGCCTCTGTTGTAGTGGAGAGGGGTAGGATAGGGGAGAGGGGTAGGAGAGAGGTGAGGGGTAGGACAGGGGAGATGGGTAGGAGAGAGGTGAGGGGTAGGACAGGGGAGAGGGGTAGGATATAGGAGAGGGGTAGGAGAGAGGTGAGGGGTAGGACAGGGGAGAGGGGTAGGATAGAGGAGAGGGGTAGGAGACAGGTGAGGGGTAGGACAGGGGAGAGGGGTAGGATAGAGGAGAGGAGTGGAGAGGGGTAGGACAGGGGAGAGGGGTAGGAGAGGGGAGAGGAGTGGAGAGGGATAGGATAGGGGAGAGGGGTAGGACGGGGGGAGAGGGGTAGGATAGAGGAGAGGAGTGGAGAGGGATAGGTTAGGGGAGAGGGGTAGGACGGGGGGAGAGGGGTAGGATAGAGGAGAGGAGTGGAGAGGGATAGGACGGGGGGAGAGGAGTGGAGAGGGGTAGGACAGGGGAGAGGGGTAGGAGAGAGGAGTAGGACAGGGGAGAGGGGTAGGACGGGGGGAGAGGGGTAGGATAGAGGAGAGGAGTGGAGAGGGATAGGACGGGGGAGAGGAGATAGGTAGAATAGAGGAGTGGAGAGGGGTAGGATAGAGGAGTGGAGTGGAGAGGGGTAGGACTGGGAGGAGAGGAGTGGAGAGGGGTAGGACGGGGGGAGAGGGATAGGACGGGGGGAGAGGGGTAGGACGGGGGGAGAGGGGTAGAACGGGGGAGAGGGGTGGAGAGGGATAGGACGAGGGGAGAGGGGTAGGACGGGGGAGAGGGGTGGAGAGGGATAGGACGGGGGAGAGGGATAGAGGAGAGGAGTGGAGAGGGGTAGGATAGAGGAGAGGGATGGAGAGGGGTAGGACGGAGGAGATGAGTGGAGAGGGGTAGGACAGGGGACAGGAGTGGAGAGGGGTAGGACAGAGGAGAGGAGAGGAGTGGAGAGGAGTAGGAGGGAGGAGAGGAGTGGAGAGGGGTAGGATAGAGGAGAGGAGTGGAGAGGGGTAGGACGGAGGAGATGAGTGGAGAGGGCTAGGAGGAGAGGAGTGGAGTGGAGAGGGGTAGGAGGGAGGAGAGGAGTGGAGAGGGGTAGGACGGAGGAGAGGAGAGGAGTGGAGAGGGGTAGGACGGAGGAGAGGAGTGGAGAGGGGTAGGACGGAGGAGAGGAGAGGAGTGGAGAGGGGTAGGACGGAGGAGAGGAGAGGAGTGGAGAGGGGTAGGACGGAGGAGAGGAGAGGAGTGGAGAGGGGTAGGACGGAGGAGAGGAGAGGAGTGGAGAGGGGTAGGATGGAGGAGAGGAGAGGAGTGGAGAGGGGTAGGACGGAGGAGAGGAGAGGAGTGGAGAGGGGTAGGACGGAGGAGAGGAGAGGAGAGGGGTAGGAGGGAGGAGAGGAGTGGAGAGGGGTAGGAGGGAGGAGAGGAGTGGAGAGGGGTAGGACGGAGGAGAGGAGAGGAGTGGAGAGGGGTAGGAGGGGAGAGGAGAGGAGTGGAGAGGGGTAGGAGGGAGGGAGAGGAGTGGAGAGGGGTAGGAGGGAGGAGAGGAGTGGAGAGGGGTAGGACGGAGGAGAGGAGAGGAGTGGAGAGGGGTAGGAGGGAGGAGAGGAGTGGAGAGGGGTAGGAGGGAGGAGAGGAGAGGAGTGGAGAGGGGTAGGAGGGAGGAGAGGAGTGGAGAGGGGTAGGACGGAGGAGAGGAGAGGAGTGGAGAGGGGTAGGAGGGAGGAGAGGAGTGGAGTGGAGAGGGGTAGGAGGGAGGAGAGGGGTGGAGAGGGGTAGGACGGAGGAGAGGAGAGGAGAGGGGTAGGAGGGAGGAGAGGAGTGGAGAGGGTTAGTAATGGAAGGTTGATCCACCACCAGTATCAGGCCCAGTGACTGAGTAGTGACTGAGTAGTGACTGAGTAGTGACTGAGTAGTGACTGAGTAGTGGCTGAGTAGTGACTGAGTAGTGACTGAGTAGTGGCTGAGTAGTGACTGAGTAGTGACTGAGTAGTGACTGAGTAGTGACTGAGTAGGTAGTGACTGAGTAGTGACTGAGTAGTGACTGAGTAGTGGCTGAGTAGTGGCTGAGTAGTGACTGAGTAGTGACTGAGTAGTGGCTGAGTAGTGGCTGAGTAGTGACTGAGTAGTGACTGAGTAGTGACTGAGTAGTGACTGAGTAGTGACTGAGTAGTGGCTGAGTAGTGACTGAGTAGTGACTGAGTAGTGGCTGAGTAGTGACTGAGTAGTGACTGAGTAGTGACTGAGTAGTGGCTGAGTAGTGACTGAGTAGTGGCTGAGTAGTGGCTGAGTAGTGACTGAGTAGTGGCTGAGTAGTGACTGAGTAGTGGCTGAGTAGTGACTGAGTAGTGGCTGAGTAGTGGCTGAGTAGTGACTGAGTAGTGGCTGAGTAGTGGCTGAGTAGTGGCTGAGTAGTGACTGAGTAGTGGCTGAGTAGTGACTGAGTAGTGGCTGAGTAGTGGCTGAGTAGTGACTGAGTAGTGACTGAGTAGTGACTGAGTAGTGGCTGAGTAGTGACTGAGTAGTGACTGAGTAGTGACTGATGTTATTTATATCCCTGCCTATAGGGTCAGTCAGAGAGTCACTACAGGACTGTGTGTGTACACCTGCCCCCACCTGCCAGCTCAGGCTCCCAGGGACCCCCAGGGACCCCCAGCCCAGGGACCCCCAGTAACCAGGGACCCCCAGCCCAGGGACCCCCAGTAACCAGGGACCTCCAGCCCAGGGACCCCCAGGGACCCCCAGCCCAGGGACCCCCAGGGATCCCCAGCCCAGGGACCCCCAGTAACCAGGGACCCCCAGTAACCAGGGACCCCCAGGGACCCCCAGCCCAGGGACCCCCAGCCCAGGGACCCCCAGGGACCCCCAGTAACCAGGCAACTTGGATTGGCGTTTGGATTGGATTCTCAAGGGCATGACCTTGTGATCTGTTTAATATTCGCCCAGGTCAGAGATCAGTTAACAGGTCAGAGGTCAGACAAACAGGTCAGAGGTCAGATAAATAAAATAGTCAAACATAAACACATGTAATTATATACACACATAACAGGATGAAAAGATATGGAGATACTGGGTGAAATCTAGAGGCCTTGGTTTGTTGATCTTTTCAGAATAAAAGTAACCTTTTCAAAATAAGAGTTCATCATTGATCAATTCAACAGATGTCTCATTCCTATGTCTGTGGACAACATGATGTAGAGAATGTCGTCAAGAAGACCAGAACAATCATTTCTATAACTGGATAAGGGGATAGTAAACCTTGTAATGGAAATACATGACAATATGTAGCAGCAGTTTGTCAACAGGTGTTAAAATATAAGATAATAATAATGACTAGATAATCTTAAATCATAAAACAACGAAACAAAAGGAAAATATACAGAAAAATTACACCCAGGAGTTTATTATCTCTGTTCTCAAAGTAACAACTTCTGACCCTTTTGATTGGTGCAATATAAACATCATCGTTGTCTCTCAGACATTTAACTGTCCAGTGGTGACCCCATTCACAGGCTCTATTCAATCCGTATCACGAAAAGTTCAGCGTTACAGCTGCGATTGAATTTTAGAGGCCATGTTCCCGCGTTAGCTGAGACTGAATTCAAGGTAAACGCTGCATATATCATCGCAATCGGAAATGAACATTACATTTCTATCAGCGATACAGACTGAAGAGAGCCCCTTGTGTATCCAAACCTGAGTCTTGTTCATTAGGTCACACAATGGAACATTTTAAAAGCATTTTTTTGCAACAGAAAACAAAAATTAGCCTTTCTTATTGGACAAGGTCCAGATAGTCCCTCCCTGTTTCAGTCTGTTCTCTTCTGTTCGGTGCCTGATGAACACACCCCTATCTCCTGTTTATCTTGTGTTAAAGTCTAGCGAACGTCTCTGTTGCCCATCTGTCCACTGTTGTTATGGACAAAGAGCTTCTAATTCAATTCACTGTTCCTCTGACTGTACTGTCCGTATACCCACACAAACACAAAGATTACTGCGTCGAGTCATTCCGACCAGTCCACACACAGACCTCAGATGTACCTCTGTCTCGGTACCTTTAGCATCCTATAGGGGAAACAAGGCTATCATTCTGTGACTAATGCTCAGACTACAATGGCAGAAGTTGTTAAAGTGTGTGTGTGTGTGTGTGTGTGTGTGTGTGTGTGTGTGTGTGTGTGTGTGTGTGTGTGTGTGTGTGTGTGTGTGTGTGTGTGTGTGTGTGTGTGTGTGTGTGTGGGTGTGTGTGTGTGTGTGTGTGTGTGTGTGTGTGTCAGCAGAGGAGGTGCCTTGCAGGAAATCTGACAGACAGACAATGGCCAAAGCTGAATTACTTATTTTCTAAATGCAACTCCCTCACTGTATTCTCACAAGGCTTACTGTATTCTCACAAGATTTACTGTATTCTCAAAAGATTTACTGTATTCTCACAAGATGTACTGTATTCTCACAAGGCTTACTGCATTCTCACAAGGCTTACTGTATTCTCACAAGATTTACTGTATTCTCACAAGGCTTACTGTATTCTCACAAGGCTTACTGTATTCTCACAAGGATTACTGTATTCTCACAATGCTTACTGTATTTCTTTCATCCAAACCCCAATGATTAATTTCCAAACTGTTTACTTTAAAATCCACAGTCACTAAACACATGTCTTTTGATGCGATATTATGTTAGATATCTAGGCTAGTTAAAAACGTATACAGAATGTAAACATATATTCTTAGAAAACACAAGGATCCGTCTAAAACAAGATATTGGAAGACATACCGTCTCCATTTTTCAGTTAATCTCTGAAAATTTACCAAAGTGCAGTTCAGTCATAGTTCTTAACTTTGGGTGGCCTCACGTTCTCCACACAACAGGAAGTGAAACAGGAACCACAATAAACTGAGAAAATATAATAATATTCAAAAAGGTCAATATTTTTGGTGTTATAATCTCTATTAGGGTCAAAGGTTAGATAAATATGCATGTTTAACAAATACTTTAACACAAAATTACAAAGCGAGGATATAGGCTAGAATATATATTTTATTTACGGAAATTGGTCAATATACTTTCTTGTGGTTTAATATTATCCAGCGATCCATATTGGTACAGTACCTCCACATTCAACAAAGTACAGTAGTAGTACCACTGTACTGTAGAAAAATACTTAACCCAGCGGGCAAAGGTGGTCGAAATGACATCATTACCAATCGCTTACAACCAGAACTGGTTTCGCCCGCTGGGAACTCACTCTGTTCATTCAATCTGCATTAAAAAAATACATCTTTATCCTAAGTCTTTTTCCTGCAATATAGATACGCACTCCCTCACACCCTCCTTGAATAATATAAAACCTACACTAGCGATAAAAAAAAAAAATACAATACCAATACCGAAGACAATTTCCCCATAGTTCAGGCATGGCAGGAGGGTGTTTTTAAACCTCACAAGTTGGAAGGGAGATTGGAGACGGTGTACTCTGCCCCGGATGTAACAGGACGGCTGGGGATGGGCTGCGAAGAGTTCGGTGCTTCTTGGCTCACGGCAGTTGGAGGTTCAGATCCCACGGGAGTGTAGTGACTCAGAGGAGTGGCGTGCCCTGGGATGGGGCTGTACCATTTATTACTGCTACCACCCATCATGGGGAGAGAGGAACCAAGCCCCCCTGAAGGTATGGAGAGAGACGGTATGGAGAGAGACGCTTCCTGGGGTAGATAGCTGTGTGAGCCCGAGGTGGAAACAGTGGAGATAGTCCTGACATCCTGCGTGAATAGATCCACCAGGGACTCTGCCCTCTGCCCTCTCCCATCTACCTGGGGAGGGCATGATGTCTGTGGGGTGAGGGAGCTGTGAGAGCCATTGGCGCTGGAGGGTTGGCTGTGGAGCTGAAGCACCGTCCTGCCTGTCAGCGGGCTCTGGATGGTGGGGCTGTGTGTTACCGGTGGGGTACAGGCCGGGGAGCCATCCCCTGACCCGTACTGGGCCAGCGAGGCCAGGGCAAAGTAGGAAGAATGAGCAGAGTGCTCTGGGAGAACCTGTGGAAGGAGACTGGGGTGGAGGCCTGCCAGACTGTGATGCACCAGGGACGATGGGACTCCGACACCTCCAACGCCGGCCTGTTCTGGGATAGATATAGATAGAAACCCACTGGAGCTGTGGTGCTGGGTGGGGTTGCTAGGGCTTGTGGTCGTGTAGGGGCAGTGGGGGAGGAGGAGGTGGCCTGCTCTCTCCTGATGACCAGGTCCCATCTGGACGTGCTGCTGAGCGCTGGTAGTGTCAGAGTGAGAGTTCTGTAGCTGGCTCAGGATGGGGCTGACAGAGCTACAGATGAGAGGGCTTAGGGTGGAACCTGAGGGGGCTGAGTGGGCTGGGAATCTCGGCGTGCCCATGGTGGGCCTCCCTGATGCCTCCTGCTGGTGGGTCTGTGGTGGGCCGTAGGGGTGGTGGTGCTGGAGCTGGGCCATGCAGGAGGAGGGTGGATACTCCCGGATGGAGCCCTGGCCCAGGGAGAAGGGAGAGGCTCTGCTGGGCTGAGCCTGGAAGTCGGTGGAGGTGATGGAGGAGGTGGGCTGGTACATGGAGGTTATAGGTGACAGAGGATAAATGGAGGAGGCTGTGGAGACTAAATGCTGCGCCCGGAGCGAGGCTAATATCGGAGTGTCCACTCCAGAACGGAACTTCACAGAACCGCCTGGAGATGCAGCCCCGGAGCCACAGCCACTGGACACGCCCACAAACATGCCCCTCTGCAGATGGTGGCCTCTAGGATCCTTGAACGACTCGGAGACAGAGAGCGGACGGTGAAAGAGGATCGGCGGGAGCTGGGCGTGGAGCTGGGAGTGGGAGAAGGCTAGAGCCAGGGAGGTGGTGGCTGCAGCGGCCTGGAGGGGGCCCTGGACCAAGGGACCCCAGATGACCCCCGGGGTGGAGGTGGGGAATGGGGCGTCGGGATCCAGGGACAGGGGAGAGGTGTTGCTCTGGATGGCCATGTCCCGGTCTTGCTGTACGATCCTCTGGATGATCGCGTTCTCCAGGAGGTTCACAGCTCCTGAGTTCTGGGTGACTTTGTGTTGGAGCACAGAGTTCCTCTTTCCTGTAGAGAAGAAAGTCAAAGAGAGAAAGATTAGTATATGTATCTGTTGCAGTCATCTTTGGGTGTGGCTGTCATATTTGATTCAGAATTAGAGAGAACCAGAATTAGAGGGAACCAGAATGAGAGAGAACCAGAATGAGAGAGAACCAGAATGAGAGAGAAACAGAATGAGAGAGAAACAGAATTGGAGAGAAACAGAATTAGAGAGAAACAGATTTAGAGCGAACCAGAATTAGAGAGAAACAGAATTAGAGCGAACCAGAATTAGAGAGAAGCAGAATTAGAGAGAAACAGAATTAGAGAGAAACAGAATGAGAGAGAAACAGAATTGGAGAGAAACAGAATTAGAGAGAAACAGAATTAGAGCGAACCAGAATTAGAGAGAAACAGAATTGGAGAGAAACAGAATTAGAGAGAAACAGAATTAGAGCGAACCAGAATTAGAGAGAAACAGAATTGGAGAGAAACAGAATTAGAGAGAAACAGAATTAGAGCGAACCAGAATTAGAGAGAAACAGAATTAGAGCGAACCAGAATTAGAGAGAAGCAGAATTAGAGAGAAACAGAATTAGAGAGAAACAGAATGAGAGAGAAACAGAATTGGAGAGAAACAGAATTAGAGAGAAACAGAATTAGAGCAAACCAGAATTAGAGAGAAACAGAATTAGAGCGAACCAGAATTAGAGAGAAGCAGAATTAGAGAGAAACAGAATTATAGAGAAACAGAATTAGAGAGAAACAGAATTAGAGAGAAACAGAATTAGAGAGAAACATAATGAGAGAGAAACAGACTTAGAGAGAAACAGAATTAGAGAGAAACAGAATTAGAGAGAAACAGAATGAGAGAGAAACAGAATTAGAGAGAAACAGAATGAGAGAGAAACAGAATGAGAGAGAAACAGAATTAGAGAGAAACAGAATGAGAGAGAAACAGAATTAGAGAGAAACAGAATGAGAGAGAAACAGAATTAGAGAGAAACAGAATTAGAGAGAAACAGAATTAGAGAGAAACAGAATGAGAGAGAAACAGAATTAGAGAGAAACAGAATGAGAGAGAAACAGAATTAGAGAGAAACAGAATGAGAGAGAAACAGAATTAGAGAGAAACAGAATTAGAGAGAAACAGAATGAGAGCGAAACATAATTAGAGAGAAACAGAATTAGAGAGAAACAGAATTAGAGAGAAACAGAATTACAGAGAAACAGAATGAGAGAGAAACAGAATTAGAGAGAAACAGAATTAGAGAGAAACAGAATTAGAGAGAACCAGAATTAGAGAGAAACAGAATTAGAGAGAAACAGAATTAGAGAGAAACAGAATTAGAGAGAGGCCTTGGTTCTGCACACCATAGAAGGGCTTATCAAACCCTGCCTGTCATCCATTAAACCACAGCTAAATGAGGGCCTTTTTAACACAATGCTTTTACCTCAGGGCAACGAGATATCTCTCCCCTTCTGAAATTAAAACAGTTAAGATAGATTAAGATATCAGCATCGGCTTACCTAAATTTAATTCTCACACTTTCTTTTCACATATTCAGCCAGTTAAAATCCTTCCAGGTTATAATTAACATGCATGAAGAACAGTACATAGATAACATATAGTGCAGTAGAGCTGCTCTAGGACCGGCACAGTGACTGGCACAGTGACTAGCACAGTGACTGGCACAGTGACTAGCACAGTGACTGGCACAGTGAGTGGCACAGTGACTAGCACAGTGACTGGCACAGTGACTAGCACAGTGACTGGCACGGTGAGTGGCACAGTGATTGGCACAGTGACTAGCACAGTGACTGGCACAGTGACTAGCACAGTGACTGGCACGGTGAGTGGCACAGTGATTGGCACAGTGACTGGCACAGTGACTGGCACAGTGACTGGCACAGGACTAACTGGCACAGTGAGTGGCACAGTGAGTGGCACAGTGAATGGCACAGTGACTAGCACAGTGACTGGCACAGTGACTGGCACAGTGACTGGCACAGTGACTGGCACAATGACTGGCACAGTGAGTGGCACAGTGACTGGCACAATGACTGGCACAGTGAGTGGCACAGTGACTGGCACAGTGACTGGCACAATGACTGGCACAGTGAGTGGCACAGTGAGTGGCACAATGACTGGCACAGTGAGTGGCACAGTGACTGGCACAGCATGTTATTTCTCTCGCTGACACAAACTCACACTATGGTAGAACAGCAATATGCCTCGTTTTTACAAATTGTTTTAGGTTGTTGAGAGGTTCTTGAGAGGAATATCATACTACTGTAGCTACGAAAGGCTTTGGGAAACCAATCCTAGGTTGAGAGGTTCTTGAGAGGAATATCATACTACTGTAGCTACGAAAGGCTTTGGGAAACCAATCCTAGGTTGATGGCCCTCTGTAAATTGTCACCTATACGGTCCAGCCGGTCCAGAGCCACGGTCTCGAAGGCCCGTCTCATCATGGGGTACTCCTCCAGGACCTCGTTAAAGTTGTCCACAGACAGAGAGTACAGACGGCAGTACGTCTCGGCGCGAACACTGGCCGTTCTTCTGCCTCGAGTCAGCAGGCAGATCTCTGCAGGGATCGGAAGAATGATTCAGTTATAGAATAGATTGTCAACCGACCACTTGGCGTTTGTTTTGTCTGCACCTGTACATTAAAACCTCTACGGACTACCCATCCCGGATCCGGGATCATTCTCATCAGAAACGCTGACTAGAATAGCCTAGCCTAGCGCCACAGGGATATAATATAATATAATTTACATTAAATATTAAACCTATTTCATCATGCCCTATTTCTATGTAAAAGGGAAACACAATATACAGTATGAATATTTTGATTTCCAAAAACAAACTGTTAACAAAATGGCTGATATTCTCATTATGAAACAGAGCTGTGTGTGATGAGCCCCATGTACTGTACTGTTACGCACCAGAGGACAGAGAGTCAGAATAAATTATCATATCATCAATATAAGTCGATAAAACACAAAAAAGAGCCGTGTTTTCTCGACTAACTCCACAGACGGAGCACTTAATGCAATTTTAGAGCTTACAGTTTGTTCTGACCTCATCTGGTCCTTCTATCGCCAGTCAGATCAGCAAAATAAAACAGTTTCATTTTAGTAAAAAAAAATGTAGGAGTATTAACAAGGGAAGCTGTCTGTCTGTCTGTCTGTCTGTCTGTCTGTCTGTCTGTCTGTCTGTCTGTCTGTCTGTCTGTCTGTCTGTCTGTCTGTCTGTCTGTCTGTCTCTGTCTCTCTCTGTGTCTGTCTGTCTGTCTGTCTGTCTGTCTGTCTGTCTGTCTGTCTGTCTGTCTGTCTGTCTGTCTGTCTGTCTGTCTGTCTGTCTGTCTGTCTGTCTGTCTGTCTGTCTGTCTGTCTGTCTGTCTGTCTGTCTGGCCTGTCTGTCTGTGTCTGTCTGGTCTGTCTGGTCTGTCTGTCTGTCTCTCTCTCTCTCTGTCTGTCTGTCTGTGTGTGTGTGTCTCTCTCTCTCTTTCTGGCCTCCTTTAGTTCTATTTCGTTTTTTAATCTATTTATTTATTAGATTTCACAAATCTTTTGCTGATCATGAATGCATGTTCAATACAGTGCACAGGCATAACACACATTTCGTTTTGTGTTAATCTTCGTGTTGAATGGATTATATTCTCATGTTACAGTTTAATAGACACAGTGGTAACTCCACCACGAAGCTCAACCTCAACTAAATCCAAAGCCCTTTGTGAGATGATTTGTGTAATTTATTGTCTTGTCTGTAACACAGAGTCATATAAATTAATCTAATGAATCAAATGGATTATGTTTGGGGAACAACATCCCTGGGAATCTCCCCCTAAGTCCTCCAGCACCCATGTGAGGTTCCCCGGGGTTACGTATCGACAACATCCTATTTCCACTCCCCATCCCCAGGAACTATGGCCCAAATGTAGCTAAATTTGCCTATTTGGCTAACGCCGGTACATCAACATTGATATTAAGTGAACACTGAAATATTGATTAAATGGCAAATGTCTCTGTCAAATAAATTCCATAAATAAATCAAACAAATATCTCGGAACGATGCGGGGTCCCCCAGGGGCGAGTATTGACACCGTCCACATTCAAACTTTTATTGTGTTTTATTGTGTTTTTATTGTTTTAATTGTGTTTTAATTGTGTTTATATTGTGTTTTAATTTTGTTTTAATTGTGTTTTAATTGTGTTTTTGTGTGTTTTATTGTGTTTATTTGTGTTTTTATTATGAGATCTCCAATGAGTAAGATCCCAAAATGTATTCATTACACATGGCAAATACACTTAAAACTTCAACCTTCAAATACTCACCATCCCAAAGCTACGTAATTACAGTACATTGTTTCCAGTGGTGTAGTGGATGGCAGGAAAAATGGTAGGAAAAATGGTAGGAAAAATGGTAGGAAAAATGGTAGGAAAATGGGAGGAAAAATGCATTGAAAGTAGAGGGAACCTTACTTTACTCAACACGAATGATGATCAGTATTTATCCACCTAGTGTCTTACCACTACACCACTGATGGGGCTCCCGAGTGGCACAGCGGTCTAATGCACTGCATCTCAGTGCTAGAGGTACCACTACAGACCCTGGTTTGATTCCAGGCTGTATCACAACCGGCCGTGATTGGGAGTCCCATAGGGGCGGCGCACAATTGTCCCAGCGTCGTCCGGGTTTGGCCCGGTGTAGGCCGTCATTTGTAAATAAGAATTTGTTCTTAAACTGACTTGCCCTAGATAAATAAAGATTATAGAAATAAATAAAGATACAAATTGTTTCATTGTTAGTAGTGTGTCAGTGTGGATATTATAACAGAGGCGACAGGTGACATCTTTCCTACCTCCAAAGTAGGACCCGTCAGACAGCTTGGTCTCTTTGTTGCCCTTGGCGATGACGCAGACCACCCCGTGTTGGATGAAGTACATCTTTCTGCCGACGGTCCCCTCCATAACCACGCTATCCGTGGGCTGGAACACCTCAAAGCGCAGCTTGGTCAGCATTGACGTCACAAAGTTGGGGTCGGCGTTGGCGAACAGAGGCATCGAAGCCACCAGCTTACGACAGTTGAAGTTGACGATTTCCTGCAAAAAGACAGAAATCATGAAATAGAATAAAACTATATTTTAAGTACACAAAAAACACATCAACAATCACCATGACAACGGGATAATAAGATTCAGGACGCTAGCGAGGTAGTGGTATCGTGATAAACATTTTGTAGGGGCTCCTATGACACTTCTAAGAGACGTATGAACAGAGATCTATTGGTATATATCATATGTAGAGGCTGTCAAATCTTCAATATAAACACAAAAACAATCCCACGTTCATAGCATTCCAATAGCATAACGATGAACTTGTTGACAAACATAAAGCGTGGCCACATTTAGACATTTATTAGACTACATTACAATTCAATCTTTGTTTACACTAGTGGTATCATGATAAACATTTTGTAGGCGGGTAGCCTAGTGGTTAGAGCGTTGGACCAGTAACCGTAAAGGTTGCTTAGATCAAATCCCCGAGCTGACAAAGTACAAATCTGTCGTTCTGCCAATTGAACGAGGCAGTTAACCCACTGTTCCTAGGCCGTCATTGTAAAATAAGAATTTGTTCTTAGCTGATTTGCCTAGTTAAATAAAGGTTAAATAAAAAAAATACACTATGTCCCTTATTTGCAGCAAACATATACCCGGTCCCAAATGGCACCCTATTCTCTATGTAGTGCACTACTTTTTGACCAGAGCCTAATGGTCCCTGATCAAAAGTAGGGCACTAAATAGGGAATAGGGTGCCATTTGGAGAAGTCTACAGGTGACAGCTAAGTAATCACGTTAATGGGGTCGCTACACAGAATATCGAACGGAAACGTTCCTCAACAAAGTCCGAATGTGTCCTATCTACTAGCCAATGGGATGAAGGCATCACGCCCTGCCATCATTAGGGTGATAAATAACTGCAGTCATAGGGGTTTGAGTCCCAGATGGAACCTTATCCTCTACATACTGTA
>NC_092094.1:7032826-7263666 GCF_045679555.1 Salvelinus alpinus
ATAGACTGGACACTAGGGATAGACTGGACACTAGGGATAGACTGGACACTAGGGATAGACTGGACACTAGGGGTAGATGGACACTAGGGATAGACTGGACACTAGGGGTAGATGGACACTAGGGATAGACTGGACACTAGGGGTAGAATGGACACTAGGGGTAGATGTACACTAGGGGTAGACTGGACACTAGGGATAGACTGGACACTAGGGATAGACTGGACACTAGGGATAGACTGGACACTAGGGGTAGATGGACACTAGGGGTAGACTGGACACTAGGGATAGACTGGACACTAGGGATAGACTGGACACTAGGGGTAGATGGACACTAGGGATAGACTGGACACTAGGGGTAGATGGACACTAGGGATAGACTGGACACTAGGGGTAGATGGACACTAGGGATAGACTGGACACTAGGGGTAGATGTACACTAGGGGTAGATGTACACTAGGGGTAGACTGGACACTAGGGATAGACTGGACACTAGGGGTAGACTGGACACTAGGGATAGACTGGACACTAGGGGTAGACTGGACACTAGGGATAGATGTACACTAGGGGTAGATGGACACTAGGGGTAGATGGACACTAGGGGTAGATGGACACTAGGGATAGACTGTACACTAGGGGTAGATGGACACTAGGGGTAGATGGACATGATGGAAAGATGAAGCAGATTGCCTAATGCTCCAGGATGAGTAAAGGGCCTGAGGGGGTAAGTATGTAGGTAAGACCTTTGGAACACTGGACTTTTGGAACACTGGACATTTGGAACACTGGACTTTTGGAACACTGGACTTTTGGAACACTGGACTTTTGGAACACTGGACTTTTGGAACACTGGACTTTTGGAACACTGGACTTTTGGAACACTGGACTTTTGGAACACTGGACTTTTGGAATGCGTACCACCATCTTGTTTCTGATTACCCAGCAGTCAGAGGGGAACTCTTGCAGCATGGGAACCAGGAACTGGTGTGTGTGTGTGTGTGTGTGTGTGTGTGTGTGTGTGTGTGTGTGTGTGTGTGAGTACTCACCACCATCTTGTTCCTGGTGACCCAGCAGTCAGAGGGGAACTCCTGCAGCATGGGAACCAGGAATTGCAGACATCCATCCCAGTGACACAACAGCAGCATCATAGCAATCAGGTTCACGATCCTCACCATGGCACTGGCCAGGTCATAGGTCATATGGAAAACCTAGGAGATTAGAATTAGAATGAGAAAAACTTTATTGTCCACCACGCAAGGGGGATTAACAAACATTAATAGACTTGCAGCTAGCTAAGTAACTAGACATTCTATTCTAATTTGCCAGCAGTGTAAACACCACTAAACACCCCTAAACACCACTAAAAAACCCAAACACTACTAAACACCACTAAACACCACTAAACACCACTAAACACTACTAAACACTACTAAACACCACTAAACACCACTAAACACTACTAAAAACCACTAAATACTACTAAACACTACTAAACACCACTAAATACTACTAAACACCACTAAACACTACTAAACACCACTAAACACTACTAAAAACCACTAAATACTACTAAACACCACTAAACACCACTAAACACCACTAAATACTACTAAAAACCACTAAATACTACTAAACACCACTAAATACTACTAAACACCACTAAATACTACTAAACACCACTAAACACCAATAAACACCAATAAACACCACTAAAAACCAATGAACACCACTTAACATCACTAAACACTACTAAACACCACTAAATACTACTAAACACCACTAAACACTACTAAACACCACGAAACACCACAAAAAAACACTAAATACTACTAAACACTACTAAATACTACTAAACACCACTAAGCACTACTAAGCACTACTAAACACCACTAAACACCACCAAATACTACTAAACACCACTAAATACTACTAAACACCACTAAATACCACTGAACACCACTAAATACCACTAAACACCACTAAATACTACTAAACACCACTAAATACTACTAAACACCACTAAACACTACTAAACACCACTACACACAACTAAATACCACTAAATACCACTAAACACCATTAAACACCACTGAAAACTACTAAAACCCACTAAATACTACTAAACACCACTAAACACCACTAATCACTACTAAGCACTACTAAACACCACTAAATACTACTAAGCACTACCAAACACCACTAAACACTACTAAACACTACTAAACACCACAAAATACTACTAAACACCACTAAACAATAATAAACACCACTAAATACTACCAAACACCACAAAATACTACTAAACACCACAAAATACTACTACTACTAAACACCACTAAACACCACTAAATACTACTAAACACCACTAAACACTACTAAACACCACTAAACACTACTAAACACTACTAAACACCACTAAACACTACTAAACACTACTAAACACCACAACATACTAATAAATACCACTAAACACCACTAAATACCACTAAACACTACTAAACACCACTAAATACCACTAAACACCACTAAACACTACTAAGCACTACTGAAACACCACTAAACACTACTAAACACTACTAAACACCACTAAACACTACTAAACACCACTAAACACTACCAAACACTACTAAACACTACTAAACACCACTAAACTCTACTAAACACTACTAAACACTACCAAACACCACTAAACACCACTAAACACTACTAAATACTAATAAACACCACTAAACACTACTAAACGCTACTAAATACTACTAAACACCAATAAACACCACTAAACGCCACTAAACCCTACTAAATACTACTAAACACCACTAAACACTACTAAACACCACTAAACACTACTGAACACAACTAAACAATACTAAAAAGTACTAAACACCACTAAACACTACTAAACACCACTAAACACCACTAAACACTACTAAATACTACTAAACACCACAAAACACCACTAAACCCTACTAAATACTACTAAACACCACTTAACACCACTAAACACCACTAAACACTACTAAACACCACTAAACACCATTAAACTCTACTAAATACTACTAAACACCGCTAAACACTACTAAACACCACTAAATACTACTAAGCACTACCAAACACCACTAAACACCACTAAACACTACTAAACACTACTAAACACTACTAAACACCACAAAATACTACTAAACACCACTAAACAATACTAAACACCACTAAATACTACCAAACACCACAAAATACTACTAAACACCACAAAAAACTACTAAACACCACTAAATACTACTAAACACCACTAAATACTACAAAACACCACTAAACCCTACTAAATACTACTAAACACCACTAAACACCACTAAACCCTACTAAACACCACAAAACACCACTAAACCCTACTAAATACTACTAAACACCACTTAACACCACTAAACACCACTAAACACTACTAAACACCACTAAACACCACTAAACCCTACTAAATACTACTAAACACCACAAAACACCACTAAACCCTACTAAATACTACTAAACACCACTTAACACCACTAAACACCAATAAACACTACATTACATTACATTACATTACATTACATCTCAGTCCCTCTCCCCATAGACCACATCACATGGTTGTTAATCTGAGTCCCTCTCCCTATACACCACATCACATGGTTGTTAATCTGAGTCCCTCTCCCAATAGACCACCTCAGATGGTTGTTAATCTGAGTCCCTCTACCCATAGACCACATCACATGGTTGTTAATCTGAGTCCCTCTCCCCATAGACCACATCACATGGCTGTTAATCTGAGTCCCTCTCCCCATAGACCAGATCACATGGTTGTTAATCTGAGTCCCTCTCCCCATAGACCACATCACATGGTTGTTAATCTGAGTCCCTCTCCACATAGACCACATCACATGGTTGTTAATCTGAGTCCCTCTCCCCATAGACCACATCACATGGTTGTTAATCTGAGTTCCTCTCCCCATAGACCACATCACATGGTTGTTAATCTGAGTCCCTCTCCCCATAGACCACATCACATGGTTGTTAATCTGAGTCCCTCTCCCCATACACCACATCACATGGTTGTTAATCTGAGTCCCTCTCCCCATAGACCACATCACATGGTTGTTAATCTGAGTCCCTCTCCCCATAGACCACATCACATGGTTGTTAATCTGAGTCCCTCTCCCCATAGACCACATCACATGGTTGTTAATCTGAGTCCCTCTCCCCATACACCACATCACATGGTTGTTAATCTGAGTCCCTCTCCTTCCAGTGGTAAAGATCACACTGAGAACACTGCTAGCCTCTTCTCTGCAGTCAGCAAAGGCAAGTGGGTGTGTCTCTGTCAGTGTGTGTGTCTCTGTCAGTGTGTGTGTCTCTGTCAGTGTGTGTGTCTCTGTCAGTGTGTGTGTCTCTGTCAGTGTGTGTGTGTGTCTCTGTCAGTGTGTGTCTCTGTCAGTGTGTGTGTCTCTGTCAGTGTGTGTGTCTCTGTCAGTGTGTGTGTCTCTGTCAGTGTGTGTGTGTGTCTCTGTCAGTGTGTGTGTGTGTCTCTGTCAGTGTGTGTGTGTGTGTCTCTGTCAGTGTGTGTGTGTGTCTCTGTCAGTGTGTGTGTTAGTGTGTGTGTGTGTGTCTCTGTCACTGTGTGTGTTAGTGTGTGTGTGTGTCTCTGTCAGTGTGTGTGTTAGTGGGTGTGTGTGTCTCTGTCAGTGTGTGTGTTAGTGGGTGTGTCTGTCTCTGTCAGTGTGTGTCTCTGTCAGTGTGTGTGTCTCTGTCAGTGTGTGTGTCTCTGTCAGTGTGTGTGTCTCTGTCATTGTGTGTGTCTCTGTCAGTGTGTGTGGCTCTGTCAGTGTGTGTGTCTCTGTCAGTGTGTGTGTTAGTGGGTGTGCTGATGATTGGATTGAAAGGCCCAGTGTAATCAAAATGAGATTTTCCTGGATTTTATATATATTTCCACACTCTACGAGGTTGGAATAATACTGTGAAAATTGTGAAAATACCTCCCTACCTCCTTTCTCCCTACATCCTACCTCCCTACCTCCTCCTACCTCCCTCCCTCCTCTCTCCCTACATCCTACCTACCTACTTCCCTACCTCCCTAACTCCTACCTCCTCCTACCTCCCTACCTACTCCCTACCTCCTACCTCCTCCTCACCTCCTCCCACTGGTGTATATATCTAATGAGTCTGGACAGCCTCAGGAGCCTCAACAAACTCAAGATCTTCGTAAACCGCACGATCCTCAGCGCCCGGGCCGTCTTGTAGAAGTCCGAGTCGATCCTGGTCTCCACGATGAGGAAGATGTAATCTACTGGTATGGACGAGATGAAGTCCACCACGAACCAGCTCTTCAGATACTTGATCTTGATGGTCTGTGGGTCCAGGATGATCTCGGTGTTGTCCTCCTTGACGATGCCCGTCCGGAAGTTGAGGACCAGGTCGATGAGGAACAAGGTGTCTGAGATGACGTTGAAGACGATCCAGGGCGGAGTGTGCTCGTCCTTGAAGAAGGTGATGCCCACAGGGATGATGATGAGGTTCCCCACCATGAGGAACAGCATGATCAGATCCCAGTAGAACCTAGAGAGAACAGACAGCTTTAACAGTAGAACCGAGAGAGAACAGAGAGCTTTAACAGTAGAACCTAGAGAGAACAGACAGCTTTAACAGTAGAACCGAGAGAGAACAGACAGCTTTAACAGTAGAACCTAGAGAGTACAGACAGCTTTAACAGTAGAACCGAGAGAGAACAGAGAGCTTTAACAGTAGAACCTAGAGAGAACAGACAGCTTTAACAGTAGAACCGAGAGAGAACAGACAGCTTTAACAGTAGAACCTAGAGAGTACAGACAGCTTTAACAGTAGAACCGAGAGAACAGAGAGCTTTAACAGTAGAATCGAGAGAGAACAGACAGCTTTAACAGTAGAACCTAGAGATAATAGAGAGCTTTAACAGAAGAACCGAGAGAGAACAGACAGCTTTAACAGTAGAACCTAGAGAGAACAGACAGCTTTAACAGTAGAACCTAGAGAGAACAGACAGCTTTAACAAAATAACCTAAAGAGAACAGACAGCTTTAACAGTAGAACCCAGAGAGAGGAACAGGGAGGAACCAAACAGATCTTAGAACCTAGGATGGACAGGGAGGAACCAAACAGATCTTAGAATCTGGGAGGAACAGGGAGGAACCAAACAGATCTTAGAACCTAGGAGGGACAGGGAGGAACCAAACAGATCTTAGAACCTAGGAGGGACAAGGAGGAACCAAACAGATCTTAGAACCTAGGAGGGACAGGGAGGAACCAAACAGATCTTAGAACCTAGGAGGGACAAGGAGGAACCAAACAGATCTTAGAACCTAGTAGGAACAGCGAGGAACATGATGAATCAGAGAAAGAGCCCATACAATCTCTACTTCCCAACAAAATATATGTTGTCAGAAATGGGTAATACAAGTTAAATGCTATTCTATTCTATTGTTTTGTTATATTTAATTATATTCTACCCCTAAAGGAGTCGACGTTAGAGCTGCTAGGTTTACTGGAACGCATTAGAGAACATCTCCTTTAAAACGTATGGATTCAGGTTAGAAGAGGAGCAAATTACTCAGGAGGAACATGTGTAACTGAAGGGAGCAGAACAAAACACAGAGGTATGCGCCATGTGATGTGTTTGCTGTGTGTGTGTGTGTGTGTGTGTGTGTGTGCGCATGTGTGTTTGTTGTGTATTCCAGTCCATTCTTGTGTTGTAATTATTTTAAATGTTACTTTTTCTCCCCAATTTCCCGTACGGACTCGGGAGAGGCGAAGTTCGAGAGCCGTGCGTCCTCCGAAACACGACCCAACCAAGCCGCACTGCTTCTTGACACAATGCCCACTTAACCCGGAAACCTGCCGCACCAATGTGTCAGAGGAAATACTGGACACCTGGTGACCGTGTCAGCGTGCACTGCGCCCGGCCCGCCACAAGAGTCTCTAGTCCGCGATGGGACAAGGACATCCCTGCCGGCCAAACCCTCCCCTAACCCGGACGACGCTGGGCCAATTGTGCGCCGCCTCATGGGTCTCCCGGTCGCGCCCGGCTGTGACAGAGCCTGGACTCGAACCCAGAGTCTCTGCGCCACTCGGGAGGCCCTTATTTTGTTGTAATTAACCTAAGATCAATGTAGCAGGAAGAAAATACACCCTCACCCCAGTATGGATCAGAGAGAGAGAGATTGAATTGAGAGAGAGAGATTGAGAGAGAGAGAGAGAGAGAGAGAGAGAGAGAGAGAGAGAGAGAGAGAGAGAGAGAGAGAGAGAGAGAGAGAGAGAGAGAGAGAGAGAGAGAGAGAGAGAGAGTCACCACCAGTCTAAATCACCAGTCTTTGATCGTCTTTCTACAGTCACCACCAGTCTCTGATCGTCTTTCTACAGTCACCACCAGTCTAAATCACCAGTCTCTGATCGTCTTTCTACAGTCACCACCAGTCTAAATCACCAGTCTCTGATCGTCTTTCTACAGTCACCACCAGTCTCTGATCGTCTTTCTACAGTCACCACCAGTCTAAATCACCAGTCTCTGATCGTCTTTCTACAGTCACCACCAGTCTCTGATCGTCTTCTACAGTCTAAATCACCAGTCTCTGATCGTCTTTCTACAGTCACCACCAGTCTAAATCACCAGTCTCTGATCGTCTTTCTACAGTCACCACCAGTCTCTGATCGTCTTCTACAGTCTAAATCACCAGTCTCTGATCGTCTTTCTACAGTCACCACCAGTCTAAATCACCAGTCTCTGATCGTCTTTCTACAGTCACCACCAGTCTCTGATCGTCTTTCTACAGTCACCACCAGTCTCTGATCGTCTTTCTACAGTCACCACCAGTCTCTGATCGTCTTTCTACAGTCACCACCAGTCTAAATCACCAGTCTCTGATCGTCTTCTACAGTCACCACCAGTCTCTGATCGTCTTCTACAGTCACCACCAGTCTCTGATCGTCTTTCTACAGTCACCACCAGTCTAAATCACCAGTCTGATCGTCTTTCTACAGTCACCACCAGTCTAAATCACCAGTCTCTGATCGTCTTCTACAGTCACCACCAGTCTAAATCACCAGTCTGATCGTCTTTCTACAGTCACCACCAGTCTAAATCACCAGTCTTTGATCGTCTTTCTACAGTCACCACCAGTCTAAATCACCAGTCTCTGATCGTCTTTCTACAGTCACCACCAGTCTCTGATCGTCTTTCTACAGTCACCACCAGTCTCTGATCGTCTTCTACAGTCACCACCAGTCTAAATCACCAGTCTCTGATCAGATGTATGTATTTGTTACATAGTGAAAGAGAAGAAGACAGTGAGGAGCATTACATGTAATTGATTCTATAGTAATACATTGACAGTACCACAGACATATATATAGCTAGTCTATAATACAGATATAGCATGGATCTACAGTAATCACTGATATTGTCCAAGAGAGAGAACACAGAACACTCCATCCTACCTAAAAGAACAACACTTTGATGGCAGGGCAGGGCGGGCAGGGCAGGGCAGGGCAGGGAGGGCAGGGCGGTCAGGGCAGGGCGGTCAGGGCAGGGCAGGGCAGGCAGGGCAGGGCAGGGAGGGCAGGGCGGTCAGGGCAGGGCGGTCAGGGCAGGGAGGGCAGGGCGGTCAGGGCAGGGAGGGCAGGGCAGGGCAGGGCGGTCAGGGCAGGGCGGTCAGGGCAGGGCAGGGCAGGGCAGGGCAGGGCGGTCAGGGCAGGGAGGGCAGGGCAGGGCAGGGCGGTCAGGGCAGGGCAGGGCAGGGAGGGCAGGGCGGGCAGGGCAGGGCGGTCAGGGCAGGGCAGGGCAGGGAGGGCAGGGCAGGGCAGGGCGGGCAGGGCAGGGCAGGGCGGTCAGGGCAGGGCAGGGCAGGGAGGGCAGGGCGGTCAGGGCAGGGAGGGCAGGGCAGGGCAGGGCGGTCAGGGCAGGGAGGGCAGGGCAGGGCAGGGCGGTCAGGGCAGGGCGGTCAGGGCAGGGAGGGCAGGGCGGTCAGGGCAGGGCAGGGAGGGCAGGGCGGTCAGGGCAGGGAGGGCAGGGCGGGCAGGGCAGGGCAGGGAGGGCAGGGCGGTCAGGGCAGGGAGGGCAGGGCAGGGCAGGGCGGTCAGGGCAGGGCGGTCAGGGCAGGGCAGGGCAGGGCGGTCAGGGCAGGGCAGGGCAGGGCGGTCAGGGCAGGGCGGTCAGGGCAGGGCAGGGCAGGGCCGGGCGGTCAGGGCAGGGAGGGCAGGGCAGGGCAGGGCGGTCAGGGCAGGGCAGGGCAGGGAGGGCAGGGCAGGGCAGGGCGGGCAGGGCAGGGCAGGGAGGGCAGGGCAGGGCAGGGCGGGCAGGGCAGGGCAGGGCGGGCAGGGCAGGGCAGGGCGGTCAGGGCAGGGCAGGGCAGGGAGGGCAGGGCGGTCAGGGCAGGGAGGGCAGGGCAGGGCAGGGCGGTCAGGGCAGGGCGGTCAGGGCAGGGCAGGGCAGGGCAGGGCGGTCAGGGCAGGGAGGGCAGGGCAGGGCAGGGCGGTCAGGGCAGGGCAGGGAGGGCAGGGCAGGGCAGGGCGGGCAGGGCAGGGCGGTCAGGGCAGGGCAGGGAGGGCAGGGCAGGGCAGGGCGGGCAGGGCAGGGCAGGGCAGGGCGGTCAGGGCAGGGCAGGGCAGGGAGGGCAGGGCAGGGCAGGGCGGGCAGGGCGGGCAGGGCAGGGCAGGGCGGGCAGGGCAGGGCGGGCAGGGCAGGGCAGGGCGGGCAGGGCGGTCAGGGCAGGGCGGGCAGGGCAGGGCAGGGAGGGGAGGGGAAGGGACCATTTTGTTATAATCAGCTTTCTGTTGTTTCTCTGCCAAACAAAGCCTTTGCATTATGCTAACTAGTTGCTCATCTGTCTGCTCCCCCCCCTCCCCCCTCTGTCTCTCTCTCCCTCTCTCAATTTAAGGGGCTTTATTGGCATGGGAAACATATGTGAAACACAAGTGAAATAGATAATAAACTAAATTGAAATAAACAATAATAAATAAAATAACAGTAAACATTACACTCACAAAAGTTCCAAAAGAATAAAGACATTTCAAATGTCCTATTTTGTACAAAAGGTAAAATAAATAAACATAGATATGGGTTGTATTTACAATGGTGTTTGTTCTTCACTGGTTGCCCTTTTCTTGTGGCAACAGGTCACACATCTTGCTGCTGTGATGACACACTGTGGTATTTCACCCAGTAGATATGGGAGTTTATCAAAATTGGATTTGTGTTCGAATTCTTTGTAGGTCTGTGTAATCTGAGGGAAATGTGTGTCTCTAATATGGTCATACATTTGACAGGAGGTTAGGAAGTGCACCTCAGTTTCCACCTCATTTTGTGGGCAGTGCGCACATAGCCTGTCTTCTCTTGAGAGCCATGTCTGCTGCCTTCGGAGGCAGCATAGCAAGGCTATGCTCACTGAGTCTCTCTCTCTCTCTGTCCCTCTCTCTCTCACTCTGCCCTCTCTCTCTCACTCTGTCCCTCTCTCTGCCCTCTCTCTCTCACTCTCTGTCCCTCTATATCTCTCCGTCCCTCTATCTCTCTGTCCCTCTCTCTCTCTCTCTCTCCCTCTCTCTTTCTCTCTCTCTCTGCTTCTCCCTCTCTCTCTCTCTGTTCCTTTTTCTCTCTCTGCCCATCTCTTTCTCTCTCTCTGCCTTTTCCCCACTCTCTACCCCTCTCTATCCCACTCTCTCTATCTGTCCCTCTCTCTGCTCTTCTGCCTGTTGCCTGTCTCTCTCTCCCTCTCCCTCTGTCTATAACCCCTCGCTCTCTCTCTCTCTCTCTCTTTCTATCTCTCTCTCTCTCCCTCTCTTTCTGTCCCTAACCCCTCTCTCTCTCTTTCTCCCTCTCCGTCTGTCTATAACCCCTCTCTCTCTCTCGCTTTCTATCTCTCTCTCTCTCCCTCTCTTTCTGTCCCTAACCCCCCTCTCTCTCTCTCGCCTCTCTTTCTGTCCCTAACCCCCCTCTCTCTCTCTCTCCCTCTCCCTCTGTCCCTAACCCCCCTCTCTCTCTTTCTCCCTCTCCCTCTGTCTATAACCTCTCTCTCTCTCTCTCTCTCTCTCTCTCTCTCTCTCTCTCTCTCTCTCTCTCTCTCTCTCTCTCTCTCTCTCTCTCTCTCTCTCTCTCTCTCTCTCTCTCTCTCTCTCTCTCTCTCTCTCTCTCTCTCTCTCTCTCTCTCTCTCTCTCTCCCTAACCCCCTCCCTCTCTCTCTCTCTATCTCTCTCTGTCCCTAACCCCCCTCTCTCTATCTCTCTATCTATCTATCCCTCTCTGCCCTCTCTCTCTCTCTATGCAGTGCTGTGACACACTGATCCTAATTGCTCTTCCCTCCTCTGGTGGATAAATCCCTGCGTTATCTCTAGTGAATCCATGTCCTCTCCAGGAGCCCGCCCTCACCAGCCAGATGTTTGAGCAGTTAGCATTAAAGGGAAAATCTGGGATTGGAAAAACAACAGAGGGGTCAACCTTTTACATTTGCCAACTGTAAAGTTTTGTAGAGGAGGAATAATGGTCTGGGGTTGTTTTTCAAGGTTCGGGCCCCTTACAGATAGTTCGGGTGAATGGAAATCTTAACACTACAGCACACAATTACATTCTAGATGATTCTTTGCTTCCAACTTTGTGGCAACTTTGGGGAAGGCCCTTTCCTGTTTCGGCATGACAATGCCCCAGTGCACAAAGCAAGGTACATACAGAAATGGTTTGTTGAGATCAGTGTGGAAGAACTGGCCTGCACAGAGCCCTGACCCCAACCCCATCGAACACCTTTGGAATGAATAGCCTAGGCTAAATGGAAGCAAGTCCCTGCAGCAATGTTCCAACATCTAGTGGAAAGCCTTCCCAGAAGAGTGGAGGCTGTTATAGCAGCAAATGGAATGAGATGTTCGACGAGCAGGTGTCCACATACTTTTGGTCATCTAGTGTATGTTGAAAGCACCAAGCTGTCTGTTTAAACTACTAGCACACATCTCAGACAACAATGCATACACCACAAGGCATGCCACCAGAGGTCTCTTCACAATCCCCAAGTCCAGAACAGACTACGGGAGGCACACAGTACTACATAGAGACATGACTACATGGAACGATTTCATATCAAGTAACTCATGCAAGCAGTAACATTAACATTAAGTAGAATCAGATTAAAAAATCTACACCTTATGGAACAATGCAGACTGTGAAGAGACACACACACACACACACACACACACACACACACACACACACACACACACACACACACACACACACACACACACACACACACACACACACACACACACGTGCATTGTAATATTGTTGTTTTTTAATTTACGGATAGCCAGGGGCACACCCCAACACTCAGACATCATTTACAAAGGAAGCATGTGTTTAGTGAGTCCGCCAGATCAGGCAGTCAGTGTGTGTGTGAATTAGACCATTTTCCTGTCCTGCTAAGAATTCAAAATGTAACAAATACTTTTGTGTGTCAGGGAAAATGTATGGAGTAAAAAATACAATATGTTCTTTAGGAATGTAGTGAAATAAAAGTAGTCCAAAAAAAATTACAATTAAAAAATAAATAGTAAAGTAAAGTACAGATACACCCAAAAACTACTATTTTTAATTAAGAACTTTACACCACTGGTGGTATTATAAATGTTGTGTTGTTTTATATCTGATGTAACTGCCTTAATATGTTTAGACCCCAGGAAGAGTAGCTGCTGCCTTGGCAGGAACTAATGGGGATCCATAATAAACCCCAGGAAGAGTAGCTGCAGCCTTGGCAGGAACTAATGGGGATCCATAATAAACCCCAGGAAGAGTAGCTGCTGTCTTGGCAGGGACTAATGGGGATCCATAATAAACCCCAGGAAGAGTAGCTGCTGTCTTGGCAGGAACTAATGGGGATCCATAATAAACCCCAGGAAGAGTAGCTGCTGCCTTGACAGGAACTAATGGGGATCCATAATAAACCCCAGGAAGAGTAGCTGCTGCCTTGGCAGGAACTAATGGGGATCCATAATAAACCCCAGGAAGAGTAGCTGCTGCCTTGACAGGAACTAATGGGGATCCATAATAAACCCCAGGAAGAGTAGCTGCTGTCTTGGCAGGAACTAATGGGGATCCATAATAAACCCCAGGAAGAGTAGCTGCTGCCTTGGTAGGAACTAATGGGGATCCATAATAAACCCCAGGAAGAGTAGCTGCTGTCTTGGCAGGAACTAATGGGGATCCATAATAAACCCCAGGAAGAGTAGCTGCTGCCTTGACAGGAACTAATGGGGATCCATAATAAACCCCAGGAAGAGTAGCTGCTGCCTTGGCAGGAACTAATGGGGATCCATAATAAACCCCAGGAAGAGTAGCTGCTGCCTTGACAGGAACTAATGGGGATCCATAATAAACCCCAGGAAGAGTAGCTGCTGCCTTGACAGGAACTAATGGAGATCCATAATAAACCCCAGGAAGAGTAGCTGCTGCCTTGACAGGAACTAATGGGGATCCATAATAAACCCCAGGAAGAGTAGCTGCTGCCTTGACAGGAACTAATGGAGATCCATAATAAACCCCAGGAAGAGTAGCTGCTGCCTGTTGCTGACTGCTCTGTGCCTGTTGCTGACTGCTCTGTGCCTGTTGCTGACTGCTCTCTTCCTGTTGCTGACTGCTCTCTTCCTGTTGCTGACTGCTCTCTTCCTGTTGCTGATTGCTCTCTTCCTGTTGCTGACTGCTCTGTGCCTGTTGCTGACTGCTCTCTTCCTGTTGCCGACTGCTCTCTTCCTGTTGCTGACTGCTCTCTTCCTGTTGCTGACTGCTATGTTCCTGTTGCTCTCTTCCTGTTGCTGACTGCTCTCTTCCTGTTGCTGACTGCTCTCTTCCTGTTGCTGACTGCTCTGTGCCTGTTGCTGACTGCTCTCTTCCTGTTGCTGACTGCTCTCTTCCTGTTGCTGACTGCTCTCTTCCTGTTGCTGACTGCTCTCTTCCTGTTGCTGACTGCTCTCTTCCTGTTGCTGACTGCTCTGTGCCTGTTGCTGACTGCTCTCTTCCTGTTGCTGACTGCTCTCTTCCTGTTGCTGACTGCTCTCTTCCTGTTGCTGACTGCTCTCTTCCTGTTGCTGACTGCTCTCTTCCTGTTGCTGACTGCTCTGTGCCTGTTGCTGACTGCTCTCTTCCTGTTGCTGACTGCTCTCTTCCTGTTGCTGACTGCTCTCTTCCTGTTGCTGACTGCTCTGTGCCTGTTGCTGACTGCTCTCTTCCTGTTGCTGACTGCTCTCTTCCTGTTGCTGACTGCTCTCTTCCTGTTGCTGACTGCTCCGTGCCTGGTGCTGACTGCTCTCTTCCTGTTGCTGACTGCTCTCTTCCTGTTGCTGACTGCTCTCTTCCTGTTGCTGACTGCTCTGTGCATGATGCTGACTGCTCTCTTCCTGTTGCTGACTGCTCTCTTCCTGTTGCTGACTGCTCTCTTCCTGTTGCTGACTGCTCTCGTCCTGTTGCTGATTGCTCTGTGCCTGTCGCTACTGCTCTTAGAGGACAGGAATGAACAGCTGGTCGGCCGGCCTAAAAAACGGACAGTACTTTACTGCCCACGACACATATGGTCACATCAGCACAACTTCTGCTGATCTGACTGTGCAGAGCCTGCCCTCCTCTCTCTCTAAAACAACCACCACTTCACTGACAACCAGGGTTAGGGCCATTTCACCAGAAACAGGGGTTCTAGGTTGGAAGCAGGGTTAGGGCCATTTCACCAGAAACAGGGGTTCTAGGTTGGAAGTAGGGTTAGGGATTAATTCCATTCCAATTCAGTCCAATTCTGGAAGCATTTTGAACATTCTAATTGTAATTCTAAATTCTAATTGAAAAGCATGTTCCATACACACAAAAAGCTTATTTCTCGAAAATGTTGTGAGCAAATTTGTTTACATCCCTGTTAGTGAGCATTTCTCCTTTTCCAAGACAATCCATCCAGCTGACAAGTGTGGCATATCAAAAAGCCTTGCGCTGGGGACAATAAAAGGCCACTCTAAAATGGGCAGTTTTGTCACACAACACAATACCACAGATGTCTCAAGATTTGAAGGAGCATGCAATTGGCATGCTGACTGCAGGAATGTCCACCAAAGCTGTTGCCAAAGAATTAAATGTTAATCTCTCTACCATAAGCCGCCTCCAACGTCATTTTAGAGAATTTGGCAGTAAGTCCAACCGGCCTCACAACCGCAGACAACGTGTTACCATGCCAGCCACATCCAGCTTCTTCACTTGCGGGATTGTCTGAGACCAGCCACATGGACAGCTGATGAAACTGTGGGTTTGGACACCCGAAGAACTTCTACACAAACTGTCAGAAACCGTCTCGAGGAAGCTCATCTGCGCGCTCGTTGTCCTGACTGTAGTTCGTCGTCGTAACCGACTTCAGTGGGCAAATGCTCACCTTCGATGGCCACTGGCACACTGGAGAACTGTGTTCTTCACGGATGAATTCCGATTTCAACTGTACCGGGCAGATGGTAGACAGTGTCTATGGGGTCGTGTGAGTGAGCAGTTTGCTGATGTCAACGTTGTGAACAGAGTGGTGGTGGGGTTATGGTATGGGCAGGCATAAGCTACGGACAATGAACACAATTGCATTTTATCAATGGCAATTTGAATGCACAGAGATACAGTGATGAGATCTTGAGTCCCATTGTCAATCCATTAATCCACCACCATCACCTCATGTTTCAGCATGATAATCCATGGCCCCATGTCACAAGGATCTGTAAACAATTCCTGGATGCTGAAAATGTCTCAGTTCTTCCATGGCCTTCATACTCACCAGACATGTCATTGAGCATGTTTGGGATGCTCTGGATCGAAGTGTACGACAGAGTGTTCCAGATCCCTCCAATATCCAGCAACTTCGCAGAGCCATTGTAGAGGAGTGGGACAACATTCCACAGGCCACCATTCAACAGCCTGATCAACTCTATGTGAAGGAGATGTGTCGCGCTGCATGAGGCAAATGGTGGTCACACCAGATACTGACTGGGTTTCTGATCCAAGCCCCTACCTTTATTTAAAGGTATCTGTGACCAACAGATGCATATCTGTATTCCCAGTTATGTGAAATCCATAGATTAGGGCTTAATACATTTATTTAAATGGACTGATTTCCTTATATGAACTGTAACTCAGTAAAATCTTTGAAATTGTAACATGTTGTCACACCCTGGCCATAGAGAGGTTTTTATTCTCTATTTTGGTTAGGCCAGGGTGTGACTAGGGTGGGCATTCTAGTTTGTTTATTTCTATGTTTTCTTTGTGTTTGGCCGGGTGTGGTTCTCAATCAGAGGCAGCTGTCTATCGTTGTCTCTGATTGAGAACCATACTTAGGTAGCCCTTTTTTCCACCTGTTTTTGTGGGATATTGACTTTTGTTTAGGGCACATAGCCTTTAGCTTCACAGTTTGTTTTGGTAGTGTTTATTGTTTTGTTGGCGACATCTACTATTAAAAGTATGTACGCTCACTTGGTCCTCTCCTTTCAAAAGCCGTAACACATGTTGCGTTTATATTTTTGTTCAGTGTATGTACAGTCTTTCAGAGGGGTTCCATTAAAAGTAGAAGTCACATTTTGATTGGACCTTGTGTGCAATTGACCAATAAAGTGATCTTCATGTTAATTTGATCACCCTGCTGTTGCAGGAAATGAAAACTTGGAGTGTATTCAAGGTTTAAAAAGGCTTCTAAAGTTTGTCATTTTCACTTTTTTTTTTAAAGAAGAAAAGTTGACGTTCATTTACTGCATTTCTACGCAATTAAACAAATTTAAAATAAAATTTGGAGAACAGCAAATACAAACAAAAATGACATAGAGTAGGCCTAATCAGAAACGTAGTGACGTAGAGTAGGCCTAATCATCGGATGGGGCCACAGTGTCTCCTGACCCCTCCTGTCTCAGCCTCCAGTATTTATGCTGCAGTAGTTTATGTGTCGGGGGGCTAGGGCCAGTCTGTTATATCTGGAGTATTTCTGCTGTCTTATCCGGTGTCCTGTGTGAATTTAAGTATGCTCTCTCTAATTCTTTTCTTTCTTTCTTTCTTTCTTTCTTTCTTTCTTTCTTTCTTTCTTTCTTTCTTTCTTTCTTTCTCTCTCTCTCTCTCTCTCAGAGGACCTGAGCCCTAGGACCATGCCTCAGGACTACCTGGCATGATGACTCCTTGTTGTCCCCAGTCCACCTGGGGACTGGAGCTGCTGCTCCAGTTTCAACTGTTCTGCCTGCGGTTATGGAACCCTGACCTGTTCACTGATTACTATTATTTGACCCTGCTGGTCATTTATGAACATTTGAACATCTTGGCCATGTTCTGTTATAATCTCCACCCGGCACAGCCAGAAGAGGACTGGCCACCCCTCATAGCCTGGTTTCTCTCTAGGTTTCTTCCTAGGTTTTGGCCTTTCTAGGGAGTTTTTCCTAGCCACCGTGCTTCTACACCTGTACAGCACTTTGATATATCAGCTGATGTAAGAAGGGCTATATAAATACATTTGATGATGATTTACTAATCAGAGGTGCCTCCCAGGTGGCACAGTGGTCTAAGAGACTGCATCGCAGTGCTAGCTGTGCCACCAGAGATTCTAGGTTCGAGCCCAGGCTCTGCCGCAGCCGGCCGCGCCCGGGAGGCTCATGGGGCGACGCACAATTGGGCCAGCGTTGTCCGAGTTAGGGAGGGTTTGGCCTGCAGGGATATCCTTGTCTCATCGTGCACTAGCGACTCATGTGGCGGGCCGGGCGCAGTGCACGCTGACCAGGTCGCCAGGTGTACGGTGTTTCCTCCGACACATTGGTGAGGCTGGCTTCTGGATTGGATGTGCGCTGTGTCAAGAAGCAGTGCGGCTTGGTTGGGTTGTGTTTTGGAGGACGCATTGCTCTCGACCTTCGCCTCTCCCTAGTCCGTACGGGTGTTGCAGCGATGAGACAAGACAGTAACTACTACCAATTGGATACCATGAAATTGGGGAGAAAAAGGGGTAAAAAAATGATTTTAAAAAATAAAAAAAGATTTACTAATCAGAGACGTTCATTCTCCTTTCTTTGCACAGGCCTTTTTACAAACACTTTTCATGTTGTATATGCAACCTACTTTTTACTACTCTGCTGACAAACAGATCAGTAAAAACGACCTTGTTTTGAATGCAACAGTGAAGCCATGAAGGGGAGACAGAAATTGTACAATATGACGTCCATCTAGCCTGGGCGATGAAATTATTTTATACATACATACATACATACATACATACACACACACACACACACACACACACACACACACACACACACACACACACACACACACACACACACACACACACACACACACACACAACACAACACACACAACACAACACACACAACACACACACACACACACACATAGACAGAAGTCAGCTCAGAGAGGCCCAGCTCGCGCTCCAGCTTCACTGGATGTTGTCGATTTTGATCCCGGTAACGGGATCCGTGCACTAAGATTAAGACAGTTCCCTAGTAACATTAAGACAGTTCCCTAGTAACATTAAGACAGTACCCTAGTAACATTAAGACAGTTCCCTAGTAACATTAAGACAGTTCCCTAGTAACATTAAGACAGTTCCCTAGTAACATTAAGACAGTTCCCTAGTAACATTAAGACAGTTCCCTAGTAACATTAAGACAGTTCCCTAGTAACATTAAGACAGTTCCCTAGTAACATTAAGACAGTTCCCTAGTAACATTAAGACAGTTCCCAAAATCATTATTTCAAAAACGTTTTTTAGATTATCGTCACAGTATAGTTCCAGAAACAACTTGTGCTCATATACATGTAACTTCATCACCACATCTCCCCCTACCTTCCTCTGTCCTCCCCTCCTCTCTGTCCTCCCCTCCTCCTCTCTCCTCCCTACCGTCCTCCCCTCCTCTCTCCCCCCTACCTTCCCCTGTCCTCCCCTCCTCTCTCCCCCCTACCTTCCCCTGTCCTCCCCTCCTCCTCTCTCCCCCCTACCTTCCTCTGTCCTCCCCTCCTCTCTCCCCCCTACCTTCCCCTGTCCTCCCCTCCTCCTCTCTCCCCCCTACCTTCCTCTGTCCCCTCCTCCTCTCTCCCCCCTACCTTCCTCTGTCCTCCCCTCCTCTCTCCCCCTACCTTCCTCTGTCCTCCCCTCCTCTCTCCCCCCTACCTTCCTCTGTCCTCCCCTCCTCTCTCCCCCTACCTTCCTCTGTCCTCTGTCCTCCCCTCCTCCTCTCTCCCCCTACCTTCCCATGTCCTCACTCCCCCACCCCACCCCCCCAAAACACCCTCCCATTAAACTAATTGTGAGGTCATAATCCTGCCTGATGTGTGCTTGTAATATCTTGAACAGTCATGTGACTCTATTTTAATTACCCCATTTTAAAAAGCCCTGACCTAGCTCATAGCGGTCCGGCCTGCTGCACACTCTCTCTCTCTGTAATCCCATGGCCTCACTAAATGTAATTCAGATGAGTGTGGGGGGGGGGGGGGGGGACACTGTAACACATCAGGATAGGAGGATAAGTCCCAACATGCCAGGACAGTGGACATGTCCTGTTGATGAGAGCAGAGAGAGAGAACTCAAGGTTAAAATGATACGGGAGAACAAAACATTTTATGTGTGTGGTGATGAACAGATGGCATGATGGAACGAATGCACTTGTTTGTGTTGGTGTGGTATGAAATAAATAGTTGTGAGACAGGATCTCTCTCTCTCTCTCTCTCTCTCTCTGAGCACACATATGTACACACACAGACATATCCATATTGAGTCAAAACAAACTGAGCCTAAAAGATCAGTCCCAGCAGTATTAGTCGGATATGAATATGCCTGGAACTGCAAAATGAATATGCATGCCAGTAGTCAAATCTAAAAACGGTATTTAAATTGAACTGGCATCTATGTTTCAGTTTTACTTCAGACAAGACCCAATAGGAGCATTGAGTTTAAATTAAAAAAACAGAAAGAGTCTTGACTTTCATCAGCTGACACCATCTCAAACATCTGTATCCTGTGAACATAACACCAAGGGTGACCACAAACTTTTCTTCATATGTTACTGGAAAGCTTAACTTGGTGAGCTAGTCAATTATTATCACAACAATGAATCGGAGAGGGTGTGAAAACTACGAGAGGCCTTTAACTTGTCTAAATCAGACACTTGTCTGGTTTCAGTCAAACTATTCAGTAACCTAATTAATGACTGATAAAGATCCTCAGGAACGATAATTACCTAAAATCACTGTATGGGTGAATGATCCAAAATCCTGCAGACTTGACGCGTTCTCTCTCGTGTTCCACGGCCCTCTCGCTCCCCAACATTCTCAGAGAGAACTTGTTGACTCCTGGTTGAAGCATCGCCCCGAACTGCCGGTGCATGAAGCCCGCCCGGTACAACTGCTCTACTTCGTCTGGCATGATCGGTTCGGTTCCTTCTAACTTGATGAAAGTGGACTGATCGAAGACGGACGATCGGCGATGTGCACCAGCACTGCGACCGCCGGCACCCTGCACTCCCAGCTCGCCCCCTCCGGGGTAACTCTCTTCGTTAGCACCGGTGTCTGCCTCGGAGATCAGCCTCCGCTGCTCAGCTGGATCTGACCCAAGAGTAAGTCGACCAGTGATGGAGGAAAGGCGACCTCTGACCAGACGACAGTCCCCATTCAAGTTGGTCTTGATGGCAATGTCCGTTTCCAAGTCTCCGGCGGTTCCGCTCTTGGGGTCCCGGTCCCCGTTGCTCTTCCAGCTGCTGGTGGGGGATGATCCAGGAGGAGGGAGCGACTTCAGCCTGATACCGGTACTTTTCTTCTTGGTGTCGTCGCTACCACCGTATTCTCCTCCGTCGTCAACCATCACAGATACAGAGCCTTTTTGATCAATGTTTTGCGGCAAGCTGTACAGCCTTTTGCGCATGGATGAATGAAACCTATCCATTATGATGGTATTTAGGAACAGATGCGACAGATACGCACTAGTCTGGGCTACGAGAAAAACGCGTTGGACAAAGAAACACAAATATACACGCTATGATGATTACAAAACATGTATTTCATAAACTCAAACGGCGCCAGGTTTGCGAAAGCAGTGACGGCGCATCTGCAGCAGAACAGGGACAGTTCGAATCTTACTTGACACTTGAAATGTGCTGCTGTCTGCTCCGGGTTGCAACAGTTCGTACCGCTTCGGCGCGACGGTCATATTACGGTAGGCCTACATGTCCGGGAACTCAATGAATGACATCCAGCTATTAAGTTATTCCTAAACCAGAGTGTAGTAGCCTAGATGACGACAACACATCAGGGGTACTGATGCTGCCTGCATGCTGTCTGCGCTAATTATCGGACGTGCCAGTCGGGAGGCAGAGTGAGGAAGGATGCTGGCTGGCTTGTGCCTCTGTGGTCCTTAATGACAAAGCATGATCTCCTCTCTCTCCTGATTCTCCTCCCCAAATATTAAAGCCCTGGCTAGCTGGCTGTCAATAGGAAATTATGACATGCAGCCTTCCACGCAGTCAGTCAGTCCTCACCAGCTTGCTTTCAAACACCGCTGGCTGCTGTGTGTGCTGATATCGATGATCTACCGGGTTGCCATAGGAGCGCTACTCTCAGCACCCAGGAGTCAGGCTGGATGATAAGAGGGTGTGATTTAAAAACACCCTTGACAGTCTTGGATGATATACTTTGTTGTAAATGATCAACTATAGGCTGCTACACACACACACACACACACACACACACACACACACACACACACACACAAAGACACACTGGTTCATAGCTGAACTGCTGTTATTTATCTGGGTTAATTGATGGGTCAATGACATTCACAAATAACATTTCCGTTTTACTTCCTGAATTGAATTGTATCCAACTGTGCTGGTCATACACAAAGACAATGACCTCCTCCCAAATGGGTCCCTACTCCCTATATATAGTGCACTACTTTTGACCAGAGCCCTATGGACCCTAGTGCACTATATAGGGACTAGGGTGCCATTATTTAGGATCTAAATGGCTTTGTTTAATTGTCTTAAGGGGCAGAGAGAGAAGGGCAATTAGCTTTCCAACAACTGCTTCTGTTATTATGGTATCTAGCCGTCTGATAGAGTCATTGTATTGGTGCTGTGTGTGTGTGTGTGTGTGTGTGTGTGTGTGTGTGTGTGTGTGTGTGTGTGTGTGTGTGTAGGTGTGTGTGTGTGTACGTGTGTGTGTTTTATGTGTGTGTGTGTAAGTGTGTGTGTGGGGAGGGGGCATCTGTCAAATAAACGTTTATTTATTTACTGAAAACACAATTTTTTATCTTTGAATAAACCAACTGGTAGTCCTTTATTACAAATCAGATTTGCCAAGCTATGCTTTGTTCTCCAGTCTGTGTGTGTGTGTGTGTGTGTGTCCATTATGACATCTGTGATGTTCCGACCACTGTGTGACAACCTCAGTCCAGATGTTGTGCCCCGTTGTATTAAATGGTTCTGCCAGATAGCTGACTCTCTATATGGGATACATGGTTCTGCCAGATAGCTCACTCTCTATATGGGATACATGGTTCTGCCAGATAGCTGACTCTCTATATGGGATACATGGTTCTGCCAGATAGCTGACTCTCTATATGGGATACATGGTTCTGCCAGATAGCTGACTCTCTATATGGGATAAATGGTTCTGCCAGATAGCTGACTCTCTATATGGGATACATGGTTCTGCCAGATAGCTGACTCTCTATATGGGATACATGGTTCTGCCAGATAGTTGACTCTCTATATGGGATACATGGTTCTGCCAGATAGCTGACTCTCTATATGGGATAAATGGTTCTCCCAGATAGCTGACTCTCTATATGGGATACATGGTTCTGCCAGATAGCTGACTCTCTATATGGGATACATGATTCTGCCAGATTTTTTTTTTTTTTTTTTACCTTTATTTAACTAGGCAAGTCAGTTAAGAACAAATTCTTATTTTCAATGACGGCCTAGGAACAGTGGGTTAACTGCCTGTTCAGGGGCAGAACGACAGATTTGTACCTTGTCAGCTCGGGGATTTGAACTTGCAACCTTTCGGTTACTAGTCCAACGCTCTAACCACTAGGCTACCCTGCCGCCCCAATCAGAGCTGACTCTCTATATGGGATACATGGTTCTGCCAGATAGCTGACTCTCTATATGGGATACATGGTTCTGCCAGATAGCTGACTCTCTATATGAGACAATAGTGCCCCCTTCAGTTGTGCTTCTGCCGTTTGGATCTGGATGGAAGAGTTCTGGACTTGCGCTAAAAACAGAGAGAATTATGAGCCCGATGGTGGAGAAATGAAAGATGCATGTAGTCACACACACACACACACACACACACACACACACACACACACACACACACACACACACACCGCACACACCGTACACACACACACACACACCGCACACACCCCGTACACACCCCGTAAACAAATCACCTATCTTGGGAGATTTTAGCTTTATTTAGTTGGTAGCCTTTTCCCTGCATCAACCAGTAACTAACTACCTGTAGCTCTTCTACTCACACAGCGTTGTTGGTTCCTCATGTGACCACTAGGTGGTGCTGTTTTCCCATGTAACACTAAAGAAGCCAGCACAATGTTTACAGCCCATGCCTGTCTGCTGGTTGTGAAGAGGTGTGTGTGTGTGTGTGTGTGTGTGTGTGTGTGTTTGTGTGTGTGTGATTGCAAGCTCGGAAATGGATGAAAATCAAGTCATCAACTGAAACAAACCATTTCGTTTTTAGTTTTTTATTCTTAAAAATGACTTGGGATTGATTTGGGGATTGCTTTACAAGTGTCAATCTTGACATACATAACATAGTTCCTGTTGTTCCACTGCCTCCTACCTAGCTCCAACGTCTAGATATACTGTATAACATTATCATCTATAGAGATCAACACACTGTCCATTACGCTATCTATCAAAGCTCTAAATATGATTATAGAACACCATACAGCTAGCTATCCAGTACGCTATCTATAAAAGCTCTAAAGATGATTATAGATCACCATACAGCTAGCTATCCAGTACGCGATCTATCAAAGCTCTAGAGATGATTAGAGAATCTAAAAGCTGCTAAGAGGGATTTGTATATATTAATATCAATATTGATTATTATTGCATAGGATAATAGCCATGCTATACACAATACACACTTTAGTTCAGTCAAACACAGCAGTTAGAAGGATTAGGAGGAGTTGTTACAATTACATACTAAATTAACTTTACAGAGATTTTTTTTAAATTTCCATTATTTTTTCAAAATGTAAGTGCATCTCATGAATGAATATCCTTCATATTACTACATGTATGGTTATATAAGGTGGTTGGATACATACATACAGTACATGTTAAATATAGGAATTTTCAATCAAATTCAAAAGACAGGGACACATTGCAAAGCCCTTACTAAAATGTGAAACCAGAAATAATCTGATAAAATATGAATAAATAAGTAACCGATTTATAAAATGGTATGCAGCAGAATGATAAACTGTACAGATCTACTGTCATACCAGATTATAATTGGTGGCGTTTTTTCCCCTCCCATTTTACATTGCAAAGTCTTTAGCACAAATAGTGATTATCTATCGAAGTAAACAAAAAAACAAGTCTGAGTCCCAAGTGACACCCTATTCTATACCATTCACATTCAAATCTGGACTTTGAAACCATTTCCACTCTTGTTTCTTTAATCCGGGCCTGGTTTAGACCTGGAACACCAGTTAGGTGTTAACAGGTAAAACAGAATAAACATCAGTTCTACATACCTCGTATGATAAGATTTGAATACTCCTGCCCTATAGAGTGCAGTACTCTTGACCAGAGACCTTCGGGGGGGGAGGGGGGAGGGGGGGGGGACTATATAGGGAAATAGAGTGTCATTTGGGACGTAGGCCAAAAAGCCATGTCATGTCTGGACCAAACAGAAAGTTAGAATACCTTGCATGCATTACTTCAGAATTAAGTAAAAATTGGAAAATGATAAGAATTTTGATAAGAATACATAATCAATCAAACAATCGATAAACAGCGACAATCAATAACTGCATGCAGCAAACAATGGTTATAATGCTTCATAGACACTTCGTAAATCATTCATAATGTTATGGGATCACGTTCATTGATCACATTCTTCACCCTTATCACACGATAGCTAGATAATCCAATCAGAAGGCATGCCTCGTCATACAATACAGACATTTACAGAGGCTCCTCCTCCTCTTCAGCTCTACATCGTTTGATTGGCAGATAAATTCTTATTAACACATTTCTATAAATCCTTCTCCTGGTTACCTTCATGTGGTCGATACATACATGTATAATATGTTATTATCTGTGGAAGGAAAAATAGGAAGCAAGTCATTAGCGTGTAAATTAAATTGCTTTGGTTGTAATGGCACCATGGTTGGGGGATAATTCCATTTGAATTCAGTCAATTAAATTCACTTCCTGGATTTATTGAAATGGAATTGACCCAAACCCTGGCAGTTGTACACCACTTTCAGGGGCGATTTCATGTATAATATATAACTATCTGCCAGTTTATTACATTTACATTTAACATTTACATTTAAGTCATTTAGCAGACGCTCTTATCCAGAGCGACTTACAAATTGGAAAGTTCATACATATTCATCCTGGTCCCCCCGTGGGGAATGAACCCACAACCCTGGCGTTGCAAGCGCCATGCTCTACCAACTGAGCCACACGGGACCAGTTTATAATATATATAACTCAGAACAGCCTCAATTTGTCGGGGCATGGACTCTACAAAGCGTTCCAAAGGGATGCTGGCCCATGTTGACTCCAATGCTTCCCACAGTTGTGTCAAGTTGTCTGGATGTCCTTTGGGTGGTGGACCATTCATGATACACACAGGGAAACTGTTGAGTGTGAAAAACCCTGTAGGCTTCCAGTTCTTGACTCACTCAAACCGGTGCGCCTGGAACCTACTACCGGTGCGCCTGGAACCTACTACCGGTGCGCCTGGAACCTACTACCGGTGCGCCTGGAACCTACTACCTGTGCGCCTGGAACCTACTACCATACCCCGTTTAAAGGCACTTGAATCTTTGGTCTTGCCCATTCTCCCTTTGAATGGAGCACATATGTAACAGTATAACTTTAGTACGTCCCCTCGCCCCGACCCGAGCGCGAACCAGGGACCCTCTGCACACATCAACAACAGTCACCCACAAAGCATCGTTACCGATGGGTAACGATGCTTCAAGGTCTCAAAGCAAGTGATGTCACCGATTGACACGCTATTAGCGCGCACCACCGCTAACTAGCTATCCATTTCACATCGGTTACACTCACCCCCCTTTCGACCTCCTCCTTTTCCGCAGCAACCAGTGATCCGGGTCACGGCACCAATGTAACAGTATAACTTTAGTCCATGTCTCATTTGTCTCAAGGCTTAAAAATCCTTCTTTAACCATGTCTCCTCTCCTTCATTTACACTGATTTAAGTGGATTTAACAGGTGACATCAATAAGGGATTATAGCTTTCACCTGGATTCACCTGGTCAGTCTGTCGTGGAAAGAGCAGGCGTTCTTATTGTTTATCTATCTGTCAGTGGTATTGACGAGATTACATCTATCTGCCAGTGGTAATGACGAGATTACATCCATCTGCCAGTGGTAATGACGAGATTACATCCATCTGCCAGTGGTAATGACGAGATTACATCTATCTGCCAGTGGTATTGACGAGATTACATGTATCTGTCAGTGGTAATGACAAGATTACATCTATCTGCCAGTGGTAATGACGAGATTACATATATCTGCCAGTGGTATTGACGAGATTACATGTATATGTCAGTGGTATTGACGAGATTACATCTATCTGCCAGTGGTAATGACGAGATTACATCTATCTGCCAGTGGTATTGACGAGATTACATGTATATGTCAGTGGTATTGACGAGATTACATCTATCTGCCAGTGGTAATGACGAGATTACATCTATCTGCCAGTGGTAATGACGAGATTACATCTATATGTCAGTGGTAATGACGAGATTACATCTATCTGCCAGTGGTAATGACGAGATTACATCTATCTGCCAGTGGTAATGACGAGATTACATCTATCTGCCAGTGGTAATGACGAGATTACATCTATCTGCCAGTGGTAATGACGAGATTACATCTATCTGTCAGTGGTAATGACGAGATTACATCTATCTGTCAGTGGTAATGACGAGATTACATCTATCTGCCAGTGGTAATGACGAGATTACATATATCTGTCAGTGGTATTGACGAGATTACATCTATCTGCCAGTGGTATTGACGAGATTACATCTATCTGCCAGTGGTATTGACGAGATTACATCTATCTGCCAGTGGTATTGACGAGATTACATCTATCTGCCAGTGGTAATGACGAGATTACATCTATCTGCCAGTGGTAATGACGAGATTACATCTATTTGCCAGTGGTAATGACGAGATTACATCTATTTGCCAGTGGTAATGACGAGATTACATCTATCTGCCAGTGGTAATGACGAGATTACATCTATCTGTCAGTGGTAATGACAAGATTACATCTATCTGCCTGTGGTAATGACGAGATTACATCTATCTGTCAGTGGTAATGACAAGATTACATCTATCTGCCAGTGGTAATGACGAGATTACATCTATCTGTCAGTGGTAATGACGAGATTACATCTATCTGCCTGTGGTAATGACGAGATTACATCTATCTGTCAGTGGTAATGACAAGATTACATCTATCTGCCAGTGGTAATGACGAGATTACATCTATCTGTCAGTGGTAATGACGAGATTACATCTATCTGTCAGTGGTAATGACAAGATTACATCTATCTGCCTATGGTAATGACGAGATTACATCTATCTGTCAGTGGTAATGACTAGATTACATCTATCTGCCAGTGGTAATGACGAGATTACATCTATCTGTCAGTGGTAATGACGAGATTACATCTATCTGTCAGTGGTAATGACAAGATTACATCTATCTGCCTGTGGTAATGACGAGATTACATCTATCTGCCAGTGGTAATGACGAGATTACATCTATCTGTCAGTGGTATTGACGAGATACAGTGTGGTCACAGTTCATTGATAAAGTAGACTAGCTTTGTTTTTCAATATTGATCTCCTGTACAACATGTGGCTATCTGTGGTGATTGACAGGTTATTCATAACATACTGTAGCTACATGATGGAGTAAACAACAACATATAACTGGGTAAACAGATCATATGTATCAAGTTTCTCAGATTAGGAGTGCTGAACTAGGATCAGCCCCTCCCCCACCATCTATGTGATCCTATTAATTGTGTTCTGTATGCAAAAACGATCCTGAATCAGATGCGTAATACTTCATTTCCTTATCTTGGCATTACCAATAGAGTGGAGATTTAAAATAAAAAAATTACCAGTGTTCTCAGTTTGTGTTCCTCTGACGAAGGTTCTTGTCTTTGTGATTGTTGGTGGAGTTAGTTTTCCTTCAATAGGATAAACACACGTTAGACTGGGTTACCATCAACATAATTCTACTGGAATACACCTTATTGCTGATCACAAACATTACATCTGCTGATCATTCAAAAGGGTTAGAACCCTACATCTACTGATCATTAAAAAGGGTTAGAACCCTACATCTACTGATCATTAAAAAGGGTTAGAACCCTACATCTACTGATCATTTAAAAGGGTTAGAACCCTACATCTACTGATCATTCAAACGGGTTAGAACACTACATCTACTGATCATTCAAAAGGGTTAGAACCCTACATCTACTGATCATTCAAAAGGGTTAGAACATTACATCTACTGATCATTAAAAAGGGTTAGAACCCTACATCTACTGATCATTAAAAAGGGTTAGAACCCTACATCTACTGATCATTAAAAAGGGTTAGAACACTACATCTACTGATCATTCAAAAGGGTTAGAACCCTACATCTACTGATCATTCAAAAGGGTTAGAACCCTACATCTACTGATCATTCAAAAGGGTTAAAACCCTACATCTACTGATCATTCAAAAGGGTTAGAACCCTACATCTACTGATCATTAAAAAGGGTTAGAACCCTACATCTACTGATCATTAAAAAGGGTTAGAACCCTACATCTACTGATCATTAAAAAGGGTTAGAACCCTACATCTACTGATCATTAAAAAGGGTTAGAACACTACATCTACTGATCATTCAAAAGGGTTAGAACCCTACATCTACTGATCATTCAAAAGGGTTAGAACCCTACATCTACTGATCATTCAAAAGGGTTAGAACCCTACATCTACTGATCATTCAAAAGGTTTAGAACCCTACATCTACTGATCATTCAAAAGGGTTAGAACCCTACATCTACTGATCATTAAAAAGGGTTAGAACCCTACATCTACTGATCATTAAAAAGGGTTAGAACCCTACATCTACTGATCATTAAAACGTTTTTTTTTAGAGCATGCTGTATGGATGTATACATATATTCAGTAGTTTACAGAAAGAGATACAGCACGGAAATAGTAAAGCAAAACACCATACGTAGACTTCTAACTAAATACATGACTGTAACATAGATGTACTTACATTGGTCCAGCTGGTTCGTCATCTGATGCACAAAGGGAAAATACGGAGAAATTAAGACAAATGAAGAAAATGGTGCACGCCGATGGTGAAATGGCAATTGTTTTGGTAGAAAGTATGTCTAAAAAAGTAAGCAATGTGTCACAGTGGTAATATGACTGTAACATCTTGTCTGGTTGGAGGCTTGGTTGAAGGATGTTCCGAGACAGTTCTGCGTGTTCCATAGTTCCATCATTTTGGAATTTAAACTTAGTTCCATAAGTGGAATTAAAGGGCAATTTCACATATTCATAATCTCCAGCACCACTCCAACATCAACATACAGTATGTGAAAACGGTGCATTTTTATGTTTTGTAGTAAAAAAAAAAGAAGAGGTTAGATGACTTGTTTCCAATCACATCGGTGTACATCTTTTGATTTTAAACAATTATGAGTATGCATTGACTACTAATTGCATACTAATTGTCTACTAATTGTCCACTAAATGTCTACATATTGGTTAATGATGTCATTCAAAACACTTATCTTGATTAAGGCAGCCACCCCCGCACCTCTCTGATTCAGAGGGGTTGGGTTAAATGCGGAAGACACATTTCAGTTGAAGATATTCAGTTGTACAGCTGACTAGGTATCCCCCTTTTCCCATTCCCTCTCTCTTTTTAACTACAAAACATAGAAACACGCCATTTTCACATATGTTGATGTTGGGGTGGTGCTGGAGATGATGAATATGAAGTTGAAACACTTTCTAAATGTCCCTTTAAATTCCATATGTGGACTTCAGTTAAATTCCATATGTGGAATTCAGTTAAATTCCATACGTGGAATTCAGTTAAATTCCATAAGTTGAATTCAGTTAAATTCCATATGTGGAATTCAGTTAAATTCCATAAGTGGAATTCAGTTAAATTCCATATGTGGAATTCAGTTAAATTCCATATGTGGAATTCAGTTAAATTCCATATGTGGAATTCAGTTCAATTCCAGAAGTGGAATTCAGTTCAATTCCATATGTGGAATTCAGTTCAATTCCAGAAGTGGAATTCAGTTCAATTCCATATGTGGAATTCAGTTCAATTCCAGAAGTGGAATTCAGTTAAATTCCAGAAGTGGAATTCAGTTAAATTCCAGAAGTGGAATTCAGTTAAATTCCAGAAGTGGAATTCAGTTAAATTCCATATGTGAATGAACTAAACTTAATCTCATAACCATGCTGATGGAATGGAAGCTCAGGTAAAGAAGTTAAATAGAGAATAGACCCTATGCTGAATGGAAGCCATCTTAAAACGTAGCATGAGACGGACAATCACAGTCACAATTAACACCAAATGCAGTCAAAAAGAGCCATAAACCCAACAGGAACCATGGGATGAGAAAGTGATTATGAAATTCAAGCAGAGCAGATGCAAGTTTAAATTAACTTTTGTGACAAACATACCGTATCATGCATAGGCAGACAAACTGCGCACAAAAGTCTTTTCACGCACTGCATTGAAATTGACCAGCACAGAGAAAACAATTGTTGTCCTGTTGAGGCTAAGTTGGTAGTGCATGGTGCTTGCAAAGGAGTGTGGGTTCGATTCCTGCTGGGGATACCCATACGAAAAATGTACGTACACATAAGTCCCTTTTTATTAAACCGTCTGCTACATGGAATGTATTATATTATATTAATTGACTCTTTACAAAGGTATATTATGCTCCTAACATAAACTAGAGAATACAATACATTCAAAACTGAAGATACCCTTGAAGGTGACCTTGGCACAATATACAATTTCTATTTGTTTATGTAAGCTTTGACTGTGAAACTCCATAGAGAAGTAGCCTAAGCAGCAAGTTAAGATGCATTATACTTTAAGGTTCTAAAGAAAACCTAGCGAGCAAAACTGGTGATATGACCAGATAACAACCAAAATATGACGTCTTGATGACATTTTGATGCCGTCAGTAAAAAGGAAAAAGTCTTTACAGAGACCGTTTAGTTGTAACCTGGTAATACGACCAGATAACAACCAAAATATGACGTCTTGATGACATTTTGATGCCGTCAGTAAAAAGGAAAAAGTCTTTACAGAGACCGTTTAGTTGTAACCTGGTAATACGACCAGATAACAACCAAAATATGACGTCTTGATACCGTCAGTAAAAAGGAAAAAGTCTTTACAGAGACCATTTAGTTGTAAACTGGTAATATGACAATCTTCCCAACAACAAAAATCAGTTTACAACCAGAAAATTACGTCTGTTTGACGTCTCGTGCCAAATGTTGCCCACTGTGGACAGATGCATGTAGATAATGTTGTGTGAATGTATCCTGGGGTCAGATTTGCTGTCTTGGCCAATATCCTATGGTACAACAACCATAGGAGTTAGCTGAACAACACAAAGAGCTCTGGGGCCAGGCATAGTATGTTATAGATGCTGATTGAAACTCAAGAGGCATGCAGGAGTCTCTCACTTACCAAACATAGGTTGGGTTAGGCAATTTGGGAAAGAGGCGGGGAAAATATTACACAGTAATACCCTACTTGTATACTCTAAACTTGTCTTAGTACTGCTAATATATATTAACTAAGGGTGTGTGCGTGTGCGTGTGTGAGTGTGTATGTGTGTATGCGTGCGTGCGTCTGCGTGTGCGTGTGTCTGTGTGTGTGTGTGTGTGCGTGTGTGTGTGTGCGTGTGTGTGTGTGTGTGTGTCTGTGTGTGTGTGTGTGTGTGTGTGTGTGTGTGTGTGTGTGTGTGTGTGTGTGTGTGTGTGTGTGTGTGTGTGTGTGTGTGTGTGTGTGTGTGTGTGTGTGTGTGTGTGCGTGTCAGACCTTCGCAGTAGACATCTGCTCTGTCGTTACCTGACACTATGCTGCCTGCGCCTGCACTCAATAATTCAGTCTGAGTTGCTTCACTCAACAGGCGGACGCACACACACACACACACACACACACACACACACACACACACACACACACAACACACACACACACACACACACGACACACACACGACACACACAACACAGTTGCTGTAGGACACACCTTGTCAGGACAATCTCAGTGATAGAATATTCATGGGTAATATGACACTGTAGCCAACAGGGAAGTGTCTATTATTAACGACTGTCGAAGGGCCTTGGCTTGCTCCTCAAATGGTACCCTGTTCCCTATATACAGAGCCCTATAGGCCCACTGTCCAAAGTAGTGCACTATAAAGGGAATAAGGTACCATTTGAAACGCATGTCTTTGTCTTGTTTGTCCTCGTGCTTCTCATTCAGGTAGGCCAGCTGGGACGATGTTAGACTAGCTTGGACGATGTTAGGCCAGCTGGGATGATGTTAGGCCAGCTGGGACGGTGTTAGACTATCTGGGACGATGTTAGACTAGCTGGGACGATGTTAGGCCAGCTGGGACGATGTTAGACTAGCTGGGACGATGTTAGACTAGCTGGGACGATGTTAGGCCAGCTGGGACGATGTTAGACTATCTGGGACGATGTTAGACTAGCTGGGACGATGTTAGGCCAGCTGGGACAATGTTAGGCCAGCTGGGACGATGTTAGGCCAGCTGGGACGATGTTAGACTATCTGGGACGATGTTAGACTAGCTGGGACGATGTTAGACTAGCTGGGACGATGTTAGGCCAGCTGGGACGATGTTAGGCCAGCTGGGACGATGTTAGGCCAGCTGGGACGATGTTAGACTAGCTGGGACGATGTTAGACTAGCTGGGACGATGTTAGACTAGCTGGGACGATGTTAGGCCAGCTGGGACGATGTTAGGCCAGCTGGGACGATGTTAGACTAGCTGGGACGATGTTAGGCCAGCTGGGACGATGTTAGGCCAGCTGGGACGATGTTACACTAGCTGGGACGATGTTAGGCCAGCTGGGACGATGTTAGGCCAACTGGGACGATGTTAGACTAGCTGGGACGATGTTAGACTAGCTGGGACGATGTTAGACTAGCTGGGACGATGTTAGGCCAGCTGGGACGATGTTAGGCCAGCTGGGACGATGTTAGGCCAGCTGGGACGATGTTAGACTAGCTGGGACGATGTTAGACTAGCTGGGACGATGTTAGACTAGCTGGGACGATGTTAGACTAGCTGGGACGATGTTAGGCCAGCTGGGACGATGTTAGGCCAGCTGGGACGATGTTAGACTAGCTGGGACGATGTTAGACTAGCTGGGGACGATGTTAGACTAGCTGGGGACGATGTTAGGCCAGCTGGGACGATGTTAGACTAGCTGGGACGATGTTAGACTAGCTGGGACGATGTTAGGCCAGCTGGGACGATGTTAGGCCAGCTGGGACGATGTTAGACTAGCTGGGACGATGTTAGACTAGCTGGGACGATGTTAGACTAGCTGGGACGATGTTAGACTAGCTGGGACGATGTTAGACTAGCTGGGACGATGTTAGGCCAGCTGGGACGATGTTAGACCAGCTGGGACGATGTTAGGCCAGCTGGGACGATGTTAGACTAGCTGGGGACGATGTTAGGCCAGCTGGGACGATGTTAGACTAGCTGGGACGATATTAGACTAGCTGGGGACGATGTTAGGCCAGCTGGGACGATGTTAGACTAGCTGGGACGATGTTAGACTAGCTGGGACGATGTTAGGCCAGCTGGGACGATGTTAGGCCAGCTGGGACGATGTTAGACTAGCTGGGACGATATTAGACTAGCTGGGGACGATGTTAGGCCAGCTGGGACGATGTTAGACTAGCTGGGACGATGTTAGACTAGCTGGGACGATGTTAGGCCAGCTGGGACGATGTTAGGCCAGCTGGGACGATGTTAGACTAGCTGGGACGATGTTAGACTAGCTGGGACGATTTTAGGCATGTTAGACCAGCTGGGACGATGTTAGCAAGGTAGTAGTGGTAACAATGTGGAACACATGTCCCTGCTCACTGCGGGTTAATATGAGAGGAAACCCTGATCACTGCGGGTTAATATGAGAGTAAACCCTGATCACTGTGGGTTAATAAGAGAGGAAACCCTGATCACTGCGGGTTAATATGAGAGTAAACCCTGATCACTGTGGGTTAATAGGAGAGTAAACCCTGATCACTGTGGGTTAATAGGAGAGGAAACCCTGATCACTGTGGGTTAATATGAGGGTAAACCCTGATCACTGTGGGTTAATAAGAGAGGAAACCCTGATCACTGCGGGTTAATATGAGAGTAAACCCTGATCACTGTGGGTTAATATGAGAGTAAACCCTGATCACTGTGGGTTAATATGAGAGTAAACCCTGATCACTGTGGGTTAATAGGAGAGTAACCCCTGATCACTGTGGGTTAATAGGAGAGGAAACCCTGATCACTGTGGGTTAATATGAGGGTAAACCCTGATCACTGTGGGTTAATAGGAGAGTAAACCCTGATCACTGCGGGTTAATATGAGGGTAAACCCTGATCACCGTGGGGTAATAGGAGGGTAAACCCTGATCACTGTGGGTTAATATGAGGGTAAACCCTGATCACTGTGGGAAAATAGGAGAGTAAACCCTGCTCACTGTGGGTTAATATGAGGGTAAACCCTGATCACTATGGGTTAATAGGAGAGTAAACCCTGATCACTGTGGGTTAATATGAGGGTAAACCCTGATCACTGTGGGTTAATAATAGGGTAAACCCTGAACGCCGTGGGTTAATAGGAGAGTAAACCCTGATCACTGTGGGTTAAGATGAGAGTAAACCCTGATCACTGTGGGTTAATAGGAGGGTAAACCATGAACGCTGTGGGTTAATAGGAGAGTAAACCCTGATCACTGTGGGTTAATAGTAGGGTAAACCCCGAACACCGTGGGTTAATATGAGAGTAAACCCTGATCACTGTGGGTGAATATGAGGGTAAACCCTGATCACTGTGGGTTAATAGGAGAGTAAACCCTGATCACTGTGGGTTAATATGAGGGTAAACCCTGATCACTGTGGGTTAATATGAGGGTAAACCCTGAACACCGTGGGTTAATAGTAGGGTAAACCCTGAACGCCGTAGGTTAATAGGAGAGTAAACCCTGATCACTGTGGGTTAATATGAGGTAAACCCTGATCACTGTGGGTTAATATGAGGGTAAACCCTGATCACTGTGGGAAAATAGGAGAGTAAACCCTGCTCACTGTGGGTTAATATGAGGGTAAACCCTGATCACTGTGGGTTAATATGAGGGTAAACCCTGACCACTGTGGGAAAATAGGAGAGTAAACCCTGATCACTGTGGGTTAATATGAGGGTAAACCCTGATCACTATGGGTTAATAGGAGAGTAAACCCTGATCACTGTGGGTTAATAGGAGAGTAAACCCTGATCACTGTGGTTAATATGAGGGTAAACCCTGAACACCGTGGGTTAATAGTAGGGTAAACCCTGAACGCCGTAGGTTAATAGGAGAGTAAACCCTGATCACTGTGGGTTAAGATGAGAGTAAACCCTGATAACTGTGGGTTAATATGAGGGTAAACCATGAACGCTGTGGGTTAATAGGAGAGTAAACCCTGATCACTGTGGGTTAATAGGAGAGTAAACCCTGATCACTGTGGGTTAATAAGAGAGTAACCCCTGATCACTGTGGGTTAATAGGAGAGTAAACCCTGATCACTGTGGGTTAATAGGAGAGTAAACCCTGATCACTGTGGGTTAATATGAGAGTAAACCCTGATCACTGTGGGTTAATATGAGAGTAAACCCTGATCACTGTGGGTTAATATGCGGGTAAACCCTGATCACTGTGGGTTAATATGAGGGTAAACCCTGATCACTGTGGGTTAATATGAGGGTAAACCCTGAACACCGTGGGTTAATAGGAGAGTAAACCCTGATCGCTGTGGGTTAATAGGAGAGTAAACCCTGATCGCTGTGGGTTAATAGGAGAGTAAACCCTGATCGCTGTGGGTTAATAGGAGAGTAAACCCTGATCACTGTGGGTTAATATGAGGGTAAACCCTGATCACTGTGGGTTAATATGAGGGTAAACCCTGATCACTATGGGTTAATAGGAGAGTAAACCCTGATCACTGTGGGTTAATATGAGGGTAAACCCTGATCACTGTGGGTTAATAGTAGGGTAAACCCTGAACGCCGTAGGTTAATAGGAGAGTAAACCCTGATCACTGTGGGTTAAGATGAGAGTAAACCCTGATCACTGTGGGTTAATATGAGGGTAAACCATGAACGCTGTGGGTTAATAGGAGAGTAAACCCTGATCACTGTGGGTTAATAGTAGGGTAAACCCTGAACACCGTGGGTTAATAGGAGAGTAAACCCTGATCACTGTGGGTGAATATGAGGGTAAACCCTGATCACTGTGGGTTAATAGGAGAGTAAACCCTGATCACTGTGGGTTAATATGAGGGTAAACCCTGAACACCGTGGGTTAATAGTAGGGTAAACCCTGAACGCCATAGGTTAATAGGAGAGTAAACCCTGATCACTGTGGGTTAGGATGAGAGTAAACCCTGATAACTGTGGGTTAATATGAGGGTAAACCATGAACGCTGTGGGTTAATAGGAGAGTAAACCCTGATCAATGTGGGTTAATAGTAGGGTAAACCCCGAACATCGTGGGTTAATAGGAGATTAAACCCTGATCACTGTGGGTTAATAGGAGAGTAAACCCTGATCACTGTGGGTTAATATGAGAGTAAACCCTGATCACTGTGGGTTAATAGGAGAGTAAACCCTGATCACTGTGGGTTAATATGAGAGTAACCCCTGATCAATGTGGGTTAATATGAGAGTAAACCCTGATCACTGTGGGTTAATATGCGGGTAAACCCTGATCACTGTGGGTTAATATGAGGGTAAACCCTGATCACTGTGGGTTAATAGGAGAGTAAACCCTGATCACTGTGGGTTAATAGGAGAGTAAACCCTGATCGCTGTGGGTTAATAGGAGAGTAAACCCTGATCGCTGTGGGTTAATAGGAGAGTAAACCCTGATCACTGTGGGTTAATATGAGGGTAAACCCTGATCACTGCGGGTTAATATGAGAGGAAACCCTGATCACTGTGGGTTAATATGAGGGTAAACCCTGATCACTGTGGGTTAATATGAGAGGAAACCCTGATCACTGTGGGTTAATATGAGGGTAAACCCTGATCACTGTGGGTTAATAACAGAGTAAACCCTGATCACTGTGGGGTAATAGGAGGGTAAACCCTGAACGCTGTGGGTAAACTAAGATTACTTGGGTTAGCCCTCCACTACATCACTGGTTGTTAGGTCAACAGCTGATTGGGAAGGATATTCATATATACAGAGAGAACTACAGTATGTTTTAAAAATGTAGTAATATCTGCAGCATTGAAGAACGTCGACTATTGTTTTCCTCCACTTTGAAAACAATGAATTATTTGAAAAGGCCTATCTGCAAACTATACTTGACCACAAAAACAAATAAAAACATCAAAATGAGAACAAACCACAAATCAAAATGGCCGCCATGACTGATATGGTCTCAGACTCCTGACTCACCGTCTTGTATGTCGTCTGGCTTCTTGCGTTTCTCATAGACCACGATGATGACGACCAGGATGATGACCTCAGCCAGGACGCCCAGCAGAGGCCAAAGCCAGGCCAGGTAGCTCCGGACCCGCAGCACAGACACCACGGACGACGTGCCGATCACGTTGCTGGCGTTGCACTGATACTCCCCCGGGTCGGAGACGATGTCCAGGTTGATGATGCTCAGCTCAGTGTAGTTGTCTTTGTTGTTAATGAAGAAACGGCCGGAGGAATTTTCAATGTCCTGAGGGGAAGAGGAGGGAGGGGGAGAAGAGAAAGACAGGGGTGGAAGAAAATGAGAGAAGTGATTATGGCATGTGTGCGCATGTGTGCCAATGTTCTGGGAGAAGAAAAACCACAACAACTACAACAACCACCACCACAACCACCACCACAACCACATCCACAACCACATCCACAACCACATCCACAACCACATCAACCACCACCACCACCACCACCACCATCACCACCATGACCACCACCACATCCACAACAACCATCACCACAACCACATCCACAACCACCACCACATCCACCACCATCACCACCACAACAACCACCACATCCACAACAACCATCACCACAACCACAACCACCACCACATCCACAACCACCACATCCACAACAACCATCACCACAACCACAACCACCACCACATCCACAACCACCACATCCACAACAACCACCACCACCACAAAGACCACCATATCCACAACCACAACCACCACATCCACAACCACCATCACAACCACCACCACCACCACAACCACCACATCCACTACAACCACCACCACAACAACCACCATCACAACCACCACATCCACAACAACCACCATAACCACCACCACAACCACAACCACAACTACAACCACCACATTCACAACCACCACAACCACCACTACATCCACAACCACCACATTCACAACCACCACCACAACTACCATAACCACCACTATAACCACCACCACCACAACAACCACCACATCCACAATCACCACTACATCCACAACCACCACATCCACCACCACAACCACCACCACATCCACAACTACCACATCCTCAACAACCACCACCACAACCACAACCACAACTACCACAACCACCACATTCACATCCACAACAACCACCACCACCACAACCACCACCACAACTACCACAACCACCACTATAACCACCACCACCACAACAACCACCACAACCACCACCACATCCACAACAACCACCACCACCACAACCACCACCACAACCACCACCACCACATCCACACAACCACCACCACCACAACAACCACCACAACCACCACCACAACCACCACATCCACCACCACCACAACCACCACCACAACAACCACCACAACCACCACCACAACCACCACAACCACCACCACAACAACCACCACCACAACCACCACAACCACCACCACAACCAACCACCACCACAACAACCACCACATCCACAACAACCATCACCACATCCACAACCACCACATCCACAACCACCACCACATCCACAACCACCACCACAACCACCACCACATCCACAACAACCACCACCACATCCACAACAACCACCACCACCACCACCACCACCAACAACCACCACATCCACAACAACCACCACCACCACATCCACAACCACCACCACAAGCACAACCACCACATCCACAACCACCACATCCCCAACCACCACTCCACCACAACCACCACCACCACATCCACAACAACAACCACCACAACCACCACCACCACATCCACAACAACCACCACAACCACCACAACCACAATCACCACCACCACAACCACCACATCCACAACCACAACCACAACAACCACAATCACCACCACCACATCCACAACAACCACCACCACAACCACCAAATCCACCACCACAACCACCACCACAACAACCACCACATCCACAACACCACCACCATCACAACTACCACATCCACCACAACAACAACAACAACCACAACCACCACAACCACCACATCCACCACATCCACCACAACCACCACCACCACAACAAAAACCACCATATCCACAACCACCACATCCACAACCACCATCACAACGACCACAACCACCACCACAACCACCACATCCACTACAACCACCTCCACCACATCCACCACCACTACCAAAACAACCACCACCACAACCACCACATCCACCACATCCACAACTACCACAACCACCACATTCACATCCACAACATCACCACCACCACCACAACTACCACAACCACCACTATAACCACAACCACCACTATAACCACCACCACCACAACAACCACCACATCCACAACCACCACTACATCCACAACCACCACTACATCCACAACGACCACATCCACCACCACCACATGCACAACAACCACAACAGCCACATCCACAACAACCACATCCACACCACCACCACCACCACAACCACCACATCCACAATAACCACCACAACAACTACCACAACCACCACCACCACCACCACCACATCCACAACAACCACCACCACAGCCACCACCACCACCACAACAATGACCACAACCACCACCACCACAACAACCACCACCACAACAATGACCACAACCACCGCCACAACCACAACAACCACCACAACCACCACCACAACAACCACAACCACCCCAACCACCACCACATCCACCACCACCACCACATCCACAACAACCACCACAACCACCACCACCACATCCACAACGACCACCACAACCACAACCGACACCACAACAACCACCACAACCACAACAACCACCACCACAACCACAACCACCACAACACAACAACCACCACAACCACATCCACAACCACCACCACAACAACAACCACCAAATCCACAAACAACCACCACCACCACCACCACATCCACAACAACCACCACAACAACAACCACCACCACAACCACAACAACCACCACATCCACAACAACCACCACCACAACCACACCACATCCATCACCACAACCACCACATCCACTACAACCACCACCACCACCACAACCACCACTACATCCACAACCACCACATCCACAACCACCACATCCACAACCACCACAACCACCACATCCATAACACCACCACATCCATAACAACCACAACCACCATATCCACCACCACATCCATAACAACCACCACCACAACCACAACCACCACCACCACAACCACCACTATAACCACCACATTCACATCCACAACAACCACCACCACAACAACCACCACATCCACAACAACCATCACCACATCCACAACCACATCCACAACCACCACCACAACAACCACCACAACCACCACCATCACCACCACAACCACAACAACCACCACAACCACAACAACCACCACCACAGCCACCACCACCACCACAACAATGACCACAACCACCGCCACAACCACAACAACCACCACAACCACAACAACCACCACAACCACCACCACATCCACAACAACCACCACAACAACTACCACAACCACCACCACAGCCACCACCACCACCACAACAATGACCACAACCACAACAACCACCACAACCACCACCACAAGAACCACCACAACCACCACCACAACAACCACAACCACCACCACAACAACCACAACCACCACCACAGCCACCACCACCACCACAACAACCACAACCACAACAACCACCACCACCACCACCACCACCACAATAACCACTACCACAACAACCACCACCACAGCCACCACCACCACCACCACCACCACATCCACAACAACCACCACAACCACCACCACAACAACCACCAGAACCACCACCACATCCACAACAACCACCACAACCACCACCACAACAACCACCACCACCACATCCACAACCACCACCACCACCACCACAACCACAACCACCACCACCACCACCACATCCACAACCACCACCACCACCACAACCACCACCACCACCACAACAACCACCACCACAACCACCATATCCACAACAACCACCACAACCACATCCACAACCACCACAACAACCACCACAACAACAACCACAGCCACCACCACCACCACAACAACCACAACCACCACCACCACCACCACCACCACCACCACAACCACCACAACAACCACCACCACAATAACCACTACCACATCCACAACAACCACCACCACAGCCACCACCACCACCACATCCACAACAACCACCACAACCACCACCACAACAACCACCAGAACCACCACCACATCCACAACAACCACCACAACCACCACCACAACAACCACCACCACCACATCCACAACCACCACCACCACCACCACAACCACAACCACCACCACAACCACCACATCCACAACCACCACCACCACCACAACCACCACCACCACAACAACAACCACCACCACAACCACCATATCCACAACAACCACCACAACCACATCCACAACCACCACAACAACCACCACAACAACCACCACCACAACAACAACAACCACCACAACCACCACCACCACAACAACCACCACATCCACAACAACCACCACAACCACCACAACCACCACCACCACATCCACAACAACCACCACATCCACAACAACCACCACCACCACAACAACCACCACCACAACCACCACAACCACATCCACAACCACCACCACAACCACCACCACATCCACAACCACAACCACCACCACAACCACCACCACAACCACAACCACCACATCCACAACCACAACCACCACATCCACCCACCACAACCACCACACCACACCACAACCACCACATCCACCACAACCACCACAACCACCACCACATCCACAACCACCACCACCACAACCACAACCACCACCACAACCACCACATCCACAACCACCACCACCACATCCACAACCACCACCACCACAACAACCACCACCACAACCACCACTATAACCACCACATTCACATCCACAACAACCACATCCACAACAACCACCACCACAACCACCACATCCACAACAACCACCACCACAACCACCACAACCACCACAAAAACCAACACCACAATCACCACAACCACCACCACAACCACCACATTCACAACCACCACATCCACAACAACCACCACCACAACCACCACCACAACCACCACATTCACAACCACCACATCCACAACTACCACCACCACATTCACAACCACCACATCCACAACTACCACATCCACAACAACCACCACCACAACCACCACAATCACCACCACAACCACCACATCCACAACTACCACCACCACAACAACCACCACAACCACAACTACCACAACCACCACATTCACATCCACCACAACCACCACTATAACCACCACATTCACATCCACCACAACCACAACCACCACCACAACCACCACAACCACCACATCCACAACCACCACATCCACAACCACCACATCCACAACAACCACCACCACAACCACCACCACCACCACAACCACCACAACCACCACTTTAACCACCACATCCACAACCAACACGTCCACAACCACAACAACCACCACAACCACCACTTTAACCACCACATTCACAACCACCACATCCACCACAACCACCACATCCACCACCACCACCACCACCACCAGCACCAGCACCACCACCACAACCACCACCACAACAACCACCACAACAACCACCACCACCACAACAACAACCACAACCACCACCACAACAACAACCACCACAACCACAACCACCACAACCACCACCACAACAACCACCACCACCACAACAACAACCACCACCACAACCACAACCACAACCACCACAACCGCAACAACAAGACATACCATGTAGAACCCATTGTCCAGTTTGTGCCAGGTCCAGATAGGGTAGGGGTAGCCAGTGGCCTTACAGTAGAGCAGGGCCTTCTGGCCCTCGTTCTTATTGTCACTACGCTTGTGGCCTGTGATGTCAGGACCAGCTGGAATGAGGGCACAACCAATCAGAACAAAGGAAATCAAAAACAAGGAATGCAATGATAACTTTTACTAATAATAATGTATGTTATCACATAAAAAACTCTCAGGGCTAATGAGAGTTTTTACACCAAATGGTGTATTTATTTTTGAAAAGGGCCCACAGGGCTCTCTGGTCAAAAGTAGTGCAATATGTAGGGAATAGGGTACCATTTGGAATATACAGAATGAAGGCAATGCCAGTTTTACTATTAATACAATGTTATCACATAATTTGGCAATAAGGCACGAGGGGGTGTGGTATATTGGCCATATACCACAAACCCCTAGAGTGCCTTATTGCTTTTATAAACTGGTTACCGATGTAATTAGAGTAGCAAAAATACATGTTTTGTCATACCCATGGTATACAGTCTGATATACCACGGCTGTCAGCCAATCAGCATTCAGGGCTCGAATCACGCAGTTTATAATAATGCTTTTAGTGCTTGTATTCCAAATAGCACCCCATTCCTTATACAGTGCACTATTTTATGGGCCCCGGTTAAAAGTAGTGCACTATATAGGGAATAGGGTGCCACTGGATAGGGAATAGGGTGCTACTGCGGAGGTATAGTGCACTATATAGGGAATAGGGGGCTACTGCGGAGGTATAGTGCACTATATAGGGAATAGGGTGCCACTATATAGGGAATAGGGTGCCACTATATAGGGAATAGGGTGCTACTGCGGAGGTATAGTGCACTATAAATAGGGAATAGGGTGCCACTGGGGAAGGCACCCAATGAAGGCAATGACAGTTTTACTAATAAAACTCATAATAAAGTCTCATGGTGTGTTAACATCAGGGTTGGGGTCAATTCCATTTTGAATTCTGTCAATACAGGAAGTAAACTGAACCTATGGAGTGCCCTATTTAGATACAGTGGGGAGAACAAGTATTTGATACACTGCCGATTTTGCAGGTTTTCCTACTTACAAAGCATGTAGAGGTCTGTAATTTTTATCATAGGTACACTTCAACTATGAGAGACGGAATCTAAAACAAAAATCCAGAAAATCACATTGTATGATTTTTAAGTAATTAATTTGCATTTTATTGCATGACATAAGTATTTGATACATCAGAAAAGCAGAACTTAATATTTGGTACAGAAACCTTTGTTTGCAATTACAGAGATCATACGTTTCCTGTAGTTCTTGACTAGGTTTGCACACACTGCAGCAGGGATTTTGGCCCACTCCTCCCTACAAATCTTCTCCAGATCCTTCAGGTTTCGGGGCTGTCGCTGGGCAATACGGACTTTCGGCTCCCTCCAAAGATTTTCTATTGGGTTCAGGTCTGGAGACTGGCTAGGCCACTCCAGGACCTTGAGATGCTTCTTACGGAGCCACTCCTTAGTTGCCATGGCTGTGTGCTTTGTGTCGTTGTCATGCTGGAAGACCCAGCCACGACCCATCTTCAATGCTCTTACTGAGGGAAGGAGGTTGTTGGCCAAGATCTCGCGATACATGGCCCCATCCATCCTCCCCTCAATACGGTGCAGTCGTCCTGTCCCCTTTGCAGAAAAGCATCCCCAAAGAATGATGTTTCCACCTCCATGCTTCACGGTTGGGATGGTGTTCTTGGGGTTGTACTCATACTTCTTCTTCCTCCAAACACGGCGAGTGGAGTTAGACCAAAAAGCTCTATTTTTGTCTCATCAGACCACATGACCTTCTCCCATTCCTCCTCTGGATCATCCAGATGGTCATTGGCAAACTTCAGACAGGCCTGGACATGCACTGGCTTAAGCAGGGGGACCTTGCGTGCGCTGCAGGATTTTAATCCATGACGGCGTAGTGTGTTACTAATGGTTTTCTTTGAGACTGTGGTCCCAGCTCTCTTCAGGTCATTGACCAGGTCCTGCCGTGTAGTTCTGGGCTGATCCCTCACCTTCCTCATGATCATTGATGCCCCACGAGGTGAAATCTTGCATGGAGCCCCAGACCGAGGGTGATTGACCGTCATCTTGAACTTCTTCCATTTTCTAATAATTGCGCCAACAGTTGTTTCCTTCTCACCAAGCTGCTTGCCTATTGTCCTGTAGCCCATCCCAGCCTTGTGCAGGTCTACAATTTTATCCCTGATGTCCTTACACAGCTCTCTGGTCTTGGCCATTGTGGAGAGGTTGGAATCTGTTTGATTGAGTGTGTGGACAGGTGTCTTTTATACAGGTAACGAGTTCAAACAGGTGCAGTTAACACAGGTAATGAGTGGAGAACAGGAGGGCTTCTTAAAGAAAAACTAACAGGTCTGTGAGAGCCGGAATTCTTACTGGTTGGTAGGTGATCAAATACTTATGTCATGCAATAAAATGCAAATTAATTATTTAAAAATCATACAATGTGATTTTCTGGATTTTTGTTTTAGATTCCGTCTCTCACAGTTGAAGTGTACCTATGATAAAAATGACAGACCTCTACATGCTTTGTAAGTAGGAAAACCTGCAAAATCGGCAGTGTATCAAATACTTGTTCTCCCCACTGTATATACATTCACAGGACAGATTATTAGGTACACCACCATGTTCACGAAAATGGATTGCTCCTACAGACAGTGAGTCACGTGGCCGTTGCTTACTATATAAAAGCAAGCAGACAGGCATCTAGTTACTGTTTGATTGAACGTTATAACGGTGCAAAACGAGTGACGTAAGTGGCTTTGAGCGTGGTATGATTGTTGGTTCCAGGCGCACCGGTTCAAGTATCTCAGAAACGGACGGCCTCCTGGGCTTTTCACACACGACAGTGTCTAAGGGTTTACAGAGAATGGTGAGACGAACACAAAACATCCAGTCGGCGGCAGTCCTGTGGACGACAACAGCTCGTTGATGAGAGAGGTCGAAGGAGAATGGGCAAGAACGCTGCACGCTAACAGGCCCGTCTACAAACGGACCAATAACAGCGCAGTACAAACAGTGGCGTGCAGAACGGCGTCTCGGGAACGCACAACTCGTCGGTCCTCGTCAGGGATTGGCTGTTGCAGCAGACGACCACACCGGGTTCCACTCCTATCAACACAGGGCAACTGAGGAGTGGAAAAACATTGTCTGGTCGGACGAATCACGATTTGGCGTAAGCAGCAAGAATCCATGGACCCATCCTGCCTGGTGTCAACGGTACATACAGGCTGGTGGTGGTAGTGTACTGGTGTGGGTGGAACGATAAAAATCAATTGATACGAATTGAGCAACGAATGTTTACGCCACCATGTAGAATCAATGTCCCGGATAATTCAGGCTGTTCTGGAGGCAAAGCCGGGTCCGACACGGTACTAGGGTGTACCTAATAAACCAGCCACTGAGTATGTTCTCCATGTTTGCTGTAGTACAAATAAAACATTTTTGGCTGAGATTCCATTACTAAGCCTACATTATTTCCTGGGTTAGTTGCCCAGATCTGACGACACAACCTTAAAATTAGTACATTTTGATTTTTACATCACCAGCTAAAAATTAAGAGAAACGATGAAACTCAATAAAATTCTCTTTCACAAAAATGTTGGTTTATTATCCCATACAATAATCTGTACACTTAATTTTTTGTTGCCAAATGTGTTTTGGGTTTGTTAAATATATATAATTTTCTGACCCCACTGCAATTCCCCCATGACCCCACTAGAGGTTGCAACTCGACTGTGAATACCACTGCCTTAGTGTAATGATCGGCCTTGGCACGATCTTGCAGACGTACACTCTCTGTTATCACTTTGTGTTGTATACAGACTACGGTTATTGTATACAGACTACAGTTATCATATACAGAATAAAGTAATTGATTACAGAATACAGTTATTGATTACAGAATACAGTTATTGTATACAGACTACAGTTATCATATACAGAATACAGTAATTGATTACAGAATACAGTTATTGATTACAGAATACAGTTATTGTATACAGACTACAGTTATCGTATACAGAATACAGTAATTGATTACAGAATACAGTAATTGATTACAGAATACAGTTATTGTGTACAAATACAGTTATCGTATACAGAATACAGTTATCGTATACAGAATACAGTAATTGATTACAGAATACAGTAATTGATTACAGAATACAGTTATTGTGTACAAATACAGTTATCGTATACTGTCTACAGTTCAGTTTCAGTGAGAGTTAACCACCTTGATACTAGTAGCATGTGTAAAGGGATTACTACTCTGCTCTGAAATCACTCTGTGAATAAATACATATTGTGGCATCCATTTATCAGTTACATTGTTTTACATTTTTGTCATTTAGCAGACACTCTTATCCCGAGAGACTTACGAGACCAATCAGGGTTAAGTGGCTTGCTCAAGGGCACATCGACAGATTTTTATCACATAGTTGGCTCGGGGATTCAAACCAATTACCTTTTGGTTACTGCCAGTGAAACAAGCTAGGGATGATGCTAGGGATGATTCTCTGATTCTGATGCAGAGTGGTTGGAAAGAGCCTTACAGTAATCCTCCAATCAGACAGACAGACAGACCAGCCACCATCTGCTACCTCTGAGCTGTCCCTCTACTGGTTAGATATGTAACAGTATAACTTTAAACCGTCATCAATGTAACAGTATAACTTTAGTAAGTCCCCTCGCCCCGACCTCGGGCGCGAACCAGGGACCCTCTGCACACGTCAACAACGGTCACCCACGAAGCGTCGTTACCCATCGCTCCACAAAAGCCGCGGCCCTTGCAGAGCAAGGGGAAACCCTACTTCTAGGTTTCAGAGCAAGTGACGTAACTGATTGAAACGCTAGTAGCGCGTACCCGCTAACTAGCTAGCCATTTCACATCCGTTACAGATAGAAACTGTAGATAGGCTGCCATTGGGAACGAAGGGACATTTCAATTCAGATCACTACAAGGGCATTCACATGACAGACCAAAGAGGTCAAAGGCTTATGTGGTAGATAGGTTAATGTGTCATCTCAAAACAACAACAGTAGATATTCAACACTGGTTGGGAGTCGTAGCCTGCTGTAGTCTACCTTTAATCTTGATGGAGTCTTTGGCAGAAGGAGGGCATATCCAAGGGGACTCTACTGTGGCATATCGAAGGGCCTCTACTGTGGCATATCGAAGGGCCTCTACTGTGTCATATCGAAGGGCCTCTACTGTGGCATATCGAAGGGTCTCTACTGTGGCATATCGAAGGGCCTCTACTGTGGCATATCGAAGGGCCTCTACTGTGTCATATCGAAGGGCCTCTACTGTGTCATATCGAAGGGCCTCTATTGTGTCATATCGAAGGGCCTCTACTGTGGCATATCGAAGGGTCTCTACTGTGGCATATCGAAGGGCCTCTACTGTGGCATATCGAAGGGCCTCTACTGTGTCATATCGAAGGGCCTCTACTGTGTCATATCGAAGGGCCTCTACTGTGGCATATCGAAGGGTCTCTACTGTGGCATATCGAAGGGCCTCTACTGTGGCATATCGAAGGGCCTCTACTGTGTCATATCGAAGGGCCTCTACTGTGTCATATCAAAGGGCCTCTATTGTGTCATATCAAAGGGCCTCTACTGTGTCATATCAAAGGGCCTCTATTGTGTCATATCGAAGGGCCTCTATTGTGTCATATCGAAGGGCCTCTACTGTGGCATATCGAAGGGCCTCTACTGTGGCATATCAAAGGGCCTCTATTGTGTCATATCAAAGGGCCTCTATTGTGTAATATCCAAGGGCCTCTAATGTGTCCTATCAAAGGGTCTCTACTGTGTCATATCCAAGGGGACTCTACTGTGTCATAGCAACGGGCCTCTACTGTGTCATATCGAAGGGCCTCTATTGTGTCATATCAAAGGGCCTCTATTGTGTCATATCAAAGGGCCTCTACTGTGTCATATCAAAGGGCCTCTACTGTGTCATATCAAAGGGCCTCTACTGTGTCATATCAAAGGGCCTCTACTGTGTCATATCAAAGGGCCTCTACTGTGTCCTATCAAAGGGCCTCTACTGTGTCATATCAAAGGGCCTCTACTGTGTCCTATCAAAGGTCCTCTACTGTGTCATATCAAAGGGCCTCTACTGTGTCATATCAAAGGGCCTCTACTGTGTCATATCAAAGGGCCTCTATTGTATCATAGCAACGGGCCTCTACTGTGTCATATCAAAGGGCCTCTATTGTGTCATAGCAACGGGCCTCTACTGTGTCATATCAAAGGGCCTCTACTGTGTCCTATCAAAGGGCAGTATCAAATCCGTACTTCCATTACCATTCACCACTGGTTTGGAGTCGTTCTTTTCATCTCAGTGGTGGTGTAGGCAGGGGGGGTCCTATCGAAGGTGTTATTTCTAGGACGATATGACAGTGCTGTTTAAAGATGACACATACATGTGGCCATAGGCAGTCTATTAGATCATCATAGCATCCTTGAATGATTCATGTGAATGATTCATGTGAATGATTCATCAGTCTAGAATCCATCAGTCATTACTATTCAACACTGGTGGGTGGGAGTCGTACTGTACCTTTAATCTCGATGGTGGCGTTAGCAGCCGGAGCCATATTAAAGGTGTAGACACACATGTACTCTCCTGCATCCTCTCCTCTGGGCTTCTTCAGGCTGTATTTACACAAAACAAACACCACAAGACAATCAATCCTCTAGTCTGAACAGTGTTTAGTTTAACAGTGTTCAGTTCTACAGTGTTTAGTTCTACAGTGTTCTGTTCTACAGTGTTCTGTTCTACAGTGTTCTGTTCTACAGTGTTCTGTTCTACAGTATTTAGTTCTACTGTGTTCAGTTCTACAGTATTTAGTTCTACTGTGTTCAGTTCTACAGTATTTAGTTCTACAGTGTTCTGTTCTACAGTGTTCAGTTCTACAGTATTTAGTTCTACAGTGTTCTGTTCTACAGTGTTCAGTTCTAGTGTTGTGTTCTACAGCAATTAGTTCTACAGTGTTCTGTTCTACAGTGTTCAGTTCTACAGTGTTCTGTTCTACAGTGTTCTGTTCTACAGTGTTCTGTTCTACAGTGTTTAGTTCTACGGTGTTCAGTTCTACAGCAATTAGTTCTACAGTGTTCTGTTCTACAGTGTTCAGTTCTAGTGTTGTGTTCTACAGCACTTAGTTCTACAGTGTTCTGTTCTACAGTGTTCAGTTCTACAGTGTTCTGTTCTACAGTGTTCTGTTCTACCGTGCTCAGTTCTACAGTATTTAGTTCTACTGTGTTTAGTTCTACAGTATTTAGTTATACAGTGTTTAGTTCTACTGTATTTAGTTCTACACTGTTTAGTTCTACACTGTTTAATTCTAATTCCTGTGTCCCAATAATCGCTCCTTTTTTTGGAAATGTGCAAGGAAACAATTATCGTCGCTGTCTGATGAAAACCTCTTATCTCTAAAACAGATCATCCATGTTTTCACATTAATGAACATACAATTATAAAACTTATTCTGAATAAATATTCTTGGTCCTAGTGTCATGACATGTTCAAAGTAGAGTGGAGTTATTGCTTTCAATACATGTAAACAATTGGCAGAAATGGAGATCTCCCAATTTAGCCCAACACATATACAATCCAATGCTTGTGTATCTGTAGGGCAGGTTGTATATGTGTAGGGCAGATTGTATATGTGTAGGGCAGATTGTATATCTTTAGGGCAGATTGTATATCTGTAGGGCAGATTGTATATGTAGGGGGCAGATTGTATATCAGTAGGGGGCAGATTGTATATGTGTAGGGCAGATTGTATATCTGTAGGGCAGATTGTATATCTGTAGGGGGCAGATTGTATATGTGTAGGGCAGATTGTATATCTGTAGGGGGCAGATTGTATATGTCACGATCTTCGTCGGGCGAAAGAGAGGAGGACCAAGATGCAGCGTGGTGAGTATTCATTTTAATAGAATACTTGAACAAAACAAAAACAAAAAACAACAAACAAACGACGACGAAACAGTCCCGAAACGTGAACACAAGTACACATAAAACAGGAACAATAACCCACAACCCACAATACAAAACAGGGTACCAGAATTTGGTTCCCAATCAGAGACAACGAGAAACACCTGCCTCTGATTGAGAACCATATCAGGCCAAACACATAGAAACAGACAAACTAGACATACAACATAGAATGCCCACTCATATCACACCCTGACCAAACAAAACATAGAAACAAACAACGCAAACTATGGTCAGGGTGTGACAGTATATCTGTAGGGGGCAGATTGTATATCTGTAGGGCAGATTGTATATCTGTAGGGTAGATTGTATATCTGTAGGGCAGATTGTATATCAGTAAGGCAGATTGTATATCTGTAGGGCAGATTGTATATCTGTAGGGCAGATTGTATATCAGTAGGGCAGACTGTATATGTGTAGGGCAGAATGTATATCTGTAGGGCAGATTGTATATCAGTAGGGCAGATTGTATATCTGTAGGGCAGACTGTATATGTGTAGGGCAGATTGTATATGTGTAGGGCAGATTGTATATCTGTAGGGCAGATTGTATATCTGTAGGGCAGATTGTATATCAGTAGGGCAGATTGTATATCTGTAGGGCAGATTGTATATGTGTAGGGCAGATTGTATATCTGTAGGGCAGATTGTATATCTGTAGGGCAGATTGTATATCTGTAGGGTAGATTGTATATGTGTAGGGCAGATTGTATATCTGTAGGGCAGATTGTATATCTGTAGGGCAGATTGTATATCTGTAGGGCAGGTTGTATATCTGTAGGGCAGATTGTATATCTGTAGGGCAGATTGTATAACTGTAGGGGGTAGATTGTATATCTGTAGGGCAGATTGTATATCTGTAGGGTAGATTGTATATCTGTAGGGCAGATTGTATATCTGTAGGGGGTAGATTGTATATCTGTAGGGGGCAGATTGTATATCTGTAGGGCAGATTGTATATCTGTAGGGCAGATTGTATATCTGTAGGGCAGATTGTATAACTGTAGGGCAGATTGTATAACTGTAGGGCAGGTTGTATATCTGTAGGGAAGATTGTATATCTGTAGGGCAGATTGTATAACTGTAGGGGGTAGATTGTATATCTGTAGGGGGTAGATTGTATATCTGTAGGGGGCAGATTGTATATCTGTAGGGCAGATTGTATATCTGTAGGGCAGATTGTATATCTGTAGGGCAGATTGTATATCTGTAGGGCAGATTGTATATCTGTAGGGGAGATTGTATATCTGTAGGGCAGATTGTATATCTGTAGGGGGCAGATTGTATATCTGTAGGGGGCAGATTGTATATCTGTAGGGGGCAGATTGTATATCTGTAGGGCAGATTGTATATCTGTAGGGCAGATTGTATATCTGTAGGGCAGATTGTATAACTGTAGGGCAGGTTGTATATCTGTAGGGCAGATTGTATAACTGTAGGGGGTAGATTGTATATCTGTAGGGGGTAGATTGTATATCTGTAGGGGGCAGATTGTATATCTGTAGGGCAGATTGTATATCTGTAGGGCAGATTGTATATCTGTAGGGCAGATTGTATAACTGTAGGGGGTAGATTGTATATCTGTAGGGCAGATTGTATATCTGTAGGGCAGATTGTATATCTGTAGGGGGTAGATTGTATATCTGTAGGGGGCAGATTGTATATCTGTAGGGCAGATTGTATATCTGTAGGGCAGATTGTATATCTGTAGGGCAGATTGTATATCAGTAGGGGGCAGATTGTATATGTGTAGGGCAGATTGTATATCTGTAGGGCAGATTGTATATCTGTAGGGGGCAGATTGTATATGTGTAGGGCAGATTGTATATCTGTAGGGGGCAGATTGTATATGTCACGATCTTCGTCGGGCGAAAGAGAGGAGGACCAAGATGTAGCGTGGTGAGTATTCATTTTAATAGAATACTTGAACAAAACAAAAACAAAAAACAACAAACAAACGACGACGAAACAGTCCCGAAACGTGAACACAAGTACACATAAAACAGGAACAATAACCCACAACCCACAATACAAAACAGGCTACCAGAATTTGGTTCCCAATCAGAGACAACGAGAAACACCTGCCTCTGATTGAGAACCATATCAGGCCAAACACATAGAAACAGACAAACTAGACATACAACATAGAATGCCCACTCATATCACACCCTGACCAAACAAAACATAGAAACAAACAACGCAAACTATGGTCAGGGTGTGACAGTATATCTGTAGGGGGCAGATTGTATATCTGTAGGGCAGATTGTATATCTGTAGGGCAGATTGTATAACTGTAGGGGGTAGATTGTATATCTGTAGGGCAGATTGTATATCTGTAGGGCAGATTGTATATCTGTAGGGGGTAGATTGTATATCTGTAGGGCAGATTGTATATCTGTAGGGCAGATTGTATATCTGTAGGGCAGATTGTATATCTGTAGGGGTAGATTGTATATCTGTAGGGCAGATTGTATAACTGTAGGGGGTAGATTGTATATCTGTAGGGCAGATTGTATATCTGTAGGGCAGATTGTATATCTGTAGGGGGTAGATTGTATATCTGTAGGGGGCAGATTGTATATGTGTAGGGCAGGTTGTATATCTGTAGGGGGTAGATTGTATATCTGTAGGGCAGATTGTATATGTGTAGGGCAGATTGTATATGTGTAGGGCAGGTTGTATATCTGTAGGGGGTAGATTGTATATCTGTAGGGGGCAGATTGTATATCTGTAGGGCAGATTGTATATCTGTAGGGGGCAGATTGTATATCTGTAGGGGAGATTGTATATCAGTAGGGCAGATTGTACAAGTGTAGGGCAGATTGTACAAGTGTACACTTCAGGAGAAAGGAAGACACGGAGTGTAGATGAGGTTTGGGTTGATGGGATTGGTGAAGGTTAGGGCCAGGGTTCTGGGTGTTAGATGGGGCTCAGGTTGATGGGATTGGTTAAGGTTAGGGCCAGGGTTCTGGGTGTTAGATGGGGTTCAGGTTGATGGGATTGGTTAAGGTTAGGGCCAGGGTTCTGGGTGTTAGATGGGGTTCGGGTTGAGGGGATTGGTTAAGGTCAGGGCCAGGGTTCTGGGTGTTAGATGGGGTTCAGGTTGATGGGATTGGTTTAGGTTAGGGCCAGGGTTCTGGGTGTTAGATGGGGTTCAGGTTGATGGGATTGGTTAAGGTTAGGGCCAGGGTTCTGGGTGTTAGATGGGGTTCGGGTTGATGGGATTGGTGAAGGTTAGGGCCAGGGTTCTGGGAGTTAGATGAGGTTCGGGTTGATGGGATTGGTTAAGGTTAGGGCCAGGGTTCTGGGTGTTAGATGGGGTTCGGGTTGATGGGATAGGTTAAGGTTAGGGCCAGGGTTCTGGGTGTTAGATGAGGTTCGGGTTGATGGGATTGGTGAAGGTTAGGGCCAGGGTTCTGGGTGTTAGATGGGGTTCAGGTTGATGGGATTGGTTAAGGTTAGGGCCAGGGTTCTGGGTGTTAGATGGGGTTCGGGTTGAGGGGATTGGTTAAGTTTAGGGCCAGGGTTCTGGGTGTTAGATGAGGTTCGGGTTGATGGGATTGGTTTAGGTTAGGGCCAGGGTTCTGGGTGTTAGATGGGGTTCAGGTTGATGGGATTGGTTAAGGTTAGGGCCAGGGTTCTGGGTGTTAGATGAGGTTCGGGTTGATGGGATTGGTTTAGGTTAGGGCCAGGGTTCTGGGTGTTAGATGGGGTTCGGGTTGATGGGATTGGTTAAGGTTAGGGCCAGGGTTCTGGGTGTTAGATGGGGTTCGGGTTGATGGGATTGGTTAAGGTTAGGGCCAGGGTTCTGGGTGTTAGATGGGGTTCGGGTTGATGGGATTGGTGAAGGTTAGGGCCAGGGTTCTGGGTGTTAGATGGGGTTCGGGTTGATGGGATTGGTTTAAGGTTAGTGCCAGGGTTCTGGGTGTTAGATGAGGTTCGGGTTGATGGGATTGGTGAAGGTTAGGGCCAGGGTTCTGGGTGTTAGATGAGGTTCGGGTTGATGGGATTGGTTTAAGGTTAGGGCCAGGGTTCTGGGTGTTAGATGAGGTTCGGGTTGATGGGATTGGTTTAGGTTAGGGCCAGGGTTCTGGGTGTTAGATGGGGTTCGGGTTGATGGGATTGGTTAAGGTTAGGGCCAGGGTTCTGGGTGTTAGATGGGGTTCGGGTTGATGGGATTGGTTAAGGTTAGGGCCAGGGTTCTGGGTGTTAGATGGGGTTCGGGTTGATGGGATTGGTGAAGGTTAGGGCCAGGGTTCTGGGTGTTAGATGGGGTTCGGGTTGATGGGATTGGTTAAGGTTAGGGCCAGGGTTCTGGGTGTTAGATGAGGTTCGGGTTGATAGGATTGGTGAAGGTTAGGGCCAGGGTTCTGGGTGTTAGATGGGGTTCGGGTTGATGGGATTGGTTTAAGGTTAGTGCCAGGGTTCTGGGTGTTAGATGAGGTTCGGGTTGATGGGATTGGTGAAGGTTAGGGCCAGGGTTCTGGGTGTTAGATGAGGTTCGGGTTGATGGGATTGGTGAAGGTTAGGGCCAGGGTTCTGGGTGTTAGATGGGGTTCGGGTTGATGGGATTGGTGAAGGTTAGGGCCAGGGTTCTGGGTGTTAGATGAGGTTCGGGTTGATGGGATTGGTTAAGGTTAGGGCCAGGGTTCTGGGTGTTAGATGAGGTTCGGGTTGATGGGATTGGTTTAGGTTAGGGCCAGGGTTCTGGGTGTTAGATGAGGTTCGGGTTGATGGGATTGGTGAAGGTTAGGGCCAGGGTTCTGGGTGTTAGATGAGGTTCGGGTTGATGGGATTGGTTAAGGTTAGGGCCAGGGTTCTGGGTGTTAGATGAGGTTCGGGTTGATGGGATTGGTGAAGGTTAGGGCCAGGGTTCTGGGTGTTAGATGAGGTTCGGGTTGATGGGATTGGTTAAGGTTAGGGCCAGGGTTCTGGGTGTTAGATGGGGTTCGGGTTGATGGGATTGGTGAAGGTTAGGGCCAGGGTTCTGGGTGTTAGATGAGGTTCGGGTTGATGGGATTGGTGAAGGTTAGGGCCAGGGTTCTGGGTGTTAGATGAGGTTCGGGTTGATGGGATTGGTTAAGGTTAGGGCCAGGGTTCTGGGTGTTAGATGGGGTTCGGGTTGATGGGATTGGTGAAGGTTAGGGCCAGGGTTCTGGGTGTTAGATGGGGTTCGGGTTGATAGGATTGGTGAAGGTTAGGGCCAGGGTTCTGGGTGTTAGATGGGGTTCGGGTTGATGGGATTGGTGAAGGTTACGGCCAGGGTTCTGGGTGTTAGATGGGGTTCAGGTTGATGGGATTGGTGAAGGTTAGGGCCAGGGTTCTGGGTGTTAGATGAGGTTCGGGTTGATGGGATTGGTTAAAGTTAGGGCCAGGGTTCTGGGTGTTAGATGGGGTTCAGGTTGATGGGATTGGTGAAGGTTAGGGCCAGGGTTCTGGGTGTTAGATGGGGTTCAGGTTGATGGGATTGGTGAAGGTTAGGGCCAGGGTTCTGGGTGTTAGATGGGGACATACTAGTACTCGGTGTTGGCCCTCTGTCCGCGGGTCTCTTTGATCTCCTCCCCATTCTTCATCCAGAAGCTCTCGGTGTGGGTGCTGTGGGCTGAAGTTAGGTTGCACTGCAGGGTGAGGGGCAGGCTGTGGTGACCAACTGGCAGCGTGATATGGTCCGACGAGTCGATTGACGGCTCTGAAACAACCAATAAGACACTTCCAATAGTCAATTCCATTTCAATATAGTCAATTCAGGAAATAAACTGGAAATAAACAAATTCCTTGAAAAACAATGAGGGGAATTGGAATTAGAATTTCAGTGGAGAGAAGGTTCTGAAACACCAATAAGACATCGGGGTTGGGGTCAGTTCCATTTCAAATCAGTCGGGGTCAGTTCCATTTCAAATCAGTCGGGGTCAGTTCCATTTCAAATCAGTCGGGGTCAGTTCCATTTCAAATCAGTCGGGGTCAGTTCCATTTCAAATCAGTCGGGGTCAGTTCCATTTCAAATCAGTCGGGGTCAGTTCCATTTCAAATCAGTCGGGGTCAGTTCCATTTCAAATCAGTCGTGGTCAGTTCCATTTCAAATCCGTCGGGGTCAATTCCACCTCAAATGGTTTCTTCTTCTTGTTCTCCTTTTCAATGTAGATCATTTAAAATCACTTAAAAAGCAATGAGGACAATTCAATTGGAATTTCAGTGTACTTCCCGAATTGACTGAATTGAAATGGAATTGACCCCCAGCCCTGATAGAGACATCACACAGGCTTGTGTTGTGACAGCTGGGTGATGTTTTCTCTTAGTATTCTAACCTGTGTTGTGACAGCTGGGTGATGTTCTATCTTAGTATTCTAACCTGTGTTGTGACAGCTGGGTGATGTTATCTCTTAGTATTCTAACCTGTGTTGTGACAGCTGGGTGATGTTCTCTCTTAGTATTCTAACCTGTGTTGTGACAGCTGGGTGATGTTCTCTCTTAGTTTTCTAACCTGTGTTGTGACAGCTGGGTGATGTTCTCTCTTAGTATTCTAACCTGTGTTGTGACAGCTGGGTGATGTTCTCTCTTAGTATTCTAACCTGTGTTGTGACAGCTGGGTGATGTTCTCTGCTAGTATTCTAACCTGTGTTGTGACAGCTGGGTGATGTTCTCTCTTAGTATTCTAACCTGTGTTGTGACAGCTGGGTGATGTTCTATCTTAGTATTCTAACCTGTGTTGTGACAGCTGGGTGATGTTCTCTCTTAGTATTCTAACCTGTGTTGTGACAGCTGGGTGATGTTCTCTCTTAGTATTCTAACCTGTGTTGTGACAACTGGGTGATGTTATCTCTTAGTATTCTAACCTGTGTTGTGACAGCTGGGTGATGTTCTCTCTTAGTATTCTAACCTGTGTTGTGACAGCTGGGTGATGTTCTCTCTTAGTATTCTAACCTGTGTTGTGACAGCTGGGTGATGTTCTCTCTTAGTATTCTAACCTGTGTGGGTTTGAGGTGGTGCGTCGGGACGATGTGAACAAACACTTCATATATTGGCATAGAACGCTGATTAGAAAGAACATAGATAACCACAGGAAATGTTAAGACTGTGTGATGATACATCTGCTGAGCTTTTCTGTATCAATATTCTTGCGATTGAATACAACATTTTAGTTTTCAAACAATTATCAGTACATTATGCATGTACTGTAGCACATACATACTTACCTCATACTACTAAAGGACCCTGTAGTTCATGCTGGGACAAGCATAATGAGTAGGCTATAAACAGATGTAGGATCTTAATTTGAGCCAGTTTGCCACAGCAGGAAAATAATCCTGTAGCAACAGGAAATGTGAATTATTATGTGGATAATAATTATTGGACATTTTTGTAGTGGGTTTAATAAATGTTTTCTTAAGGGAAAATCAAGTAAAAAATGTCACAGTGGAAATTACAAACTTCAGAAGCCTTTTTAAACCTCAAAAACACTACAAGTTTTAAATGTCCTGCAGTTCCGGAAAGTTCTCCTGCAACAGGGTGATCAAATTCAGATCCTAAATCTTTATTAGTACATTCCCATACCAGATCCGTACATATACACATACACTCTGGATGTCTATAAATAGCCCAGGCCTATACCTCCAATGATTTCATAGGCATTCAGGAATTCAGCTTAGAAGCTTGTAGAGTTAACATTGTCAAGTAGGGGTTCGAGGTTAACGGTCAGGGGTCTGGGTAGTGATTTAAAGCCGGGGTTTGCTAGGTTTCTAACAGGAGGACAATATACAGGACATGTCTCTATATATATATGACTCTGTCCAAACCCATGTTGAGCGTAGTTCACTTTACAGCTCATACTGAAAGCTGGTGACGAATTAAAATGTTAACTCAATTCAAAGAAATCTGAAAGACAACAAAAGAAAAGGGAATTCAACAAGAAATACATGTGAGATGATGGGTAGATAAAAAAAAAAAACTAGTTTAGACAAAGTAGAAAATTGAGGAAGTTAAAGATCTCTGGGTTAGTTAGTGTACATGGCGGGAGGGGTCTCTGCAGAGCACTGTGGTCTTATGGGACAGATTAGAGGAAGCTGACGCCTTATTTCTTCATTTCCATGGCTTCTGGTAGGTGATGGCTTCTGTGAGGAAACTGGTGGTCCTAGGGGACTGAGGTACACAGAATACACAGGGAGAGCTAGTTGAGCTGCCTAGAGACTGAGGTACACAGAATACACAGGGAGAGCTAGTTGAGCTGCCTAGGGACTGAGGTACACAGAAAACACAGGGAGAGCTAGTTGAGCTGCCTAGAGACTGAGGTACACAGAATACACAGGGAGAGCTAGTTGAGCTGCCTAGGGACTGAGGTACACAGAATACACAGGGAGAGCTAGTTGAGCTGCCTAGGGACTGAGGTATACAGAATACACAGGGAGAGCTAGTTGAGCTGCCTAGAGACTGAGGTACACAGAATACACAGGGAGAGCTAGTTGAGCTGCCTAGTGACTGAGGTACACAGAATACACAGGGAGAGCTAGTTGAGCTGCCTAGGGACTGAGGTATACAGAATACACAGGGAGAGCTAGTTGAGCTGCCTAGGGACTGAGGTACACAGAATACACAGGGAGAGCTAGTTGAGCTGCCTAGAGACTGAGGTACACAGAATACACAGGGAGAGCTAGTTGAGCTGCCTAGTGACTGAGGTACACAGAATACACAGGGAGAGCTAGTTGAGCTGCCTAGGGACTGAGGTACACAGAATACACAGGGAGAGCTAGTTGAGCTGCCTAGGGACTGAGGTACACAGAATACACAGGGAGAGCTAGTTGAGCTGCCTAGGGACTGAGGTACACAGAATACACAGGGAGAGCTAGTTGAGCTGCCTAGGGGACTGAGGTACACAGAATACACAGGGAGAGCTAGTTGAGCTGCCTAGGGACTGAGGTACACAGAATACACAGGGAGAGCTAGTTGAGCTGCCTAGGGACTGAGGTACACAGAATACACAGGGAGATCAAAGAAGTGTTATTCCTTCATTTCCATGACGTATGGTAGGTGATGGCTTCTACGAGGGAACTGGTGGTCCTGGAGATCTCGGAAGGGGACTGAAGTACACATGATACACATGGATTCTTATTTGAGCTGCCTATGGACTGAGGTAGAGGTAGAGGTAGTTGAGCTGTCTAGGGACTGAGGTAGAGGTAGAGGTAGTTGAGCTGTCTAGGGACTGAGGTAGAGGTAGAGTTAGTTGAGCTGTCTAGGGACTGAGGTAGAGGTAGAGTTAGTTGAGCTGTCTAGGGACTGAGGTAGAGTTAGAGTTAGTTGAGCTGTCTAAGGACTGAGGTGGAGGTAGACTTAGTTGAGCTGTCTAGGGACTGAGGTAGAGTTAGTTGAGCTGTCTAGGGACTGAGGTAGAGGTAGAGGTAGTTGAGCTGCCTAGGGACTGAGGTAAATGTAGAGGTAGTTGAGCTGTCTAGGGACTGAGGTAGAGTTAGTTGAGCTGTCTAGGGACTGAGGTAGAGGTAGAGGTAGTTGAACTGTCTAGGGACTGAGGTAGAGGTAGTTAAGCTGTCTAGGGACTGAGATAGAGGTAGAGTTAGTTGAACTGTCTAGGGACTGAGGTAGAGGTAGAGGTAGTTGAGCTGTCTAGGGACTGAGGTAGAGGTAGAGGTAGAGGTAGTTGAGCTGTCTAGGGACTGAGATAGAGGTAGAGTTAGTTGAGCTGTCTAGGGACTGAGATAGAGGTAGAGTTAGTTGAGCTGTCTAGGGACTGAGATAGAGGTAGAGTTAGTTGAGCTGTCTAGGGACTGAGGTAGAGGTAGAGGTAGTTGAGCTGTCTAGGGACTGAGGTAGAGGTAGAGGTAGTTGAGCTGTCTAGGGACTGAGGTAGAGGTAGAGTTAGTTGAGCTGTCTAGGGACTGAGGTAGAGGTAGAGTTAGTTGAGCTGTCTAGGGACTGAGGTAGAGGTAGAGGTAGTTGAGCTATCTAGGGACTGAGGTAGAGGTAGAGTTAGTTGAGCTGTCTAGGGACTGAGGTAGAGGTAGAGGTAGTTGAGCTATCTAGGGACTGAGGTAGAGGTAGAGTTAGTTGAGCTGTCTAGGGACTGAGGTAGAGGTAGAGGTAGTTGAGCTGTCTAGGGACTGAGGTAGGTAGAGGTAGTTGAGCTGTCTAGGGACCGAGGTAGAGTTAGTTGAGCTGTCTAGGGACTGAGGTAGAGGTAGAGGTAGTTGAGCTGCCTAGGGACTGAGGTAGAGGTGTTCAGCTGCCTAGGGACTGAGGTAGAGGTAGAGGTAGTTGAGCTGCCTAGGGACTGAGGTAGAGGTGTTCAGCTGCCTAGGGACTGAGGTAGAGGGTTCTTAATTTTCAGGATATATGGTAGGTGATGGCTTCTACGAATGAGCTGCCAATGATGGGGATTTTGGACAGGGAATATAGTCTAGGGGTCTGGGGTACACACAGAGAGCTAGTAAAGTCGCTGCCTCTCGTCCTAAGGGGGTCCGGGGTAATCTACTACTCTGACCACTCACTCTGCAACACAGTAACGGTGGCCTGTGCTCGGATCCAGGTGGTGGCAGGATTTTGGTGCAGATCATTCCTCCTTGGATCATTACTGGCCCGGCACTCGTACGTCCCGGCATCCTCCAGGCCGAGACGCGTCACGCCCAAAACGCTCACGCCGTTGGCGCCGTACGCCGTGTTGATGGAGACGCGGTGTTTACGTGCGCCGTCCCAGAGCTGGCGGAAAGAGTCGGCCCGGTTGATCTCGGCGTACCACCACTGGACCTCTGGGGTCGGGTTACCGACCACGTCACAGTACAACTCAAACGTGTCACCTGTTAGTTTGGTCTCAGACAGGGGAGACTTCACAAAGCCAGCTGTGGAGTAGTGGAGTAGGAGTAGCGGCGGAGTCATCCACAGGAGAGGAGGAGAGTAGTGTTTCCGGTATGGAGTGGTGTAGTGTGTCCACGTTGGCAGATGGAGAAGGAAAAACAGGGTGAGGGTGAAGAATGGATGAACAGGCAAGAGAATGAAAGGATGAATTAAAAGGAATCCGTTTGGAAAAAGAAAAAGAAAAGATTAGACGAATCATATTAAGAACAGAAGTTGACAGAGCAAAAAAATATGATGGTGGAAAACAATGGTCAACAGAGTTCAATAAAAAATAAGAGATTAGATGGAGAAAAGAACTAAAGCATAGCCCCTTAATACCTGTATCTGTTACATCGTCCGTTAGTACAGTCGTGGCCAAAAGTTTTGAGAATGACACAAATATTAATTTCCACAAAGTTTGCTGCTTCAGTGTCTTTAGATATTTTTGTCAGATGTTACTATGGAATACTGAAGTATAATTACAAGCATTTCTTAAGTGTCAAAGGCTTTTATTGACAATTACATGAATTTGATGCAAAGAGTCAATATTTGCAGTGTTGACCCTTCTTTTTCAAGACCTCTGCAATCCGCACTGGCATGCTGTCAATTAACTTCTGGGCCACATCCTGACTGATGGCAGCCCATTCTTGCATAATTAATGCTTGAAGTTTGTCAGAATTTGTGAGGTTTCTTGAGGATTGACCACAAGTTCTCAATGGGATTAAGGTCTGGGGAGTTTCCTGGCCATGGACCCAAAATATCGATGTTTTGTTCCCCGAGCCACTTATCACTTTTGCCTTATGGCAAGGTGCTCCATCGTGCTGGAAAAGGCATTGTTCGTCACCAAACTGTTCCTGGATGGTTGGGAGAAGTTGCTCTTGGAGGATGTGTTGGTTTATTCATGGCTGTGTTCTTAGGCAAAATTGTGAGTGAGCCCACTCCCTTGGCTGAGAAGCAACCCCACACATGAATGGTCTCAGGATGCTTTACTGTTGGCATGACACAGGACTGATGGTAGAGCTCACCTTGTCTTCTCCAGACAAGCTTTTTTCCGGATGCCCCAAACAATCGGAAAGGGGATTCATCAGAGAAAATGACTTTACCCCAGTCCTCAGCAGTCCAATCCCTGTACCTTTTGCAGAATATCAGTCTGTCCCTGATGTTTTTCCTGGAGAGAAGTGGCTTCTTTGCTGCCCTTCTTGACACCAGGCCATCCTCCAAAAGTCTTCGCCTCACTGTGCGTACAGATGCACTCACACCTGCCTGCTGCCATTCCTGAGCAAGCTCTGTACTGGTGGTGCCCCGATCACGCAGCTGAATCAACTTTAGGAAACGGTCCTGGCGCTTGCTGGACTTTCTTGGGCGCCCTGAATCCTTCTTCACAGCAATTGAACCGCTCTCCTTGAAGTTCTTGATGATCCGATAAATGGTTGATTTAGGTGCAATCTTACTGGCAGCAATATCCTTGCCTTGAAGCCCTTTTTGTGCAAAGCAATGATGACAGCACGTGTTTCCTTGCAGGTAACCATGGCTGACAGAGGAAGAACAATGATTCCAAGCACCACCCTCCTTTTGAAGCTTCCAGTCTGTTATTCGAGCTCAATCAGCATGACAGAGTGATCTCCAGACTTGTCCTCGTCAACACTCACACCTGTGTTAACGAGAGAATCACTGACATGATTTCAGCTGGTCCTTTTGTGGCAGGGCTAAAATGCAGTGGAAATGTTTTTGGGGGGATTCAGTTAATTTGCATGGCAAAGAGGGACTTTGCAATTAATTGCAATTCATCTGATCACTCTTCATAACATTCTGGAGTATATGCAAATTGCCATCATACAAACTGAGGCAGCAGACAGTGTAAAAATTAATATGTGTCATTCTCAAAACATTCTCAAGACTGTAAATGTTCTGAAGGTAGAAATATCATCTTTGGGTTAGATTGCTGTGCAAATCTAAATCCTCTATAGTCTATTAATATTAGATTAGAGAACTTTAATGTCCTCAATGACGCAATTAATTTCACAGCATACACAACATGCTGCATACACAGTATTTCACAGCATACACAACATGTTGCATACACAGTATTTCACAGCATACACAACATGTTGCATACACAGTATTTCACAGCATACACAACATGTTGCATACACAGTATTTCACAGCATACACAACATGTTTGCATACACAGTATTTCACAGCATACACAACATGTTGCATACACAGTATTTCACAGGATACACAACATGTTGCATACACAGTATTTCACAGCATACACAACATGCTGCATATACAGTATTTCACAGCATACACAACATGTTGCATACACAGTATTTCACAGCATACACAATATGTTGCATACACAGTATTTCACGACATACACAACATGTTGCATACACAGTATTTCACAGCATACACAACATGTTGCATACACAGTATTTCACAGCATACACAACATGTTGCATACACAGTATTTCACAGCATACACAACATGTTGCATACACAGTATTTCACAGCATACACATCATGTTGCATACACAGTATTTCACAGCATACACAACATGTTGCATACACAGTATTTCACGGCATACACAACATGTTGCATACACAGTATTTCACAGCATACACAACATGTTACATACACAGTATTTCACAGCATACACAACATGTTGCATATACAGTATTTCACAGCATACACAACATGTTTGCATACACAGTATTTCACAGCATACACAACATGTTGCATACACAGTATTTCACAGCATACACAACATGTTGCATACACAGTATTTCACAGCATACACAACATGAAAATGACTTTATTCTTAAAGCACCCAGAGACTTCCCAGGCATATTATATTGTGAATAAATTCTTATTATGACGTTTTCTGTTAGTAAAGCGCTTTATAAATCCTATAGAGCAGTAGCAATTGGCGGCAGGTAGCCTATCAGTTAAGAGCGTTGAGGTGACTAACCCGAAAGGTCGCTGGTTCGATTCCCCCCGAGCCGACTAGGTGACAAATGTGCCCAGGTGCCATTGAGCAAGGCACTTAACCCTAATTTGTCCTGTAAGTCGCTCTGGACAAGAGCGTCTGCTAAAACGTAAACATTGTATTGTTAGTGAAGCACCAGAGACTTCCCAGGCATATTGTGTAACTGTGAACATTCACTGGCTGCCTATCACTTGGCAGTGACCTTAGGACAATCTCTAGCTTCCATTCCTGCTATTTCTGGTAAATTGTAATCCAATATGTCCGACAATCGATATCCTCATCCCCTGACTCTGAGGATGCCTCTGCTAAACTGAGTACGTCCCAAATTGATCCCGAAATAGTGCACTACTTCTTAGGAACATTACCGTGGGCTGTGGTCAAAAATAGTGCACTACTTCTTAGGAACATTACCGTGGGCTGTGGTCAAAAATAGTGCACTACTTCTTAGGAACATGTACCATGGGCTCTACTCAAAAATAGTGCACTACTTCTTGGGAACATGACCATTGACTATGGTCAAAAATAGTGCACTAAATAGGGGATAGTAGTTCTATAGCTTGCTCTCCATCAACATGTTTTCAGCACTTTCATTTCCATGACTGATCAAAATTTGTTTCTCTCTCTCTCTCTCTCTCTCTCTCTCTCTCTCTCTCTCTCTCTCTCTCTCTCTCTCTCTCTCTCTCTCTCTCTCTCTCTCTCTCTCTCTCTCTCTCTCTCTCTCTCTCTCTCTCTCTCTCTCTCTCTCTCTCTCTCTCTCTCTCTCTCTCTCTCTCTCTCTCTCTCTCTCTCACTCTCTGTCTCACTCTCTGTCTCTCTCTCTCGTCTCTCTCTCTCGTCTCTCTCTCTCGTCTCTTTCTCTCGTCTCTTTCTCTCGTCTCTCTCTCTCTCTCGTCTCTCTCGTCTCTCTCGTCTCTCTCGTCTCTCTCGTCTCTCTCTCTCTCGTCTCTCACTCTCTGTCTCTCACTCTCTGTCTCTCACTCTCTGTCTCTCACTCTCTGTCTCTCACTCTCTGTCTCCCTCTCTCTCTCGTCTCTCTCTCGTCTCCCTCTCTTGTCTCCCTCTCTTGTCTCCCTCTCTTGTCTCCCTCTCTTGTCTCCCTCTCTTGTCTCCCTCTCTTGTCTCTCTTCTCTCTCTCTCTCGTCTCTCTCTCTCTCGTCTCTCGTCTCTCTCTCTCTCGTATCTTTCTCTCGTCTCTCTCTCTCTCTCTCGTCTCTCTCTCGTCTCCCTCTCTTGTCTCCCTCTCTTGTCTCCCTCTCTTGTCTCTCGTCTCTCTCGTCTCTCTCTCTCGTCTCTTTCTCTCGTCTCTTTCTCTCGTCTCTCTCTCTCTCGTCTCTCTCTCTCTCGTCTCTCTCTCTCGTCTCTCTCTCTCGTCTCTCTCTCTCTCGTATCTTTCTCTCGTCTCTCTCTCTCTCTCTCGTCTCTCTCTCTCTCTCGTCTCTCTCTCGTCTCTCTCTCTTTCGTCTCTCTCTCTCTCGTCTCTCTCTCGTCTCTCTCTCTCGCTCGTCTCTCTCTCTCTCGTCTATCTCTCTCTCTCTCTCTCGTCTCTCTCTCTCGTCTCTTTCTCTCTCGTCTCTCTCTCTCTCGTCTCTCTCTCTTGTCTCTCTCTCTCTCGTCTCTCTCTCTCTCGTGTCTCTGCAGCAGACATATAGTGAGCAATATGTTCGGAACATCACCAACTAAGTGGCCTTGTGGTTAGAGTGTCCGCCCTGAGATCGCAAGGTAGGGAGTTTGACCCCAACCGGTTGAGTCATACCAAAGACTGTAAAAATGGATCCCCAATGCATATTCTAATTGGCACTCAACATTAAGGAGATAGATTGTGGGTAAGGACCTGCGATAGACTAGCGTCCTATCCAGAGGATGTACTTGTACATGAAGCTTCCTAACGCTACAGGAGCCTATGAGCCGTTCTAGCTCGTACAAGGCTACTTACCTACGTTTGGAAGATCGCATCGTGATACCTATAGAATTGGAATATGTATCGGCACCGGAAAACGGAGATAATATGTTATCGTGAGATCCCTAGGGGATAGGGTGTCATCTGGAATGTAGCCTTTGTCCTTTTAATGACTTGTCTGCTCACCTACGATGCTACTCACATTTACAATACAGCCAGCCAACAACAGAGTAATACTATTACCTAACAGTAATTAGGCTATTACAATGTCTATACATCAGTGACCATCTCTGCTGGCCTTATACACAAAAGCTCAATGATTTTCATAGCAAATGTCTCTTTTCTGGCCTTTATGTTTTAGTACTATGCACTTTAGTACTTTGCTCATGAAATAAATCCGGTATTGTCATAGTGACTCAAGATTTGAACTGGTGAACTTGTCATCTTGCATTGAATCTCCTTTGGAAACAGTTTCTGCAGCCACAAATGACACTCTATTCCCTTTATGTAATAGACTAGGTGTCATTTTGGGACGCAGTATTTGTCCCTTAATGACGTTTCTGGGCTTGTGTCCGGATTGTAATGCTGCTCACATCCACAATGCAGCCAGCCAGGCAGCAAGACAGCAATAACATTACCTAATAGTAGTAATACTTTTATCCTACTATAGGATCTATAACAATATACACCATCTCTGGTAGCCTCGTACATAAAGGATCTATAACATTATACACCTTCTCTGGTAGCCTAGTACATAAAGGATCTATAACATTATACACCTTCTCTGGTAGCCTCGTACATAAAGGATCTATAACATTATACACCATCTCTGGTAGCCTCGTACATAAAGGATCTATAACATTATACACCATCTCTGGTAGCCTAGTACATAAAGGATCTATAACATTATACACCTTCTCTGGTAGCCTCGTACATAAAGGATCTATAACATTTTACACCATCTCTGGTAGCCTCGTACATAAAGGATCTAAAACATTATACACCATCTCTGGTAGCCTCGTACATAAAGGATCTAAAACATTTCACACCATCTCTGGTAGCCTCGTACATAAAGGACCTATAACATTATACACCTTCTCTGGTAGCCTCGTACATAAAGGATCTATAAATTTATACACCTTCTCTGGTAGCCTCGTACATTAAGGATCTATAACATTATACACCATCTCTGGTAGCCCCATACATAAAGGATCTATAACATTATACACCATCTCTGGTAGCCTCGTACATAAAGGATCTAAAACATTTCACACCATCTCTGGTAGCCTCGTACATAAAGGATCTATAACATTATACACCTTCTCTGGTAGCCTCGTACATAAAGGATCTATAAATTTATACACCTTCTCTGGTAGCCTCGTACATTAAGGATCTATAACATTATACACCTTCTCTGGTAGCCTCGTACATAAAGGATCTATAAATTTATACACCTTCTCTGGTAGCCTCGTACATTAAGGATCTATAACATTATACACCTTCTCTGGTAGCCTCGTACATAAAGGATCTATAAATTTATACACCATCTCTGGTAGCCTCGTACATTAAGGATCTATAACATTATACACCTTCTCTGGTAGCCTAGTACATAAAGGATCTATACATTTATACACCTTCTCTGGTAGCCTCGTACAAAAAGGATCTATAACATTATACACCATCTCTGATAGCCTCGTACAAAAAGGATCTATCATTTACATAGGCTGTAATTTCGTGTTTGTTTTTGTGCTTTGCTCGTGAGAGAGATTCATAGCCGACTGATTTTAACCAGTGACCTTGTCATCCTACATATCATCTCATGGACATCACCAAAACTCCTGTACATAAAATACTGCTTTAGCAAATTCACTCACCATACACTTAGGGTAACAAAGGTGCTATCTAAAACCTTAAAGGGTTCTCCTATGGGGACAGCCGAGGAACCCTTTTGGAAGAGTATATTGAATACAATGTATAGTATATTCTGTATTATTCTGGAGCTGGATAAAAGGGCTGATCCATATTATTAATCTGGAGCTGGATTAAAGGGCTGATCCATATTATTAATCTGGAGCTGGATTAAAGGGCTGGACTCATATTATTAATCTGGAGCTGGATTAAAGGGTTGATCCATATTATTAATCTGGAGCTGGATTAAAAGGCTGATCCATATTATTAATCTGGAGCTGGATTAAAGGGTTGATCCATATTATTAATCTGGAGCTGGATTAAAGTGCTGATCCATATTATTAATCTGGAGCTGGATAAAAGGGTTGATCCATATTATTATTCTGGAGCTGGATAAAAGGGCTGATCCATATTATTAATCTGGAGCTGGATTAAAGGGCTGATCCATATTATTAATCTGGAGCTGGATAAAAGGGCTGATCCATATTATTAATCTGGAGCTGGATAAAATGGTGATTCGTGGATGTTGCGTGCTTTGCTTGTGAGAGGAATACTATCTGTCATAGCGACTCAGGATGTGAACCAATCACCTTGTCATCACTTGGAGTAATTTCTCTACTGATGCTGCACATCATCCTCCATTAGAAACACAGACAACATGCACACAAAAAAAACACATAAATAACATGATCAATAGTTCACTGAGTATCCAGTTAACTAGCTCGTCAAACACTACGGTAGTAGGCGAAACTAGCTCGTCAAATACTACGGTAGTAGGCGAAACTAGCTCGTCAAATACTACGGTAGTAGGCGAAACTAGCTCGTCAAACACTACGGTAGTAGGCGAAACTAGCTCGTCAAATACTACGGTAGTAGGCGAAACTAGCTCGTCAAATACTACGGTAGTAGGCGAAACTAGCTCGTCAAATACTACGGTAGTAGGCGAAACTAGCTCGTCAAATACTACGGTAGTAGGCGAAACTAGCTCGTCAAATACTACGGTAGTAGGCGAAACTAGCTCGTCAAACACTACGGTAGTGGGCGAAACTAGCTCGTCAAACACTACGGTAGTGGGCGAAACTAGCTCGTCAAACACTACGGTAGTGGGCGAAACTAGCTCGTCAAACACTACGGTAGTAGGAGAAACTAGCTCGTCAAATACTACGGTAGTGGGCGAAACTAGCTCGTCAAACACTACGGTAGTAGGAGAAACTAGCTCGTCAAACACTACGGTAGTAGGAGAAACTAGCTCGTCAAACACTACGGTAGTAGGCGAAACTAGCTCGTCAAACACTACGGTAGTAGGAGAAACTAGCTCGTCAAACACTACGGTGGTAGGCGAAACTAGCTCGTCAAATACTACGGTGGTAGGCGAAACTAGCTCGTCAAATACTACGGTAGTAGGCGAAACTAGCTCGTCAAACACTACGGTAGTAGGCGAAACTAGCTCGTCAAACACTACGGTAGTAGGCGAAACTAGCTCGTCAAACACTACGGTAGTAGGCGAAACTAGCTCGTCAAACACTACGGTAGTAGGCGAAACTAGCTCGTCAAACACTACGGTAGTAGGCGAAACTAGCTCGTCAAACACTACGGTAGTAGGCGAAACTAGCTCGTCAAACACTACGGTAGTAGGCGAAACTAGCTCGTCAAACACTACGGTAGTAGGAGAAACTAGCTCGTCAAACACTACGGTAGTAGGCGAAACTAGCTCGTCAAATACTACGGTAGTAGGAGAAACTAGCTCGTCAAACACTACGGTAGTAGGCGAAACTAGCTCGTCAAACACTACGGTAGTAGGCGAAACTAGCTCGTCAAACACTACGGTAGTAGGAGAAACTAGCTCGTCAAACACTACGGTAGTAGGCGAAACTAGCTCGTCAAACACTACGGTAGTAGGAGAAACTAGCTCGTCAAATACTACGGTAGTAGGCGAAACTAGCTCGTCAAACACTACGGTAGTAGGCGAAACTAGCTCGTCAAACACTACGGTAGTAGGCGAAACTAGCTCGTCAAACACTACGGTAGTAGGAGAAACTAGCTCGTCAAACACTACGGTAGTAGGCGAAACTAGCTCGTCAAACACTACGGTAGTAGGAGAAACTAGCTCGTCAAACACTACGGTAGTAGGCGAAACTAGCTCGTCAAACACTACGGTAGTAGGAGAAACTAGCTCGTCAAACACTACGGTAGTAGGAGAAACTAGCTCGTCAAACACTACGGTAGTAGGAGAAACTAGCTCGTCAAACACTACGGTAGTAGGAGAAACTAGCTCGTCAAACACTACGGTAGTAGGAGAAACTAGCTCGTCAAACACTACGGTAGTAGGAGAAACTAGCTCGTCAAACACTACGGTAGTAGGCGAAACTAGCTCGTCAAACACTACGGTAGTAGGCGAAACTAGCTCGTCAAACACTACGGTAGTAGGAGAAACTAGCTCGTCAAACACTACGGTAGTAGGCGAAACTAGCTCGTCAAACACTACGGTAGTAGGCGAAACTAGCTCGTCAAACACTACGGTAGTAGGAGAAACTAGCTCGTCAAACACTACGGTAGTAGGCGAAACTAGCTCGTCAAATACTACGGTAGTAGGCGAAACTAGCTCGTCAAACACTACGGTAGTAGGCGAAACTAGCTCGTCAAACACTACGGTAGTAGGCGAAACTAGCTCGTCAAATACTACGGTAGTAGGCGAAACTAGCTCGTCAAACACTACGGTAGTAGGCGAAACTAGCTCGTCAAATACTACGGTAGTAGGCGAAACTAGCTCGTCAAACACTACGGTAGTAGGCGAAACTAGCTCGTCAAACACTACGGTAGTAGGAGAAACTAGCTCGTCAAACACTACGGTAGTAGGCGAAACTAGCTCGTCAAACACTACGGTAGTAGGAGAAACTAGCTCGTCAAATACTACGGTAGTAGGCGAAACTAGCTCGTCAAACACTACGGTAGTAGGAGAAACTAGCTCGTCAAACACTACGGTAGTAGGCGAAACTAGCTCGTCAAACACTACGGTAGTAGGAGAAACTAGCTCGTCAAATACTACGGTAGTAGGCGAAACTAGCTCGTCAAACACTACGGTAGTAGGCGAAACTAGCTCGTCAAACACTACGGTAGTAGGCGAAACTAGCTCGTCAAACACTACGGTAGTAGGAGAAACTAGCTCGTCAAACACTACGGTAGTAGGCGAAACTAGCTCGTCAAACACTACGGTAGTAGGAGAAACTAGCTCGTCAAACACTACGGTAGTAGGAGAAACTAGCTCGTCAAACACTACGGTAGTAGGCGAAACTAGCTCGTCAAACACTACGGTAGTAGGAGAAACTAGCTCGTCAAACACTACGGTAGTAGGAGAAACTAGCTCGTCAAACACTACGGTAGTAGGAGAAACTAGCTCGTCAAACACTACGGTAGTAGGAGAAACTAGCTCGTCAAACACTACGGTAGTAGGAGAAACTAGCTCGTCAAACACTACGGTAGTAGGAGAAACTAGCTCGTCAAACACTACGGTAGTAGGAGAAACTAGCTCGTCAAACACTACGGTAGTAGGAGAAACTAGCTCGTCAAACACTACGGTAGTAGGAGAAACTAGCTCGTCAAACACTACGGTAGTAGGAGAAACTAGCTCGTCAAACACTACGGTAGTAGGAGAAACTAGCTCGTCAAACACTACGGTAGTAGGAGAAACTAGCTCGTCAAACACTACGGTAGTAGGAGAAACTAGCTCGTCAAACACTACGGTAGTAGGAGAAACTAGCTCGTCAAACACTACGGTAGTAGGAGAAACTAGCTCGTCAAACACTACGGTAGTAGGAGAAACTAGCTCGTCAAACACTACGGTAGTAGGCGAAACTAGCTCGTCAAACACTACGGTAGTAGGAGAAACTAGCTCGTCAAACACTACGGTAGTAGGAGAAACTAGCTCGTCAAACACTACGGTAGTAGGAGAAACTAGCTCGTCAAACACTACGGTAGTAGGAGAAACTAGCTCGTCAAACACTACGGTAGTAGGAGAAACTAGCTCGTCAAACACTACGGTAGTAGGAGAAACTAGCTCGTCAAACACTACGGTAGTAGGAGAAACTAGCTCGTCAAACACTACGGTAGTAGGAGAAACTAGCTCGTCAAACACTACGGTAGTAGGAGAAACTAGCTCGTCAAACACTACGGTAGTAGGCGAAACTAGCTCGTCAAACACTACGGTAGTAGGAGAAACTAGCTCGTCAAACACTACGGTAGTAGGAGAAACTAGCTCGTCAAACACTACGGTAGTAGGAGAAACTAGCTCGTCAAACACTACGGTAGTAGGCGAAACTAGCTCGTCAAACACTACGGTAGTAGGAGAAACTAGCTCGTCAAACACTACGGTAGTAGGAGAAACTAGCTCGTCAAACACTACGGTAGTAGGAGAAACTAGCTCGTCAAACACTACGGTAGTAGGAGAAACTAGCTCGTCAAACACTACGGTAGTAGGAGAAACTAGCTCGTCAAACACTACGGTAGTAGGAGAAACTAGCTCGTCAAACACTACGGTAGTAGGAGAAACTAGCTCGTCAAACACTACGGTAGTAGGAGAAACTAGCTCGTCAAACACTACGGTAGTAGGAGAAACTAGCTCGTCAAACACTACGGTAGTAGGCGAAACTAGCTCGTCAAACACTACGGTAGTAGGAGAAACTAGCTCGTCAAACACTACGGTAGTAGGCGAAACTAGCTCGTCAAACACTACGGTAGTAGGAGAAACTAGCTCGTCAAACACTACGGTAGTAGGCGAAACTAGCTCGTCAAACACTACGGTAGTAGGAGAAACTAGCTCGTCAAACACTACGGTAGTAGGAGAAACTAGCTCGTCAAACACTACGGTAGTAGGAGAAACTAGCTCGTCAAACACTACGGTAGTAGGCGAAACTAGCTCGTCAAACACTACGGTAGTAGGAGAAACTAGCTCGTCAAACACTACGGTAGTAGGAGAAACTAGCTCGTCAAACACTACGGTAGTAGGAGAAACTAGCTCGTCAAACACTACGGTAGTAGGCGAAACTAGCTCGTCAAACACTACGGTAGTAGGAGAAACTAGCTCGTCAAACACTACGGTAGTAGGAGAAACTAGCTCGTCAAACACTACGGTAGTAGGAGAAACTAGCTCGTCAAACACTACGGTAGTAGGAGAAACTAGCTCGTCAAACACTACGGTAGTAGGAGAAACTAGCTCGTCAAACACTACGGTAGTAGGAGAAACTAGCTCGTCAAACACTACGGTAGTAGGAGAAACTAGCTCGTCAAACACTACGGTAGTAGGCGAAACTAGCTCGTCAAACACTACGGTAGTAGGAGAAACTAGCTCGTCAAACACTACGGTAGTAGGAGAAACTAGCTCGTCAAACACTACGGTAGTAGGAGAAACTAGCTCGTCAAACACTACGGTAGTAGGAGAAACTAGCTCGTCAAACACTACGGTAGTAGGAGAAACTAGCTCGTCAAACACTACGGTAGTAGGAGAAACTAGCTCGTCAAACACTACGGTAGTAGGAGAAACTAGCTCGTCAAACACTACGGTAGTAGGAGAAACTAGCTCGTCAAACACTACGGTAGTAGGAGAAACTAGCTCGTCAAACACTACGGTAGTAGGAGAAACTAGCTCGTCAAACACTACGGTAGTAGGCGAAACTAGCTCGTCAAACACTACGGTAGTAGGAGAAACTAGCTCGTCAAACACTACGGTAGTAGGAGAAACTAGCTCGTCAAACACTACGGTAGTAGGAGAAACTAGCTCGTCAAACACTACGGTAGTAGGCGAAACTAGCTCGTCAAACACTACGGTAGTAGGCGAAACTAGCTCGTCAAACACTACGGTAGTAGGAGAAACTAGCTCGTCAAACACTACGGTAGTAGGCGAAACTAGCTCGTCAAACACTACGGTAGTAGGCGAAACTAGCTCGTCAAACACTACGGTAGTAGGAGAAACTAGCTCGTCAAACACTACGGTAGTAGGCGAAACTAGCTCGTCAAACACTACGGTAGTAGGCGAAACTAGCTCGTCAAACACTACGGTAGTAGGCGAAACTAGCTCGTCAAACACTACGGTAGTAGGCGAAACTAGCTCGTCAAACACTACGGTAGTAGGAGAAACTAGCTCGTCAAACACTACGGTAGTAGGAGAAACTAGCTCGTCAAACACTACGGTAGTAGGCGAAACTAGCTCGTCAAACACTACGGTAGTAGGAGAAACTAGCTCGTCAAACACTACGGTAGTAGGCGAAACTAGCTCGTCAAACACTACGGTAGTAGGCGAAACTAGCTCGTCAAACACTACGGTAGTAGGAGAAACTAGCTCGTCAAACACTACGGTAGTAGGAGAAACTAGCTCGTCAAACACTACGGTAGTAGGAGAAACTAGCTCGTCAAACACTACGGTAGTAGGCGAAACTAGCTCGTCAAACACTACGGTAGTAGGAGAAACTAGCTCGTCAAACACTACGGTAGTAGGAGAAACTAGCTCGTCAAACACTACGGTAGTAGGAGAAACTAGCTCGTCAAACACTACGGTAGTAGGAGAAACTAGCTCGTCAAACACTACGGTAGTAGGAGAAACTAGCTCGTCAAACACTACGGTAGTAGGAGAAACTAGCTCGTCAAACACTACGGTAGTAGGAGAAACTAGCTCGTCAAACACTACGGTAGTAGGAGAAACTAGCTCGTCAAACACTACGGTAGTAGGAGAAACTAGCTCGTCAAACACTACGGTAGTAGGCGAAACTAGCTCGTCAAACACTACGGTAGTAGGAGAAACTAGCTCGTCAAACACTACGGTAGTAGGAGAAACTAGCTCGTCAAACACTACGGTAGTAGGAGAAACTAGCTCGTCAAACACTACGGTAGTAGGCGAAACTAGCTCGTCAAACACTACGGTAGTAGGCGAAACTAGCTCGTCAAACACTACGGTAGTAGGCGAAACTAGCTCGTCAAACACTACGGTAGTAGGAGAAACTAGCTCGTCAAACACTACGGTAGTAGGAGAAACTAGCTCGTCAAACACTACGGTAGTAGGAGAAACTAGCTCGTCAAACACTACGGTAGTAGGCGAAACTAGCTCGTCAAACACTACGGTAGTAGGAGAAACTAGCTCGTCAAACACTACGGTAGTAGGAGAAACTAGCTCGTCAAACACTACGGTAGTAGGAGAAACTAGCTCGTCAAACACTACGGTAGTAGGCGAAACTAGCTCGTCAAACACTACGGTAGTAGGAGAAACTAGCTCGTCAAACACTACGGTAGTAGGAGAAACTAGCTCGTCAAACACTACGGTAGTAGGAGAAACTAGCTCGTCAAACACTACGGTAGTAGGAGAAACTAGCTCGTCAAACACTACGGTAGTAGGCGAAACTAGCTCGTCAAACACTACGGTAGTAGGAGAAACTAGCTCGTCAAACACTACGGTAGTAGGAGAAACTAGCTCGTCAAACACTACGGTAGTAGGAGAAACTAGCTCGTCAAACACTACGGTAGTAGGAGAAACTAGCTCGTCAAACACTACGGTAGTAGGAGAAACTAGCTCGTCAAACACTACGGTAGTAGGAGAAACTAGCTCGTCAAACACTACGGTAGTAGGAGAAACTAGCTCGTCAAACACTACGGTAGTAGGAGAAACTAGCTCGTCAAACACTACGGTAGTAGGAGAAACTAGCTCGTCAAACACTACGGTAGTAGGCGAAACTAGCTCGTCAAACACTACGGTAGTAGGCGAAACTAGCTCGTCAAACACTACGGTAGTAGGAGAAACTAGCTCGTCAAACACTACGGTAGTAGGCGAAACTAGCTCGTCAAACACTACGGTAGTAGGCGAAACTAGCTCGTCAAACACTACGGTAGTAGGAGAAACTAGCTCGTCAAACACTACGGTAGTAGGCGAAACTAGCTCGTCAAACACTACGGTAGTAGGCGAAACTAGCTCGTCAAACACTACGGTAGTAGGCGAAACTAGCTCGTCAAACACTACGGTAGTAGGCGAAACTAGCTCGTCAAACACTACGGTAGTAGGAGAAACTAGCTCGTCAAACACTACGGTAGTAGGAGAAACTAGCTCGTCAAACACTACGGTAGTAGGCGAAACTAGCTCGTCAAACACTACGGTAGTAGGAGAAACTAGCTCGTCAAACACTACGGTAGTAGGCGAAACTAGCTCGTCAAACACTACGGTAGTAGGAGAAACTAGCTCGTCAAACACTACGGTAGTAGGAGAAACTAGCTCGTCAAACACTACGGTAGTAGGAGAAACTAGCTCGTCAAACACTACGGTAGTAGGAGAAACTAGCTCGTCAAACACTACGGTAGTAGGAGAAACTAGCTCGTCAAACACTACGGTAGTAGGCGAAACTAGCTCGTCAAACACTACGGTAGTAGGAGAAACTAGCTCGTCAAACACTACGGTAGTAGGAGAAACTAGCTCGTCAAACACTACGGTAGTAGGCGAAACTAGCTCGTCAAACACTACGGTAGTAGGAGAAACTAGCTCGTCAAACACTACGGTAGTAGGAGAAACTAGCTCGTCAAACACTACGGTAGTAGGAGAAACTAGCTCGTCAAACACTACGGTAGTAGGAGAAACTAGCTCGTCAAACACTACGGTAGTAGGAGAAACTAGCTCGTCAAACACTACGGTAGTAGGAGAAACTAGCTCGTCAAACACTACGGTAGTAGGAGAAACTAGCTCGTCAAACACTACGGTAGTAGGCGAAACTAGCTCGTCAAACACTACGGTAGTAGGAGAAACTAGCTCGTCAAACACTACGGTAGTAGGAGAAACTAGCTCGTCAAACACTACGGTAGTAGGAGAAACTAGCTCGTCAAACACTACGGTAGTAGGAGAAACTAGCTCGTCAAACACTACGGTAGTAGGAGAAACTAGCTCGTCAAACACTACGGTAGTAGGAGAAACTAGCTCGTCAAACACTACGGTAGTAGGAGAAACTAGCTCGTCAAACACTACGGTAGTAGGAGAAACTAGCTCGTCAAACACTACGGTAGTAGGAGAAACTAGCTCGTCAAACACTACGGTAGTAGGAGAAACTAGCTCGTCAAACACTACGGTAGTAGGAGAAACTAGCTCGTCAAACACTACGGTAGTAGGCGAAACTAGCTCGTCAAACACTACGGTAGTAGGCGAAACTAGCTCGTCAAACACTACGGTAGTAGGAGAAACTAGCTCGTCAAACACTACGGTAGTAGGCGAAACTAGCTCGTCAAACACTACGGTAGTAGGCGAAACTAGCTCGTCAAACACTACGGTAGTAGGCGAAACTAGCTCGTCAAACACTACGGTAGTAGGCGAAACTAGCTCGTCAAACACTACGGTAGTAGGCGAAACTAGCTCGTCAAACACTACGGTAGTAGGCGAAACTAGCTCGTCAAACACTACGGTAGTAGGCGAAACTAGCTCGTCAAACACTACGGTAGTAGGAGAAACTAGCTCGTCAAACACTACGGTAGTAGGAGAAACTAGCTCGTCAAACACTACGGTAGTAGGCGAAACTAGCTCGTCAAACACTACGGTAGTAGGAGAAACTAGCTCGTCAAACACTACGGTAGTAGGCGAAACTAGCTCGTCAAACACTACGGTAGTAGGAGAAACTAGCTCGTCAAACACTACGGTAGTAGGAGAAACTAGCTCGTCAAACACTACGGTAGTAGGAGAAACTAGCTCGTCAAACACTACGGTAGTAGGAGAAACTAGCTCGTCAAACACTACGGTAGTAGGAGAAACTAGCTCGTCAAACACTACGGTAGTAGGAGAAACTAGCTCGTCAAACACTACGGTAGTAGGAGAAACTAGCTCGTCAAACACTACGGTAGTAGGCGAAACTAGCTCGTCAAACACTACGGTAGTAGGCGAAACTAGCTCGTCAAACACTACGGTAGTAGGCGAAACTAGCTCGTCAAACACTACGGTAGTAGGCGAAACTAGCTCGTCAAACACTACGGTAGTAGGAGAAACTAGCTCGTCAAACACTACGGTAGTAGGAGAAACTAGCTCGTCAAACACTACGGTAGTAGGCGAAACTAGCTCGTCAAACACTACGGTAGTAGGAGAAACTAGCTCGTCAAACACTACGGTAGTAGGCGAAACTAGCTCGTCAAACACTACGGTAGTAGGAGAAACTAGCTCGTCAAACACTACGGTAGTAGGAGAAACTAGCTCGTCAAACACTACGGTAGTAGGAGAAACTAGCTCGTCAAACACTACGGTAGTAGGAGAAACTAGCTCGTCAAACACTACGGTAGTAGGCGAAACTAGCTCGTCAAACACTACGGTAGTAGGAGAAACTAGCTCGTCAAACACTACGGTAGTAGGAGAAACTAGCTCGTCAAACACTACGGTAGTAGGAGAAACTAGCTCGTCAAACACTACGGTAGTAGGCGAAACTAGCTCGTCAAACACTACGGTAGTAGGAGAAACTAGCTCGTCAAACACTACGGTAGTAGGAGAAACTAGCTCGTCAAACACTACGGTAGTAGGAGAAACTAGCTCGTCAAACACTACGGTAGTAGGAGAAACTAGCTCGTCAAACACTACGGTAGTAGGCGAAAGTAGCTCGTCAAACACTACGGTAGTAGGAGAAACTAGCTCGTCAAACACTACGGTAGTAGGAGAAACTAGCTCGTCAAACACTACGGTAGTAGGAGAAAGTAGCTCGTCAAACACTACGGTAGTAGGCGAAACTAGCTCGTCAAACACTACGGTAGTAGGCGAAACTAGCTCGTCAAACACTACGGTAGTAGGAGAAACTAGCTCGTCAAACACTACGGTAGTAGGCGAAACTAGCTCGTCAAACACTACGGTAGTAGGCGAAACTAGCTCGTCAAACACTACGGTAGTAGGAGAAACTAGCTCGTCAAACACTACGGTAGTAGGCGAAACTAGCTCGTCAAACACTACGGTAGTAGGCGAAACTAGCTCGTCAAACACTACGGTAGTAGGCGAAACTAGCTCGTCAAACACTACGGTAGTAGGCGAAACTAGCTCGTCAAACACTACGGTAGTAGGAGAAACTAGCTCGTCAAACACTACGGTAGTAGGAGAAACTAGCTCGTCAAACACTACGGTAGTAGGCGAAACTAGCTCGTCAAACACTACGGTAGTAGGAGAAACTAGCTCGTCAAACACTACGGTAGTAGGCGAAACTAGCTCGTCAAACACTACGGTAGTAGGAGAAACTAGCTCGTCAAACACTACGGTAGTAGGAGAAACTAGCTCGTCAAACACTACGGTAGTAGGAGAAACTAGCTCGTCAAACACTACGGTAGTAGGAGAAACTAGCTCGTCAAACACTACGGTAGTAGGAGAAACTAGCTCGTCAAACACTACGGTAGTAGGAGAAACTAGCTCGTCAAACACTACGGTAGTAGGAGAAACTAGCTCGTCAAACACTACGGTAGTAGGCGAAACTAGCTCGTCAAACACTACGGTAGTAGGCGAAACTAGCTCGTCAAACACTACGGTAGTAGGCGAAACTAGCTCGTCAAACACTACGGTAGTAGGCGAAACTAGCTCGTCAAACACTACGGTAGTAGGAGAAACTAGCTCGTCAAACACTACGGTAGTAGGAGAAACTAGCTCGTCAAACACTACGGTAGTAGGCGAAACTAGCTCGTCAAACACTACGGTAGTAGGAGAAACTAGCTCGTCAAACACTACGGTAGTAGGCGAAACTAGCTCGTCAAACACTACGGTAGTAGGCGAAACTAGCTCGTCAAACACTACGGTAGTAGGAGAAACTAGCTCGTCAAACACTACGGTAGTAGGAGAAACTAGCTCGTCAAACACTACGGTAGTAGGAGAAACTAGCTCGTCAAACACTACGGTAGTAGGCGAAACTAGCTCGTCAAACACTACGGTAGTAGGAGAAACTAGCTCGTCAAACACTACGGTAGTAGGAGAAACTAGCTCGTCAAACACTACGGTAGTAGGAGAAACTAGCTCGTCAAACACTACGGTAGTAGGCGAAACTAGCTCGTCAAATACTACGGTAGTAGGAGAAACTAGCTCGTCAAACACTACGGTAGTAGGCGAAACTAGCTCGTCAAACACTACGGTAGTAGGCGAAACTAGCTCGTCAAACAGGAGAAAGACAGAAAACACAGTACTAATATCAGTCTAATAATGATACAGTTGAAGTCGGAAGTTTACATACACTTAGGTTGGAGCATTAAAAGTCGTTTTTCAACCACTCCACAAATTTCTTGTTAACAAACTATAATAACAAAATAGATGGCATCATGAGGTAGGAAAATTATGTGGATATATTGAAGCAACATCTCAAGACATCAGTCAGGAAGTTAAAGCTTGGTCGCAAATGGGTCTTCCAAATGGACAATGACCCCAAGCATACTTCCAAAGTTGTGGCAAAATGGCTTAAGGACGTCAAGGTATTGGAGTGGCCATCACAAAGCCCTGACCTCAATCCTATAGAAATGTGTGGGCAGAACTGAAAAAGTGTGTGTGAGCAGAGAGGCCTACAAACCTGACTCAGTTATACCAGCTCTGTCAGGAGGAATGGGACAAAATTCACCCAACTTATTGTGGGAAGCTTGTGGAAGGCTACCCGAAATGTTTGACCCAAGTTAAACAATTTAAAGGCAATGCTACCAAATACTAATTCAGTATATGTAAACTTCTGACCCACTGGGAATGTGATGAAAGAAATAAAGCTGAAATAAATCATTGTCTCTACTATTATTCTGACATTTCACATTCTTAAAATAAAGTGGTGATCCTAACTGACCTAAAACAGGGAATTTTTACTCGGATTAAATGTCAGGAATTGTGAAAAACTGAGTTTAAATGTATTTGGCTAAGGTTTTTTTTTTATTTCCGACTTCAACTGTATATGAAGATGTTGTGAGTTCTGTAAAAAAAAGACCTGGGAGAACAGTGGAGAGACAGAGAGAGAGAGAGACAGAGACAGAGACAGAGACAGAGACAGAGAGAGAGAGAGAGAGAGAGAGAGAGAGAGAGAGGAGAGAGAGAGAGAGAGAGGAGAGAGAGAGAGAGAGAAGGAGAGAGAGAGAGAGAGAGAAGGAGAGCGAGACAGAGAGAGAGCGTGTGTGTAAGAGAGAGAGAGAGAGAGAGAGAGAGACAGAGAGAGAGAGAAGGAGCGAGAGAGAGAGAGAGAGAGAAGGAGAGAGAGAGAGAGAGAGACAGAGAGACAGAGAGAGAGAGAAGGAGCGAGAGAGAGAGACAGAGCAGAGAGATGTATAGCTTGCTGAAGCTCAGTGTTCTGTGCCTCTGGGGAGAGTGTGGGCACATGGTGCTAGATTCCCTCTGTTTCCATAGAAGCAACACCACTGCAACCAAGCAGGTTGCCTCTGGCATAAACAGGAAAACCAATGGCCTGCAGGTAGAAAGCTTCACTACTTGTTATAAGCATGTATGACTTATAATATGTCATGTATTTTATGTAAAGGAAATGTACTCTTGCTGGCTGTTATTTAGTCAGGATCATTAGGAGATAATTATAAAACATTATAAAAGGGGCTCATACATGCTTATGATAAGCCTTATAATGCATTATAATCACAAGAAAATACAGAGTCAAGTGTTACCAAACCAAGCAAGCTTAATTTACAGTGTCACAGCACCTGCTAGTGCGGAAGGGAGGGTAGTGGGTCAATAAAACATTGATCACAAAAAGGAACACATATTTACAAGATGAATATCGATAAAACGCTGTTAATAAAGTCATTACAGGTTACTACACAACATAGTTAGAAGAACAACGCAAACAGGTAACAATATAGTTTAGAGAAAAACATTAAAATGCTTCGCTTCTCCTAAACATGTACAGTGTATTTATTTATTTTTTTAAATTCCTAATTTAATTGATTTAATTAGGCAAGTCAGTTAAGAACAAATTCTTATTTACAATGACGACCTACCCCCGGTCAAACCCTAATCCGGACAACGCTGTGCCAATTGTGCACCGCCCTATGGGACACCCAATAACGGCCGGTTGTGATACAGCCTGGATTCAAACCAGGGTCTGTAGTGGTACCTCTAGCACTGAGATGCAGTGCATTAGACCGCTGTGCCACTCGGGAGCCTACATTTATATCGATTTCGTTTTCAATAGAGCTGTAGCAGAATGTATTACTGTTCCCATAATGCTCCGTAACCATATCCAGTTTAATGTTCCGTAACCATATCCGGTTTAATGTTCCGTAACCATATCCGGTTTAATGTTCTGTAACCATATCCGGTTTAATGCTCTGTAACCATATCCGGTTTAATGCTCTGTAACCATATCCGGTGTAATGCTCTGTAACCATATCCGGTTTAATGCTCTGTAACCATATCCGGTTTAATGTTATGTAACCATATCCGGTGTAATGCTCTGTAACCATATCCGGTTTAATGCTCTGTAACCATATCCGGTTTAATGTTATGTAACCATATCCGGTGTAATGCTCTGTAACCATATCCGGTTTAATGTTATGTAACCATATCCGGTTTAATGCTCTGTAACCATATCCGGTTTAATGCTCTGTAACCATATCCGGTTTAATGCTCCGTAACCATATCCGGTGTAATGCTCTGTAACCATATCCGGTTTAATGTTCCGTAACCATATCCGGTTTAATGCTCTGTAACCATATCCGGTTTAATGCTCTGTAACCATATCCGGTTTAATGTTCCGTAACCATATCCGGTTTAACGCTCTGTAACCATATCCGGTTTAATGCTCCGTAACCATATCCGGTTTAATGCTCTGTAACCATATCCGGTTTAACGCTCTGTAACCATATCCGGTTTAACGCTCTGTAACCATATCCGGTTTAATGTTCTGTAACCATATCCGGTTTAATGCTCTGTAACCATATCCGGTTTAATGTTCTGTAACCATATCCGGTTTAACGCTCTGTAACCATATCCGGTTTAATGCTCCGTAACCATATCCGGTTTAATGTTCTGTAACCATATCCGGTTTAATGCTCCGTAACCATATCCGGTTTAATGCTCCGTAACCATATCCGGTTTAATGTTATGTAACCATATCCGGTTTAATGTTATGTAACCATATCCGGTTTAATGTTATGTAACCATATCCGGTTTAATGCTCCGTAACCATATCCGGTTTAATGCTCTGTAACCATATCCGGTTTAACGCTCTGTAACCATATCCGGTGTAATGCTCCGTAACCATATCCGGTTTAATGTTCTGTAACCATATCCGGTTTAATGTTCTGTAACCATATCCGGTTTAATGCTCTGTAACCATATCCGGTTTAATGTTCTGTAACCATATCCGGTTTAACGCTCTGTAACCATATCCGGTTTAACGCTCTGTAACCATATCCGGTTTAATGCTCTGTAACCATATCCGGTTTAATGCTCCGTAACCATATCCGGTTTAATGTTCTGTAACCATATCCGGTTTAATGTTCTGTAACCATATCCGGTTTAACGCTCTGTAACCATATCCGGTTTAACGCTCTGTAACCATATCCGGTGTAATGCTCTGTAACCATATCCGGTTTAATGTTCTGTAACCATATCCGGTTTAACGCTCTGTAACCATATCCGGTGTAATGCTCCGTAACCATATCCGGTTTAATGTTCTGTAACCATATCCGGTTTAACGCTCTGTAACCATATCCGGTTTAATGTTCTGTAACCATATCCGGTTTAATGCTCTGTAACCATATCCGGTTTAATGCTCTGTAACCATATCCGGTTTAATGCTCTGTAACCATATCCGGTTTAATGCTCCGTAACCATATCCGGTTTAACGCTCTGTAACCATATCCGGTTTAATGCTCTGTAACCATATCCGGTTTAATGCTCTGTAACCATATCCGGTTTAATGCTCTGTAACCATATCCGGTTTAATGTTCTGTAACCATATCCGGTTTAATGCTCTGTAACCATATCTGGTTTAATGTTCTGTAACCATATCCGGTTTAATGTTCTGTAACCATATCCGGTTTAATGTTCTGTAACCATATCCGGTTTAATGCTCTGTAACCATATCCGGTTTAACGCTCTGTAACCATATCCGGTTTAATGCTCTGTAACCATATCCGGTTTAACGCTCTGTAACCATATCCGGTTTAATGCTCTGTAACCATATCCGGTTTAATGCTCCGTAACCATATCCGGTTTAATGCTCTGTAACCATATCCGGTTTAATGTTCTGTAACCATATCCGGTTTAATGCTCCGTAACCATATCCGGTTTAATACTGTGTAACCATATCCGGTTTAACGCTCCGTAACCATATAACACTGTAGTGTCCCGTCCCCTTATTAATACAAGTGACTGGGCTGATCTTTTCAATGCTCTCATTTACCTTATGTCTAATCCCCAATACCTACTCTATGATGTCTAATCCCCCATACCTACTCTATGATGTCTAATCCCCCATACCTACTCTATGATGTCTAATCCCCCATACCTACTCTATGATGTCTAATCCCCCATACCTACTCTATGATGTCTAATCCCCCATACCTACTCTATGATGTCTAATCCCCCATACCTACTCTATGATGTCTAATCCCCCATACCTACTCTATGATGTCTAATCCCCCATACCTACTATATGATGTCTAATCCCCCATACCTACTCTATGATGTCTAATCCTCCATACCTACTCTATGATGTCTAATCCCCCATACCTACTCTATGATGTCTAATCCCCCATACCTACTCTATGATGTCTAATCCCCCATACCTACTCTATGATGTCTAATCCCCCATACCTACTCTATGATGTCTAATCCCCCATACCTACTCTATGATGTCTAATCCCCCATACCTACTCTATGATGTCTAATCCCCCATACCTACTCTATGATGTCTAATCCCCCATACCTACTCTATGATGTCTAATCCCCCATACCTACTCTACGATGTCTAATCCCCAATACCTACTCTATGATGTCTAATCCCCCATACCTACTCTATGATGTCTAATCCCCCATACCTACTCTATGATGTCTAATCCCCCATTCCTACTCTATGATGTCTAATCCCCCATACCTACTCTATGATGTCTAATCCCCAATACCTACTGTATGATGTCTAATCCCCCATACCTACTCTATGATGTCTAATCCCCCATACCTACTCTATGATGTCTAATCCCCCATACCTACTCTATGATGTCTAATCCCCCATACCTACTCTATGATGTCTAATCCCCCATACCTACTCTATGATGTCTAATCCCCCATACCTACTCTATGATGTCTAATCCCCCATACCTACTCTATGATGTCTAATCCCCCATTCCTACTCTATGATGTCTAATCCCCCATTCCTACTCTATGATGTCTAATCCCCCATACCTACTCTATGATGTCTAATCCCCAATACCTACTGTATGATGTCTAATCCCCCATACCTACTCTACGATGTCTAATCCCCAATACCTACTCTATGATGTCTAATCCCCCATTCCTACTCTATGATGTCTAATCCCCCATACCTACTCTACGATGTCTAATCAGTTTCCTCTACAATCTCATTCTGAACGTCGCATAATCCGGGAATCTGCACGGACCCGGGTCCCACCAATGAGTTCGTACCACACCAATCTTAGTGGATTATTTACCATGAGGGGTCATAAAACCCCCCTTCAGACCCCTAGATCTCTCCTCCTCTGTTGGGGGTGAGAGATAATCTGTAGGGTTGTGGTCTCCTGTAACCTGACCTGATCAGGACAGTCATGACACTACTCTATGATGTCTAATCCCCCATACCTACTAGATGTACTGTAGGTGACTTTGCTTTGTTATTTTCAAATCATATGTTATTCTCTCACCAGTGGGAAATTAATTGAAACAGTCCTGTCCTGTTGTATTAATCTATTAAAAGACAACCTGTCTCACTGACTGGAAACATGATACATTAGTGGCATTGAGGCCAAGTGAAACACATACACACACAGGCAAGCACACACGCACAGTGGGGAGTCTTTATCTCAGCAGTAGGTTAAATCTGGCGAGGCTTCAAATATGAATAGCCATTAGTTGATATAAATGGTGTCTCCCCTGTGGTCTGTAGTTGCTCTGTTCTGCTCTGCTCTGTTCTGCTCTGTTCTGCTGTACTATGCTCTGTTCTGCTCTACTATGCTCTGTTCTGCTCTACTATGCTCTGTTCTGCTCTACTATGCTCTGTTCTGCTCTACTATGCTCTGTTCTGTTCTGCTCTGTTCTACTATGCTCTGTTCTGCTCTACTCTGTTCTACTATGCTCTGTTCTGCTCTACTATGCTCTACTATGTTCTGTTCTGCTCTGTTCTGCTGTACTATGCTCTGTTCTGCTCTACTGTGCTCTGTTCTGCTCTACTATGCTCTGTTCTGCTCTACTATGCTCTGTTCTGCTCTACTATGCTCTGTTCTGCTCTACTATGCTCTGTTCTGTTCTGTTCTGCTCTGTTCTGCTCTACTCTGTTCTACTATGCTCTACTATGCTCTACTATGTTCTGTTCTGCTCTGTTCTGCTCTACTATGCTCTGTCCTGCTCTACTGTGCTCTGTTCTGCTCTACTATGCTCTGTTCTGCTCTGTCCTGCTCTACTGTGCTCTGTTCTGCTCTGTTCTGCTCTACTGTGCTCTGTCCTGCTCTACTATGCTCTGTTCTGCTCTACTATGTTCTGTTCTGCTCTGTTCTGCTCTACTATGCTCTGTCCTGCTCTACTGTGCTCTGTTCTGCTCTACTATGCTCTGTTCTGCTCTGTCCTGCTCTACTGTGCTCTGTTCTGCTCTGTTCTGCTCTACTGTGCTCTGTCCTGCTCTACTGTGCACTGTCCTGCTCTACTATGCTCTGTCCTGCTCTACTGTGCTCTGTTCTGCTCTACTATGCTCTGTTCTGCTCTGTCCTGCTCTACTGTGCTCTGTTCTGCTCTACTGTGCTCTGTCCTGCTCTACTGTGCTCTGTTCTGCTCTACTATGCTCTGTTCTGCTCTGCCCTGCTCTACTATGCTCTGCTCTGTCCTGCTCTACTGTGCTCTGTTCTGCTCTACTGTGCTCCGTCCTGCTCTACTATGCTCTGTCCTGCTCTACTATACTCTGTTCTGCTCTACTATGCTCTGTTCTGCTCTACTATGCTCTGTTCTGCTCTACTATGCTCTGTTCTGCTCTACTATGCTCTGTTCTGCTCTACTGTGCTCTGTTCTGCTCTACTGTGCTCTGTTCTGCTCTATTGTGCTCTGTTCTGCTCTACTGTGCTCTGTTCTGCTCTACTTTGCTCTGTTCTGCTCTACTGTGCTCTGTTCTGCTCTGTTCTGCTCTACTATGCTCTGTTCTGCTCTGTTCTGCTCTACTGTGCTCTGTTCTGCTCTCAGACCTTTCCTTCCCATGTGTTTTGAGACAGTTGAAGAAGAAAAGCCATCTATAATATAGCCTTTATAGGCCTACCCTATTTACTTAGACACGTTGGAGTCACATATACGTAACTTCACAGCCATTCCTTACACCTATCTAAACCACTGAGGAGAGGTGACATACAGTGAATGTTCCTGAGTGGCCGAGTTGCAGTTTTGACTTAAATCTGCTTGAAAATCTAAGGCAAGACCTGAAAATGATGGCTGTCTAGCAATGATCAACAACCAATTTTGACAGAGCTTGAAGAATTTTAAACAGAATAATGGACATACAGTGGGGGGAAAACGTATTTAGTCAGCCACCAATTGTGCAAGTTCTCCCACTTAAAAAGATGAGAGAGGCCTGTAATTTTCATCATAGGTACACTTCAACTATGACAGACAAAATGAGAAGAAAAAAATCCAGAAAATCACATTGTAGGATTTTTAATGGGGCAAAAAAGTCATATTTTCTTTACATAGTTGAATGTGCTGACAACAAAATCACACAAAAATTATCAATGGAAATCAAATGTATCAACCCATGGATGTCTGGATTTGGAGTCACACTCAAAATTAAAGTGGAAAACCACACTACAGGCTGATCCAACTTTGAGGTAATGTCCTTAAAACAAGTCAAAATGAGGCTCAGTAGTGTGTGTGGCCTCCACGTGCCTGTATGACCTCCCTACAATGCCTGGGCATGCTCCTGATGAGGTGGCGGATGGTCTCCTGAGGGATCTCCTCCCAGACCTGGACTAAATAAAATGCAAATGAATTACTTAAAAATCATACAATGTGATTTTCTGGATTTTTGTTTTAGATTCCGTCTCTCACGGTTGAAGTGTACCTATGATAAAAATGACAGACCTCTACATGCTTTGTAAGTAGGAAAACCTGCAAAATCGGCAGTGTATCTAATACTTGTTCTCCCCACTGTATATATCTATATACACTGCTCAAAAAAATAAAGGGAACACTTAAACAACACAATGTAACTCCAAGTCAATCCCACTTCTGTGAAATCAAACTGTCCACTTAGGAAGCAACACTGATTGACAATAAATTGCACATGCTGTTGTGCAAATGGAATAGACAACAGGTGGAAATTATAGGCAATTAGCAAGACACCCCCAATAAAGGAGTGGTTCTGCAGGTGGTGACCACAGACCACTTCTCAGTTCCTATGCTTCCTGGCTGATGTTTTGGTCACTTTTGAATGCTGGCGGTGCTTTCACTCTAGTGGTAGCATGAGACGGAGTCTACAACCCACACAAGTGGCTCAGGTAGTGCAGCTCATCCAGGACGGCACATCAATGCGAGCTGTGGCAAGAAGGTTTGCTGTGTCTGTCAGCGTAGTGTCCACAGCATGGAGGCGCTACCAGGAGACAGGCCAGTACATCAGGAGATGTGGAGTAGGCCGTAGGAGGGCAACAAACCAGCAGCAGGACCGCTACCTCCGCCTTTGTGCAAGGAGGAGCAGGAGGAGCACTGCCAGAGCCCTGCAAAATGACCTCCAGCAGGCCACAAATGTGCATGTGTCTGCTCAAACGGTCAGAAACAGACTCCATGAGGGTGGTATGAGGGCCTGGCGTCCACAGGTGGGGTTTGTGCTTACAGCCCAACACCGTGCAGGACGTTTGGCATTTGCCAGAGAACACCAAGATTGGCAAATTCGCCACTGGCGCCCTGTGCTCTTCACAGATGAAAGCAGTTCACACTGAGCACATGTGACAGACGTGACAGAGTCTGGAGACGCCGTGGAGAACGTTCTGCTGCCTGCAACATCCTCCAGCATGACCGGTTTGGCGGTGGGTCAGTCATGGTGTGGGGTGGCATTTCTTTGGGGGGCCGCACAGCCCTCCATGTGCTCGCCAGAGGTAGCCTGACTGCCATTAGGTACCGAGATGAGATCCTCAGACCCCTTGTGAGACCATATGCTGGTGCGGTTGGCCCTGGGTTCCTCCTAATGCAAGACAATGCTAGACCTCATGTGGCTGGAGTGTGTCAGCAGTTCCTGCAAGAGGAAGGCATTGATGCTATGGACTGGCCCGCCCGTTCCCCAGACCTGAATCCAATTGAGCACATCTGGGACATCATGTCTCGATCCATCCACCAACGCCACGTTGCACCACAGACTGTCCAGGAGTTGGCGGATGCTTTAGTCCAGGTCTGGGAGGAGATCCCTCAGGAGACCATCCGCCACCTCATCAGGAGCATGCCCAGGCGTTGTAGGGAGGTCATACAGGCACGTGGAGGCCACACACACTACTGAGCCTCATTTTGACTTGTTTTAAGGACATTACATCAAAGTTGGATCAGCCTGTAGTGTGGTTTTCCACTTTAATTTTGAGTGTGACTCCAAATCCAGACCTCCATGGGTTGATACATTTGATTTCCATTGATAATTTGTGTGATTTTGTTGTCAGCACATTCAACTATGTAAAGAAAAAAGTATTTAATAAGAATATTTCATTCATTCAGATCTAGGATGTGTTATTTTAGTGTTCCCTTTATTTTTTTGAGCAGTGTATATATATATATATATATATATATATATATATATATATAAATAAAACACTAGTACTACAGTGGCTTGCGAAAGTGTTCACCCCCTACTGTACCAGTCGAAAGTTCAGACACACCTAGTCATTCAAAGATTTTCTTTATTTTTACTATTTTCTACATTATAGAATAGTACTGAAGACATCAAAACTATGACATAACACATATGGAATCATGTAGTAACCAAAAAAGTGTGAAACAAATTCTTCAAAGTAGCCACCCTTTGCTTTGATGACAGCTTTGGACACTCTTGGCGTTTTCTCAACCAGCTTCACCTTTAATGTTTTTCCTACAGTCTTGAAGCAGTTCCTACATATGCTGAGCACCTGTTGGCTGCTTTTCCTTCATTCCGTAGTCCAACTCATCCCAAACCATCTCAATTGGGTTGAGGTCAGGTGATTGTGGAGGCCCGGTCATCAGATGCAGCACTCCATCACTCTCCTTCTTGGTCAAATAGCCCTTACACAGCCTGGAGGTGTGTTGGGTCATTGTCCTATTGAAAAACAAATGATAGTCCCACTAAGTGCAAACCAGATGGGATGGCGTAACGCTGCAGAATGCTGTGGTAGCCATGCTAGTTAAGTGTGTCTTGAATTCTAAATAAATCACAGTGTCACCAGCAAAGCACCCCCACACCATCACACCTCCTCCTCCATGCTTCACGGTGGGAACCACATAGGCGGAGATGAGCCGTTCATCTACTCTGCGTCTCAAAAAGACACAGTGGTTGGAAACAAAAATCTCAAGTTTGGACTGATCAGGCCAAAGGACACATTTCCACCGGTCTAATGTCCATTGCTTGTGTTTCTTGGTCCAAGCAAGTCTCTTCTTATTATTGGTGTCCTTTAGTAGTGGTTTCTTTGCAGCAATTCGACCATGAAGGCCTGATTCAAACAGTCTCCTCTGAACAGTTGATGTTGAGATGTGTCTTTTACTTGAACTCTGCAAAGTATATATTTGGGCTGCAATCTGATGTGCAGTTAAATCTAATGAACTTATCCTCTGCAGCAGAGGTAACTCTGGGTATTCCTTTCCTGTGGCGGTCCTCATGAGAGCCAGTTTCATCATAGCGCTTGATGGTTTTTGTGACTGTACTTGAAGAAACTTTCAAAATTCTTGAAAATGTCCGGATTAACTGACCATGTCTTAAAATAATGATGGGCTGTCGTTTCTCTTTGCTTATTTGAGCTGTTCTTTCCATAATATGGACTTGGTCTTTTACCAAATAGGGCCATCTTCTGTATACCACCCTACCTTGTCACAACACAACTGATTGGCTCAAACACATTAAGGAAAGAAATTCCACAGATTAACTTTTAACAAGGCACACCTGTTAATTGAAATGCATTCCAGGTTACTACCTCATGAAGTTGGTTGAGAAAATGCCAAGAGTGCCCAAAGCTGGCATCAAGGCAAAGGGTGGACACTTTGAAGAATCTCAAATATAAAATATATTTTGATTTGTTTAACACTTTTTTGGTTACTACATGATTCCATATGTGTTATTTCATAGTTTTGATGTCTTCACTATTATTCTACAATGTAGAAAATAGTAGAAATAAAGAAAAACCCTTGAATGAGTAGGTGTTCTAAAACTTTTGACTGGTACTATATACTTTTTTTAATGTTCTTCCATTTTGACACTGCAGAGTATTTTGTGTAGATTGTTGACCAAAAAAATGACAATTAAATCAATTTTAATCCCAGTTTGTAACACAACATAATGTGGGGAAAAATCAAGGAGTGTGAATACTTTCTGAAGATAATGTATGTCTCCACTGTGTATTTAAAGTAACTGTCAAGTGAAAATCTCACTTACAAAAGTTAATATTCTGTTAACTCATACCCAAATACTGTTGTTGACTCACCCTATTGTCTTATTTGTGGCCAAAGCATAAATTGGAGAAGGAAAAAAAAACACTTTAAAAACCCCCACCTCAAACTTGTATCTCAAACAGACCATTTAAAAAACGCTTGCTATTTCCTCATAGAGTATGATGTCATACTCCTGAGGTGGACGAGCTGGCCAATCAGCGGTCTACTAGCATTAATATTTGTAACGACCCGGTATACACCCACACCCTTCTGTTATTGGGATTCACCCACACCATCATTTTGTTGGGGTAAGCCCACACCTTTCCAAAACTGAAAAGCTGCTTTTTAACACCTGTTAAACTCTACCGCCCTCTTGTGGCATTTTCTAAACTACACATAATATTGTATACTACCCTCATAAAGTACATTTTGGTTTCAAAGCTATAAGTCCTACAAACACATACTTAGTACTGTTAGAAAGGTATGAACTGTGGAATTTAGATAAAGGTCTCAGAAACGATGTGACTACTATAGAAACGTTTTTTTTTTTTTTTTCTCGGGGGTGAGGGGGGGGGATAAGAGATTTGAAAGTCTTGGTTGGAGATAAAATATGTCACCAATTACTGTTCCAAAATGATATTTTTGTGCAAAATTTTGTTGTTGATATTTTACCTTTACCTAATGGTGGTGCTCTAAACATGCGTAAATTCCCTTAGGAACACAATTTAAAAGCACAGGGCTTGTGAAAAGTTTTTTTTTTGTCTTACAGGAATGATAAACACTGAGTGGACAAAACATTAAGAACACCTTCCTAATATTGAGTTGCATTCTTATGACATTGCCAGCAGTAAGATTTGAGTTTGATTTCCAAAAAGACTAGGCCTGTCGTTTTCAAATTATATGTCACTTTCTATTATTAATTTTTTTATGTGTTGGTGGAAGGGATGGGGGGGTACCCCCCCCCCCCCCCAAACTCAAAACAACCGCTCAGAGATGAACAGGATTTATAAACATACTTAATTACCATACAATTTAGGGGGAAGGAAAACTATTTCACTGATATTGTAAGTAATTATAGGTCATATTTCATAGAAATCTGGAAACACTGGACAATTACTTTAAATCAATAGCATTCCACAGTGGCTCGTCCTGCATCTCTCTCTGTGAAGAGTTAACCGATCCATTCTCCTCGTCCAGGAGAGGACATTAAAGGCATAGTGCTGTGTGTGTGTTGCAGGAGGAGAGGACATTAAAGGTATAGTGCTGTGTGTGTGTTGCAGGAGGAGAGGACATTAAAGGCATAGTGGTGTGTGTGTTGCAGGAGGAGAGGACATTAAAGGCATAGTGCTGTGTGTGTTGCAGGAGGAGAGGACATTAAAGGCATAGTGCTGTGTGTGTTCCAGGAGGAGAGGACATTAAAGGCATAGTGGTGTGTGTGTTCCAGGAGGAGAGGACATTAAAGGCATAGTGGTGTGTGTGTTGCAGGAGGAGAGGACATTAAAGGCATAGTGGTGTGTGTGTGTTGCAGGAGGAGAGGACATTAAAGGCATAGTGGTGTGTGTGTTCCAGGAGGAGAGGACATTAAAGGCATAGTGGTGTGTGTGTGTTGCAGGAGGAGAGGACATTAAAGGCATAGTGGTGTGTGTGTTCCAGGAGGAGAGGACATTAAAGGCATAGTGGTGTGTGTGTTCCAGGAGGAGAGGACATTAAAGGCATAGTGCTGTGTGTGTTCCAGGAGGAGAGGACATTAAAGGCATAGTGCTGTGTGTGTTCCAGGAGGAGAGGACATTAAAGGCATAGTGGTGTGTGTGTTGCAGGAGGAGAGGACATTAAAGGCATAGTGGTGTGTGTGTTCCAGGAGGAGAGGACATTAAAGGCATAGTGGTGTGTGTGTTCCAGGAGGAGAGGACATTAAAGGCATAGTGCTGTGTGTGTTCCAGGAGGAGAGGACATTAAAGGCATAGTGCTGTGTGTGTTCCAGGAGGAGAGGACATTAAAGGCATAGTGCTGTGTGTGTTCCAGGAGGAGAGGACATTAAAGGCATAGTGCTGTGTGTGTGTTCCAGGAGGAGAGGACTTTAAAGGCATAGTGCTGTGTGTGTTCCAGGAGGAGAGGACATTAAAGGCATAGTGGTGTGTGTGTTCCAGGAGGAGAGGACATTAAAGGCATAGTGGTGTGTGTGTTCCAGGAGGAGAGGACATATCAAAGCTATGGTTCCCAGTGCTGAGTGATCTACAGTCTAAAAATAGCAACATGCAGCAGAATGTACTGGTGGAGCTATTTACAGTCAGTCAGTGCCTGCCTGCTTTTCTGCCTGCCCGCCTTTCTGCCTGCTTCTCTGCACTGTTGGAGCGAGGAACACAAGCATTTCGCAACACCCGTAATAACATCTGCATGTGACCAATAACATGTGCTTTGATTTGGCTGCCTGCCTGCCTCTCTGACTGCCTGCCTCTCTGACTGCTTGCCTCTCTGACTGCTTGCCCCTGCCTCTGACTGCCTGCATCTGCTTCTCTGCCTGCCTGCTTCTCTGACTGCCTGCCTCTCTGACTGCCTGCCTCTCTGACTGCCTGCCTCTCTGACTGCCTGCATCTGCTTCTCTGACTGCCTGCTTCTCTGCCTGCCTGCATCTCTGACTGCCTGCTTCTCTGACTGCCTGCCTCTCTGCTTCTCTGCATGCCTGCTTCTCTGCCTGCCTGCATCTCTGACTGCCTGCTTCTCTGCATGCCTGCTTCTCTGCCTGCCTGCATCTCTGACTGCCTGCTTCTCTGACTGCCTGCCTCGCTGCTTCTCTGACTAGCTGCATATACCAACCATCAAGCATCTTACAATTACATCTGGACACACAACATGATTGAATGGCGTTCTGTTCTCAACGTCTGTCTGATGAAAAGCTTTGGGCCCCGTGAGGTGTTTCTGGTTCATTTCAACCTGTAGGCGTTGAAATTATGCTTTGATGTCGCCACGACCAGACCAGTAACAGGTGAATGCCTGACTCATATCGGGTTATTTCAGAGAGGACGAGGAGGGAGAACTAAACGTTTTTTTTTACATTTGAGCGGGGCCATGGTCGGGTAGGACATAGACTATGTGATGATATCACAACTTACTGTACACATATAACAAGTCCTTGTTAATCAAGGAACGGCTCCTCATGGTCTAGTCCCCTTTACATTCTAATGAAGATGTAATGTCATTAGGAAATAAAAAATGTATTTTGTGGACATAGATAAACATATAGGCCTAGGCTAGATTAAAGGAATGTATAAATTAATCGCAGGCCTGTATTAATAACGGGAAACAATCCATCCAATTGACAGTGATGGCCATACATGGTTTATTGGCACTTTGTAACAAATGACTCGCATGGGTGCTAATATGCTATTATTCGATAATAATTTAATTCAATTCATAGCCTTAATTCTGTAATTCTATTCACCGCATTGCTTCGGGTATGAACATAATTAATACAATAAAATATAAATAAGAGGGTCGAAATATGTCCTTGTAATTTGCTGCCATTTTCTACTACATCCACTGAAAAACATGTGGATAGTCTATAAATCACTATTCACTGCAAGGATTTGACGCAAAAAAATCTAATCCAGGACCACGATATTATGACAGAATTTGAAGCAAGATCATTGAGTGTCCAGTTAAAAACCCGCAAGGAGCCATGATGTCCCGGTATTTCTACCGGGCGGCAGGGCAGCCGTGCACTTCACATTCTTACCGTTCTGCGAGGAGACCGAATGCAGCATCAGTACTCCAATGAACGCCACCGAAACCGACATAATTTCGACACTTCGTTTTCCAGGTAACATCGACTCGGGTGGTAGATGCCGGTAATGGGGAAAGTGGTGGTGTGGAGTGAGGGGACCGGGTTACCGGGTAGATACCAATCTGATAGAAGGAAGCTTCCTCTAATACTCCAATCGGGTTACGCAAAAAAACCGCGGCGCGCTCGCTCAACCGATGAGTGCATGACGCCACGCCACCTGTGCAGTGGCGGTGCGCGGTGATGAAATCGCTCTAAGGAACCACCTTTCTCGTCGGTTAGTGCTATCTGGGATCCCTGGTACGTCCCTACCCTAAATCCTAACCGTAAAATCCTTTTGAGCGGTTAACCACAATCCCTACCAAACACTAACCATTTTACTTTTCAACTTCAATGGGGTAGGGACCCTTCTCATCTGCTGTGGCAAATCCCGCGAGATTACATTTTGTAGGCTGCACGGATAGAACAATATACGTTAGTTGCTGTGTACACTACAGTGTAGATTAATGATGAATGAAGCCACCCTTATCATTATGGTCGTTCAATAAACAAATGGTATATTTAAAATAGAATAGATTAGAAGAATATAGCCTAGAATACAATAAAGTAGAATAGAATACAATAGGTCACGTGACATGACGTATTGGTAGGTTGGTAGGGTATGAGGCTTGCAACGACCAGGATTGTGGGTTACATTCCATGTATAAAATGTGCGCAGCATGACTGCAAATCGCTTTGGATAGAAGCGTCTGCTAAATGGCATATATGGTCAGTAGCCAGCTACCTGGTTCAATGCTACCTGGTTCATTGCTACCTGGTTTAATGCCACCTGGTTCAATGCTACCTGGTTCAATGCTACCTGGTTCATTGCTACCTGGTTTAATGCCACCTGGTTCAATGCTACCTGGTTCAATGCTACCTGGTTAAATGCTACCTGGTTCAATGCTAACTGGTTCATTGCTACCTTGTTCAATGGGTCAAGCTGACCCCGCTCCACAGACAGACACCTGGCTAAGCCCTGACCTCAGTTTGCAGCCAGCAGCCAGGCTTTATTGGGACTTTTAATCCTATTTCACTGTCAACTCCCTCATACTACAGCAGTGGGACAGGTGGCAGTCAGTCAGGCAATGATTGCCAAGTTATCTCGTGTCTGAATGAGCCACAAAATGATCTCTCTCCTAGGCTAGAGGATAAAGCCTAGTATATACTGTAGGACCTGTTTCACCGTGAACTCAAACAGCAGGAGAACATGGCAGCCTGGCAATGGAAGAACACCGACAATGACCCACAAAATGATCTCTCCTCACTAGTAGGCCTACTGTAAACCCTTCATGATAAACACTAGTAGGTCTACTGTAAACCCTTCATGATAAACACTAGGCCTACTGTTAACCCTTCAGGATAAACACTAGTAGACCTACCGTAAACACTTCATGATAAACACTAGGCCTACTGTAAACCCTTCATGATAAACACTAGTAGGCCTACTGTAAACCCTTCATGATAAACACTAGTAGGCCTACTGTAAACCCTTCATGATAAACACTAGTAGGTCTACTGTAAACCCTTCATGATAAACACTAGTAGGTCTACTGTAAACCCTTCATGATAAACACTAGGCCTACTGTAAATCCTTCAGGATAAACACTAGTAGGCCTACTGTAAACCCTTCATGATAAACACTAGTAGGCCTACTGTAAACCGTTCATGATAAACACTAGGTCTACAGTAAACCCTTCATGATAAACACTAGTAGGCCTACTGTAAACCCTTCATGATAAACACTAGGCCTACTGTAAACCCTTCATGATAAACTCTAGTAGGTCTACTGTAAACCCTTCATGATAAACACTAGGCCAACTGTAAACCGTTCATGATAAACACTAGGCCTACTGTAAACCCTTCATGATAAACACTAGTAGGCCTACTGTAAACCCTTCATGATAAACACTAGTAGACCTACTGTAAACCCTTCATGATAAACACTAGGCCTACTGTAAACCCTTCATGATAAACTGGTTCTTCTGCTGCCCCCTACAGTACAGATACAGTAGATGACCCGGACACTGAGACAGTGTCACGCTTCGAACACTCCGGCAGCGTTATTGCATTTTTGGTACACCAGAATTACATTCATTTCCAATGAAAACGCTGGGTTTTGCCTTTGCAGCATTGCATTGCAGAGGCAGTTGCAGTGTGTTCTGTGTGGTGCACATGTTAGGATTTATCAAAAGGTACGCGTCAAACTGTATGTGTAGACGGCTTGACAGAAATGGTAGCAGAAGGTGAATGTTGAACTTTTGTTGCACACATATTCAGATGATGCTGCGTACTATTTTGCGCAACGACTCTCGGAGTGTTCGAAGCGTCAATATTATGTGAAGAGGTCTAGCTGGAAGGTGACATGTTTCCTTCCTATACAGGTTCAGAGATTAGATTTTATGTGTTTTTGAATGGAACTAAAATATACTCGTTTTAATGTTATTGTAATTACTAATGTATACACATTGTAAAATCTGTATTACACAATACACGTCTATATGACAGTTATGTGAGCTACACATACGTTTTTTTCCCACAATCCTATTTTGCTTTTCTGTAACATTTAAATACTATTTTCAGTTAGCATTCCTTGAATAATGTGTTGGATCAACAAGATACATATTTATATCAAATCAAATCTAAATGTATTTGTCACGTGCGCCGAATACAACAGGTGTAGACCTTACAGTGAAATGCTTACTTACAGGCTCTAACCAATAGTACAAAAAAGGTATTAGGTGAACAATAGGTAAGTAAAGAAATAAAACAACAGTAAAAAGACAGTGAAAAATAACAGTAGTGAGGCTATATACAGTAGTGAGGCTATAAAAGTAGCGATGTACATGTAGAAATGGTTAAAGTGACTATGCATATATGACGAACATAGAGTAGCAGTAGCGTAAAAGAGGGGTTGGCGGGTGGTGGGTGGCGGGACACAATGCAGATAGCCCGGTTAGCCAATGTGCATGCGCACTGGTTGGTCAGCCCAATTGAGGTAGTATGTACATGAATGTATAGTGAAAGTGACTATGCATATTTGATAAACAGAGTAGCAGCAGCGTAAAAGAGGGGTTGGGGGGCACACAATGCAAATAGTCAGGGTAGCCATTTGATTACCTGCTCAGGAGTCTTATGGCTTGGGAGTAAAAACTGCCTTTTTGCCCTAGACTTGGCACTCCGGTACCGCTTGCCATGCGGTAGTAGAGAGAACAGTCTATGACTGGGGTGGCTGAGGTCTTTGACAATTTTTAGGGCCTTCCTCTGACACCGCCTGGTGTAGAGGTCCTGGATGGCAGGCAGCTTAGCCCCAGTGATGTAATGGTTACCATTCCCTTTTCTCCCCTCTGTAGTGCCTTGCGGTCGGAGGCCGAGCAATTGCCGTACCAGGCAGTGATGCAACCAGTCAGGACGCTCTCGATGTTGCAGCTGTTGAACTAAATTTTACCCCCTTTTCTCCCCAATTTTCGTGGTATCCAATCTCTAGTAATTACTATCTTGTCTCATCGCTACAACTCCCGTACGGGCTCGGGAGAGATGAAGGTCGAAAGCCATGCGTCCTCCGAAGCACAACCCAACCAAGCCGCACTGCTTCTTAACACCGCGCGCCTCCAACCCGGAAGCCAGCCGCACCAATGTGTCGGAGGAAACACCGTGCACCTGGCCCCCTCGGTTAGCGCGCACAGGAGTCGCTGGAGCGCGATGAGACAATATCCCTACCGGCCAAACCCTCCCTAAACCGGACGATGCTAGGCCAATTGTGCGTCGCCCCACGGACCTCCCGGTCGCGGCCGGCAGAGCCTGGGCGCGAACCCAGAGACTCTGGTGGCGCAGCTAGCGCTGCGATGCAGTGCCCTAGACCACTGCGCCACCCGGGAGGCCCCCAGCTGTTGAGCCTTTTGAGGATCTCAGGACCCATGCCAAATCTTTTTAGTTTTCTGAGGGGGAATAAGCTTTGTCGTGCCCTCTTCACGACTGTCTTGGTGTGTTTGGACCATTCTAGTTTGATGTTCATGTGGACACCAAGGAACTTGAAGCTCTCAACCTGCTCCACTACAGCCCCGTCGATGAGAATGGGGGCGTGCTCGGTCCTCCTTTTCCTCTAGTCCACAATCATCTCCTTAGTCCTGGTTACGTTGAGGGATAGGTTGTTATTCTGGCACCACCCGGCCAGGTCTCTGACCTGCTCCCTATAGGCTGTCTCGTCGTTGTTGTTGTGTCGTCTGCAAACTTAATGATGGTGTTGGAGTTGTGCCTGGCCATGCAGTTGTGGGTGAACAGAGAGTATAGGAGGGGACTGAGCACGCACCCCTGGGGAGCTCCAATGTTGAGGATCAGCGTGGCAGATGTGTTGCTACATACCCTCACCACCTTGGGGCGGCCCGTCAGGAAGTCCAGGATACAGTTGCAGAGGGAGGTGTTTTAGTCCCAGGAACCTTAGCTTCGTGAAGAGCTTTGAGGGTACTATGGTGTTGAACACTGAGCTGGAGTCAATGAATAGCATTCTCACATAAGTGTTCCTTTTGTCCAAGTGGGAAAGGGCAGTGTGGAGTGCAATAGAGATTGCATCATCTGTGGATCTGTTTGGGCGGTATGCAAATTGGAGTGGGTCTAGGGTTTTTGGGATAATGGTGTTGATGTGAGCCATTACCAGCCTTTCAAAGCACTTCATGCTACAGACGTGAGTGCTACGGGTCTGTAGTCATTTAGGCAGGTTGCCTTTGTGTTCTTGGGCACAGGGACTATGGTGGTCTGCGTGAAACATGTTGGTATTACAGACTCAATCAGGGACATGTTGAAAATGTCAGTGAAGACACCTGCCAGTTGGTCAGCACATGCCCGGAGCACACGTCCTGGTAATCCGTCTGGCCCCGCAGGCTTGTGTATGTTGAACTGTTTAAAGGTCTTACTCACATCGGCTACGGAGAGCGTGATCACACAGTCATCAGGAACAGCTGATGCTCTCATGCATGCCTCAGTGTTGCTTGCCTCGAAGCGAGCATAGAAGTGATTTAGCTCGTCTGGTAGGCTCGTGTTACTGGGCAGCTCGCGGCTGTGCTTCCCTTTGTAGTCTGTAATAGTTTGCAAGCCCTGCCACATAAGACGAGCGTCGGAGCCGGGGTAGTATGATTCAATCTTAGCCCTGTTTTGACGCTTTGCCTGTTTGATGGTTCGTCGCAGGGCATAGCATTTCTTGTAAGCTTCCGGGTTAGAGTCCCGCACCTTGAAAGCGGCAGCTCTACCCTTTAGCTCATTGCGAATGTTGCCTGTAATCAATGGCTTCTGGTTGGGTTATGTACGTACAGTCACTGTGGGGACGATGTCCTCGATGCACTTATTGATAAAGCTAGTGACTGATGTGGTGTGCTCCTCAATGTCATCGGAAGAATCCAGGAACATGTTCCAGTCTGTGATAGAAAAACAGTCCTGTAGTTTAGCATCTGCTTCATCTGAGCACTTTTTTATAGACCGAGTGACTGGTGCTTCCTGCTTTAATTTTTGCTTGTAAGCAGGAATCAGGAGGATAGAATTATGGTCGGATTTACCAAATGGAGGGCGAGGGAGAGCTTTGTACGCGTCTCTGTGGGTGGAGTACAGGGGATCTAGAATTTTTTCCCCTCTGGTTGCACATTTAACATGTTGATAGAAATTTGGTAGAACTGATTTAAGTTTCCCTGCATTAAAGTCTCCGGCCATCAGGAGCTCCGCCTCCAGGTGAGTGGTTTCCTGTTTGGTTATTTCCTTATACAGCTGACTGAGTGCGGTCTTAGTGCCAGCATCTGTCTGTGGTGGTGAATAAACAGCCACGAAAAGTATAGCTGAAAACTCTCTAGGCAAATAGTGTGGCCTGCAATTTATCACAATATACTCTACTTCAGGCGAGCAAAATCTAGAGACTTCCTTAGATTTTGTGCACCAGCTGTTGTTTACAAATATGCACAGACCGCCCCCCCCTCATCTTACCGGAGTGTGCTGTTCTATCCTGCCGGTGCAGCGTATATCCCGCTAGCTGAATATCCATGTCGTCATTCAGCCACGATTCCGTGAAACATAGGATATTACAGTTTTTGATGTCCCGTTGGTAGGATATTCGTGATCGTACCTCGTCTAGTTTATTGTCCAATGATTGCACGTTGGCGAGTAGTATTGACGGTAACGGCAGCTTTCCCACTCGCCTTCTCCGGGTCCTCACGAGGCATCCGGCTCTTTGTCCTCTTTACCTGCTTCGCTTCCTCTTGAAAATAACGGGGATGTTGGCCCTGTCGGGTGTTTGGAGAATGTCCTATGCGTCCTGCTTGTTGTAGAAAAAATCTTAGTCTAATCCAAAGTGAATGATTACTGTCCTGATATTCAGAAGCTCTTTTTTCCCGTAAAATACGATTGCAGAAACATTATGTTCAAGATAAGTTACAAATAACGCAAAAAAAAAACACATGATAGCACAATTGGTTGGGCACCTGTAAAACTGCTGCCATTTCTTCCGGCGCCATTTTAAATGATATGTTTTGGGACTAATGTTTCCCTCCAGTTTCCCTGTAGCATCTAGTATGGAAAGGAAGCAACAATGGCTCTCCCGACTGAAGAGTGAATTTGGCAAAAGCCCCCTGGTCTCCAACGTGGCTTTCGACTTCATCCTGATAGGCTGAGATCGAGTGTCCCTGCAACCTCAAATGGATTGGACTGTTTTCCTCCGCCTTCTTCGTGATTCCTGCCATCATGATCTTTATGCTGATGCTAATTATCCAGGACTGCAGGTACGACCTGTGCGGCTGCACCAGGACGGTGTCCATCTCCAGGCTGGTTCCCCTCCATAGTCTGACTGATCCGGCTCTTCCTGGATGGACAGTACTTGATGGATTGGAGCAGCCGGTTTGTGATTGTTGACAAGGCAGCTCCTCTGAAGTGGTGTAAGCCGCTGCCATGACGACAGCATGCTGCAGGAGCTCATAGTGCACTCTCAATAATTATTTGTGGAGTCTCAAGTGAGAAAATACACTGAGGTCAGTTTCCTAGACGCAGATTAAGCCTTGTTCTGGACAAAAATACACTGAGGTCAGTTTCCTAGACCCAGATTAAGCCTTGTCCTCGACTAAAATATACTGAGGTCATTTTCCTAGACCCAGATTAAGCCTTTTCCTGGACTAAAACACACTGAGGTCAGTTTCCTAGACCCAGATTAAGCCTTGTCCTGGACAAAAATACACTTTCAATGGAGAATTGCCATTGAGATATAAATATATTTTTTAAATCCAGAACAAGGCTTAATCTGAGTCCGGGAAACTGGCTCCTGGTTATTATCATTGATGTCTGTGGCATTAAGCAAAGAAAAGTACCAGGAAAATAGAAAACTATGTAGTGTCATAGACAAAACAAAGTGTTCATGATCAAAAGTGTATACTGTATATGCTTATCCTCCATGACCCTTGACCTTAGTACAAATGGGGTGGCAGGAAGCATAGGTACCACGACTGGAGTTTTTTTCCCCGCTTCAAATCCCAAGTCCGACAGGATACGTCTCCTGCCGTTGTGCCCTCGAGCAACGCACTTGTGAACTGCACCCCTAATATTGCTCCAGGTTCACTGCACCATGGCTGAGCCTCTGGGTGTGCGGCTCTGGGTGTGCGGCGGCGTGGTTTTCCTGGGAGAGTTGGGTTGTAAGTAAGATAAACACATGTCGTCCGTGATCACGTACACTATGAGTCCCCACACAGATGAAGATCAGCAGAGGAATACTAATAACCTAGAAGAAGAAGACTTAAGATAGAATCTTGTGGAGAAGTCTTCTTCTTCTAGGTTATTAGTATTCCTCTGCTGATCTTCATCTGTGTGGGGACTCATAGTGTACGTGATCTGTAACGTCCTGACCAGAGTTCTTATGTGTTTTGCTTGTTTAGTGTTGGTCAGGGCGTGAGCTGGGTGGGAATTCTATGTTGTGTGTCTAGTTCGTCTGTTTCTGTGTCCAGCCTAATATGGTTCTCAATCAGAGACAGCTGTGAATCGTTGTCCCTGATTGAGAATCATATATAGGTGGCTTGTTTTGTGTTGGGGATTGTGGGTGGTTGTTTCCTGTCTCTGTGTTTGTCTGCACCAGATAGGTCTGTCTCGGTTTTTTCACATTTGTTATTTTGTATGTTGTTTGTAGTGTTTCAATTGTTCTTTAATTAAACATGTTGAACACTAGCCGCGCTGCACTTTGGTCCTCTCCTTCACCCCTGGAAGAAAGCCGTTACAGAACCACCCACCTAACCCGGACCAAGCAGCGGGGAAACGGGCAACAGCAGCAGTGGTACAAGGAGGAATGGACATGGGAGGAGATTCTAGACGGCGAAGGACCCTGGGCAGAGCCAGAGGAGTGTCGCCGCCCCAAAGCGGAGCTGGAGGCATCAAAAGCGGAGAAGCGGCATTATGAGGCGCTTGTAAGGCAGAGCGGCTGGAAACCCGAGAGGCTCACCCAAAAATTTCTTGGGGGGGGGGCTAAAGGGTAGTGGGGCGAGGGCAGGTAGGAAACCTGCGCCCACTTCCCATGCTTACCGTGGAGAGCGAGAGTACGGGCAGACACCGTGTTATGCGGAAGAGCGCACGGTGTCTCCTGTACGTGTGCATAGCCCGGTGCGGGTTATTCCACCTCCCCGCACTGGGCGGGCTAGATTGAGCATTGAGCCAAGTGCCATGAAGCCGGCTCTACATATCTGGCCTCCAGTACGTCTCCTCGGGCCGGTGTACATGGCACCAGCCTTACGTATGGTGTCCCCGGTTCGCCTACACAGCCCAGTGCGGGTTATTCCACCTCCCCGCACTGGACGGGCTACGGGGAGCATTCAACCAGGTAAGGTTGGGCAGGCTCAGTGCTCAAGGGAGCCAGTACGCCTGCACGGTCCGGTATATCCGGCGCCACCTTCCCGCCCCAGCACAGTACCACCAGTGCCTACACCACGCACCAGGCTTCCTGTGCGTCTCCAGAGCCCTGTTCCTCCTCCACGCACTCTCCCTGTGGTGCGTGTCTCCAGCCCAGTGCCTCCAGTTCCGGCACCACGCATCAAGCCTCCTGTGCGTCTCCAGAGCCCTGTACGCACTGTTCCTTCTCCCCACACTCGCCCTGAGGTGCGTGCCCTCAGTCCGGTACCACCAGTTCCGGCACCACGCACCAGGCCTATAGTGCGCTTTGAGAAACCAGTGTGCCCTGTTCCTGCTCCCCGCACTAGCCTTAAGGTGCGTGTTTCCAGTCCGGTACCACCAGTTCCGGCACCACGCACCAGGCCTACTGTGCGCCTCAGCAGGTCAGAGTCGGCCGTCTGCCCAACGCCGCCTGCACTGCTCGTCTGCCCAGCGCCGTCTGAGCTGCCTGCACTGCTCGTCTGCCCAGCGCCGTCCGAGCCATCTGTCTGCCCAGCGCCGTCTGAGCCATCTGTCTGCCCAGCGCCGTCTGAGCCATCTGTCTGCCCAGCGCCGTCTGAGCCATCTGTCTGCCCAGCGCCGTCTGAGCCATCCGTCTGCCCAGCGCCATCTGAGCCATCCGTCTGCCCAGCGCCATCTGAGCCATCCGTCTGCCCAGCACCATCTGAGCCATCCGTCTGCCACGAGCCTTCAGAGCCGCCCGTCTGTCCCGAGCCATTAGAGCCGTCCGTCAGTCAGGAGCCGCTAGAGCCGTCCGTCAGTCAGGAGCTGCCAGAGCCGCCAGCCAGTCAGGAGCTGCCAGAGCCGCCAGCCAGTCAGGAGCTGCCAGAGCCGCCAGCCAGTCAGGAGCTGCCAGAGCCGCCAGCCAGTCAGGAGCTGCCAGAGCCGCCAGCCAGTCAGGAGCTGCCAGAGCCGCCAGCCAGTCAGGAGCTGCCAGAGCCGACAGTCAGTCAGGAGCTGCCAGAGCTGCCAGCCAGTCATGAGCTACCCTCCGGTCATGAGCTACCCTTCGGTCATGAGCTGCCCTTCAGTCATGAGCTGCCCTTCAGTCATGAGCTGCCCTCCAGTCATGAGCTGCCCTCCAGTCATGAGCTGCCCTCCAGTCATGAGCTGTCCTCCAGTCATGAGCTGCCCTCCAGTCATGAGCTGCCCTCCAGTCATGAGCTGCCCTCCAGTCATGAGCTGCCCTCCAGTCATGAGCTGCCCTCCAGTCATGAGCTGCCCTCCAGTCCGGAGCTGCCCTCCAGTCATGAGCTGCCCTCCAGTCATGAGCTGCCCTTCAGTCATGAGCTGCCCTTCAGTCATGAGCTGCCCTCCAGTCATGAGCTGCCCTCCAGTCATGAGCTGTCCTCCAGTCATGAGCTGCCCTCCAGTCCGGAGCTGCCCTCCAGTCATGAGCTGCCCTCCAGTCATGAGCTGCCCTCCAGTCATGAGCTGCCCTCCAGTCCGGAGCTGCCCTCCAGTCATGAGCTGCCCTCCAGTCATGAGCTGCCCTCCAGTCCGGAGCTGCCCTCCAGTCATGAGCTGCCCTCCAGTCATGAGCTGCCCTCCAGTCATGAGCTGCCCTCCAGTCCGGAGCTGCCCTCCAGTCATGAGCTGCCCTCCAGTCATGAGCTGCCCTCCAGTCATGAGCTGCCCTCCAGTCCGGAGCTGCCCTCCAGTCCGGAGCTGCCCATTCTGTCCTGAGCTATCTCTCTGTCCTGAGCTATCTCTCTGTCCTGAGCTATCTCTCTGTCCTGAGCTATCTCTCTGTCCTGAGCTACCTCCTAGATCATGTGGGGGCCTTAGGGAGGATTCTTAGGCCAAGGTCGTGGGCGAGGGTCGCCACTCAAAGGACGCTAAGGAGGGGGACAAAGACAGTGGTGGAGTGGTGTCCTCGTCCACCGCCGGAGCCGCCACCGCGGACAGATGCCCACCCAGACCCTCCCCTTGAGTTTTAGGGGTGCGTTCGGAGTCCGCACCTCAGGGGGGGGGTACTGTAACGTCCTGACCAGAGTTCTTATGTGTTTTGCTTGTTTAGTGTTGGTCAGGGCGTGAGCTGGGTGGGAATTCTATGTTGTGTGTCTAGTTCGTCTGTTTCTGTGTCCAGCCTAATATGGTTCTCAATCAGAGACAGCTGTGAATCGTTGTCCCTGATTGAGAATCATATATAGGTGGCTTGTTTTGTGTTGGGGATTGTGGGTGGTTGTTTCCTGTCTCTGTGTTTGTCTGCACCAGATAGGTCTGTCTCGGTTTTTTCACATTTGTTATTTTGTATGTTGTTTGTAGTGTTTCACTTGTTCTTTAATTAAACATGTTGAACACTAGCCGCGCTGCACTTTGGTCCTCTCCTTCACCCCTGGAAGAAAGCCGTTACATGATCAGAGAGAGCTGCCAGCAGGAAGAGGAACTGCAGGAAGTCAACAACACTTATGAGATGTATGAGATGACATGACTTCAACAACGTCATCCCTTTACACTTGTGTGTATAAGGTGGTTGTTGTGAAATTGTTAGATTGCTTGTTAGATATTACTGCATGGTTCGGAACTAGAAGCCACAAGCATTTCGCTACACTCGCATTAACATCTGCTAACCATGTGTATGTGACCAATAACATTTGATTTGATTTGATCATTATGCCAACACCTGTCTTGTGAAGCTATGTGGAGAGATTATGCATAATGTTACCTCTCTAAGGAGAAAGTACATTGTATAATGTGTCCTCTCCAAGGAGAAAGTACATTGAATAATGTGTCCTCTCCAAGGAGAAAGTACATTATATAATGTGTCCTCTCCAAGGAGAAAGTACATTATATAATGTGTCCTCTCCAAGGAGAAAGTACATTATATAATGTGTCCTCTCCAAGGAGAAAGTACATTATATAATGTGTCCTCTCCAAGGAGCAGGTACATTGTATAATGTGTCCTCTCCAAGGAGAAAGTACATTATATAATGTGTCCTCTCCAAGGAGCAGGTACATTGTGTAATGTGTCCTCTCCAAGGAGAAAGTACATTATATAATGTGTCCTCTCCAAGGAGCAGGTACATTGTATAATGTGTCCTCTCCAAGGAGAAAGTACATTATATAATGTGTCCTCTCCAAGGAGCAGGTACATTGTGTAATGTGTCCTCTCCAAGGAGAAAGTACATTATATAATGTGTCCTCTCCAAGGAGCAGGTACATTGTATAATGTGTCCTCTCCAAGGAGAAAGTACATTATATAATGTGTCCTCTCCAAGGAGCAGGTACATTGTATAATGTGTCCTCTCCAAGGAGAAAGTACATTATATAATGTGTCCTCTCCAAGGAGCAGGTACATTGTGTAATGTGTCCTCTCCAAGGAGAAAGTACATTATATAATGTGTCCTCTCCAAGGAGCAGGTACATTGTATAATGTGTCCTCTCCAAGGAGAAAGTACATTATATAATGTGTCCTCTCCAAGGAGAAAGTACATTGTATAATGTGTCCTCTCCAAGGAGAAAGTACATTGTATAATGTGTCCTCTCCAAATCCCTCAAGACTGCAAATCTCTTCCCATTGACACTTCAAAAGGAACGCTGCCGGTGCCTCCCTCTCCAACCAAGGTGTATGAACAGAGGTGCGCATTACAAATGTACTCTTGTCACTGTCAAAATGTGACATCAAGTTTGTATGTAAGGTATAGCAACCAATAAAACAAACATTACACGTTTTGTCTGATCTGAGCATAGCTATCATTTATAAATAGGAACGTTTACAAACATTGGTACAAATGATGTGTTGATTCCAATAAGTGATGTCTTGCCATGTACCTCTTTTTGCCAAACAGCAGATGGCCTCACACACCGTCTGCCCTGGTACACCCTACTGGGACCCAGCAGGGGCTGCGGACACAGACGGGATAGCAGACAGAAATAGCAGACAGAAATAGCAAATATCAGTTGTCGACATAAGCATTTGTGAACTTCTTATGTCGTGGTTATGAATGTGTTACTTACTTAAAAAGGTGCAATCTAAGATTCAGCAAACCAAAAAACTGAGGGTTGCCAGGTGTGCGTAATTATGGGTTGCCTGGTGTGCGTAATTATAGGTTGCCAGGTGTGCGTAATGACAGGTTGCCAGGTGTACGTAATGACAGGTTGCCAGGTGTGCGTAATGACAGGTTGCCAGGTGTGCGTAATGACAGGTTGCCAGGTGTGCGTAATGACAGGTTGCCAGGTGTGCGTAATGATAGGTTGCCAGGTGTACGTAATGACAGGTTGCCAGGTGTGTGTAATGACAGGTTGCCAGGTGTGCGTAATGAGGGTTGCCAGGTGTGTGTAATGATAGGTTGCCAGGTGTGCATAATGAGGGTTGCCAGGTGTGTGTAATGATAGGTTGCCAGGTGTACATAATGAGGGTTGCAGGGTGTGCGTAATGATAGGTTGCCAGGTGTGCATAATGAGGGTTGCCAGGTGTATGTAATGATAGGTTGCCAGGTGTGCATAATGTGGGTTGCCAGGTGTGCATAATGAGGGTTGCCAGGTGTGCGTAATGATAGGTTGCCAGGTGTGCATAATGATGGGTTGCCAGGTGTGCGTAATGATGGGTTGCCATATGTACGTAATGATGGGTTGCCAGGTGTACGTAAGGAGGGTTGCCAGGTGTCCGTAATGAGGGTTACCAGGTGTGCGTAATGATAGGTTGCCAGGTGTGCGTAATGGTGGGTTGCCATATGTACGTAATGATGGGTTGCCAGGTGTGCATAATGAGGGTTGCCAGGTGTGCGTAATGAGGGTTGCCAGGTGTGCGTAATGATAGGTTGCCAGGTGTGCGTAATTAAGGGTTGCCAGGTGTACGTAATGATGGGTTGCTAGGTGTGCGTAATGATGGGTTGCCAGGGGAGCGTAATGAGGGTTGCCAGGTGTGTGTAATGATGGGTTGCCAGGTGTGCATAATGATGGGTTGCCAGGTGTGTGTAATGATAGGTTGCCAGATGTGCGTAATGATAGGTTGCCAGGTGTGCGTAATGATAGGTTATCATGTGTATGTAATGATGAGTTGCCAGCTGTGCGTAATTATGGGTTGCCATGTGTACGTAATGATGGGTTGCCAGGTGTGCGTTATGGTAGGTTGCCAGGTGTGCGTAATAAGGGTTGCCAGGTGTGTGTAATGATAGGTTGCCAGGTGTGCGTAATAAGGGTTGCCAGGTGTGCGTAATGATAGGTTGCCAGGTGTGCGTAATGATAGGTTGCCAGGACCGGTTGTTAGTAAACCGGCGCAGGAGTAAACGTGACAGCCAGGCTCCAAGGATCTTCCATTCTTTGTGGCACTGAATAGTTCCATCATCATCCTGAGTCCTTCTGATCCATCAGAGGCTGTGGAGAGCTCTCATACATTGCTTTCCCGTTGCGTTCCCCCTAGTGTAGCAAACATGGGAATTAACAAACTATTTCCATCTGGGTTATTCTAATATTATCTTAAGTGTTACAGGATTGTCTATCAGGGTTGGGGGTCAATTCAGTTAATTCAGGAAGAAAACTATACTGAACAAAAATATAAACACAACATGTAAAGTGTTGGTCCCATGTTTCATGAGCTGAAATAGAAGATTCCAGAAATGTTCCATACACACAAAAAGCTTATTTCTCAAAAATGTTGTCCACAAATGTGTTTACATTGTTGTTAGTGAGTATTTCTCCTTTGCCAAGATAATCCATTTACCTGACAGGTGTGGCATATCAAGAAGCTGATTAAACAGCATGAATCATTACACAGGTGCACCTTGCGTTGGGGACAATAAAAGGCCACTCTAAAATGTGCAGTTTGTCACACAACACAATGCAACCGATGTCTCAAGTTTTGAGGGAGTGCAATTGGCATGCCGACTGCAGGAATGTCCACCAGAGCTGTTGCCAGAAAATGTTACATTATTTTCTCTACCATAAGCCACCTCCAACTTCGTTTTAGAGAATTTGGCAGTACGTCCAACTGGCCTCACAACCGCAGGCCACGTGTAATCACGCCAGCCCAGGACCTCCACATGCGGCTTCTTCACCTGCGGGATCATCTGAGACCAGCCTCCCGGACAGCTGAGGAAACTGTGGGTTTGCACAACCGAAGAATTTCTGCACAAACTGTCAGATACCGTCTCAGGGAAGCTCATCTGCGTGCTCGTCATCCTCACCAGGGTCCTGACCTGACTGCAGTTCAGTGTCGTAACCGACTTCAGTGGGAAAATGCTCAACTTCGATGGCCACTGGCACGCTGGAGAAGTGTGCTCTTCACAGATGAATCCCGGGTTCAACTGTATGGAGTCGTGTGGGCGAGCAGTTTGCTGATGTCAACAGAGTGCCCCATGGTGAGGTGAGGTTATGGTATGTGCAGGCATTAGCTACGGACAACGAACACAATTCCATTTTATCGATGGCAATTTTGAATGCACAGAGATACTTTGAAGAGATTGAGGCTCATTGTCGTGCCATTCATCCTCCGCCATCACATCATGTTTCAGCATGATAATCCATGGCCCCATGTCGCAAGGATCTGTACACAATTCCTGGAAGCTGAAAAGGGCCCAGTTCTTCCATGGCCTGCATACTCACCAGACTGATACTGACTGGCTTTCTGATCCACGCCCCTAACTCTTTTTTTCAGGTACAGTATCTGTTACCAAAAAGATGCATATCTGTATTCCCAGTCATGTGAAATCCATAGATTTATTTCAATTGACTGATTTCCTTATATGAACTGCAACTCAGTAAAATCTTTGAAATGCATGTTGCGTTTATATTTTTGTTTAGTGTGAAATTCCTATTGAAAATAAATGAAGTGGAACTGTTAATTCAGTTTACTTTCAGAATTGAATCAATATAAGTTTGACACCAATCCTGGTTACTGGACTGACCCCAATCCGGGTTACTGGACCACCCCAACCTTAGCTACTGGACTGACCCGTACCCTGGTTACTGAACTGACCCGACCCTGGTTACTGGACCGACCCCGACCCTGGTTATTTCTTACATTGCTACCCAAGGAAATCTTAAGTCTTATTACATACAGCCGGGAAGAACTATTGGATATACCATCATATACCATCATTAAGACCAGGAATACGACTTTCCCGCAGCGGATCCTTTGTTCGGAATACCACCCAGGGCAATGGATCTAATTCCAGAAGCTGATCCAAAACAACAGCGCCGCAGAAGGGGCAGACAAAGCGGCCTCCTCGTCAGACTCCGTAGACGTTCACATCGCCCACCGCTCCCGAGTATACTACTTGCCAATGTCCAGTCTCTTGACAAGAAGGTAGACGAAATTCGAGCAAGGGTTGCCTTCCAGAGAGACATCAGAGATTGTAACATTCTCTGTTTCACAGAAACATGGCACTCTCGGGACATGTAGTCGGTATCGGTTCAGCCACCGGGCATCTCCATGCATCGCGCCGATGAACACCTCTCGGGGCAGAGGAAGGGCGGGGGTGTATGCTTCATGATTAACGACTTATGGTGTAATCATAACATACAGGAACTCAAGTCCTTCTGCTCACCCAAACTAGAATTCCTTACAATCAAATGCCGGCCATTTTACCTACCAAGAGAATTCTCATCAGTTATAGTCACAGCTGTTTACATTCCCCCTCAAGCAGACAAGACGGCCCTAAAGGAACTTCACTGGACTCTATGTAAACAGGAAATCATATAATCATACATATCATCCTGAAGCTGCATTTATTGTAGCTGGGGATTTTAACAAAGCAAATTTGAGAACAAGGGTACCTAAATTCTATCATCATATTGATTGCACTAATACACTGGATCACTGCTACTCTAACTTCCGTGATGCATATAAAGCCCTCCCCCGCCCTCCCTTTGACAAATCCGACCACGACACCATCTTGCTCCTACCGTTTTATAGGCATAAACTCAAACAGGATGTACCAGTGACGAGAACCAGTCAACGCTGGTCTGACCAATCGGAATCCAAGCTTCAAGATTGTTTAGATCATATTGGAATATGTTCTGGTCAGCCTCAGAGAACAACATCGACCTATACGCTGACTCGTGAGTGAGTTTATAAAGAAGTGCATTGGAGATGTTGTACCCACTGTGACTATTAAAACCTACCCTAACCAGAAACCGTGGATGGATGGCGGCATTCGCGCAAAACTGAAAGCGTGATCCACCTCATTTAACCATGGAAAGAGGTCTGGGAATATGTCTGAATATAAACAGTGTAGTTATTCCCTCCGCAAGGCAATCAAACAAGCAAAATGCCAGTACAGGGACAAGGTGGAGTCGCAATTCAATAGCTCAGGCACGAGACGTATGTGGCAGAGTCTACAGGAAATCACAGACTACAAAAAGAAAAACAGCCACATCACGGAAACCGACGTCACACTTCCAGACAAACTAAATACCTTCTTTGCCCGCTTTTAGGATAATACAGTGCCAACATCGCAGTCCGCTAACAAGGACTGCGCACCCCTTCTCCTTCTCAGTGGCCGGCGTGAGTAAAACAGTTAAACAAGTTAACCCTCGCATGGCTACCCTATTCCATCTGGACAAAATTAATACCTATGTAAGAATGCTGTTCATTGACTACAGCTCAGCATTCAACACCATAGTACCCTCCAAGCTCATCATCAAGCTGGAGGCCCTGGGTCTCAACCCCACCCTGTGCAATTGGGTCCTGGACTTTCTGACTGGCCGCCCCCAGGTGGTGAAGGTAGGAAACAACATCTCCACTTCGCTGACCCTCAACACTGGGGCCCCACAAGGGTGAGTGCTCAGCCCCCTCTTGTACTCCCTGTTCACCCACGACTGCGTGGCCATGTACGCCTCCAACTTAATCATCAAGTTTGCAGATGACACAACAGTAGTGGGCTTGATTACCAACAACGACAAGACAGCCTACAGGGAGGAAGCAAGGGCACACGGAGTGTGGTGTCAGGAAAACAACCTTTCAATTAATGTCAACAAAACAAAGGAGATGATCATGGACTTCAGGAAACAGCAGAGGGAGCACCCCCCTGTCCACATCAAAGGGACAGCAGGTGGAACATTTTAAGTTCCTCGGCATACACATCACAGACAAAGTGAAATGGTCCACCCACATAGACAGTGTGGTGAAGAAGGCACAACAGTGCCTCTTCAACCTCTGAAGGCTGAAGAAATTTGGCTTGTCACCCAAAACCCTGACAAACTTTTACAGATGCATTATCGAGAGCATCCTGTCGGGCTGTATCACAGCCTGATACGGTAACTGCACCGCCCTAAACCGCAAGGCTCTCCAGAGGGTGATGCGGTCTGCACAACGTATCAACGGGGGCAAACTACCTGCCCTCCATGACACCTACAGCACCCGATGTCACAGGAAGGCCTAAAAGATCATCAAGGACAACAACGACCCGAGCCACTGACGGTTCACAACAATCCAGAAGGCGAGGTCAGTACAGGTGCATCAAAGCTGAGACCGAGACTGAAGAACAGCTTCTATCTCAAGGCCATCAAACTGCTAAACAGCAATCATTAACTCAGAGAGGCTGCTGCCTACATTGAGACCCAATCACTGGCCACTAACATATGGATCACTAGTCACTTTATACAATGCCACTTTAAATGAGGCCACTTTAATGTTGTCTACATATCTTACATTACTCATATCACACGTATATACTGTATTTTATACCATCTACTGCACCTTGCCTATGTCGCTCGGCCCTCGCTCATCCATATATTTATATGTACATATTCTCATTCAACCCTTTTAGATTTGTGTGTATAAGGTAGTTGTGAAATGGTTAGGAAATTGTTAGATTACTTGTTAGATATTACTGCACGGTCGAAACTAGAAACACAAGCATTTTGCTACACTCGCATTAACATCTGCTAACCATGTGTATGTGACCAAATAAAATTTGATTTGATTTATAGTATTACTGATTCTACAATGTTCTGTAAAAAATAAATGGATTGTCCATTACCTCTGCAGCAGCCATATGATTACAATGATCCTCACAGAAGATGACTTCCTATTTACCGGTGACAGAATTTCGGGCCAATTGTAAATGGACATGATAAAGTCATCGTGATCTCTTCCCCCGTCTCCTGAGTATACTGCATAGATTATTTAAATCCATACCCATTTAAAAAAAAAAAAAATTGAATGACAAAGATATTACATATCCTAAAACAATGTTTTATTGATAAAATACACATTTTATTAATAAAATGTAAATGTTATTGATAAATTGCTGATTGAGCAATGATAAGATAATATTTTAATATTCACATCTCAAAACACATTATCATTCACTTTTCACTTTGTTCCTGCAAAACACCTTACGCCAAACACATCTTACGACGGCCAGGCAAACCAGCGTTACAAGTAACACACACGCCAGCAAAGTCGCTATCACATCAACCGAGTGGTATACTATCCAGGACATCTTATAGGACTCTGTCCTCAGGTGACGAGCTCCTTTATGTCTCATAACAAACTCGATCCAGAACACTGCCTTGTCCAGTGGCTTAATGGGTTGGTCTCTGTGCAGTCTGGACAACCTCTGCATATTCTCCCTGTAGGATGGTTCATGGAGCACAGCCTTCAAAGCCTCCAGGAACACATTTCTGTCCATTGTGATGATATCCACCGTGTTAGCTGCCCCCCTCTCCTTCAATTTGGAGAGGTTGTCGGACTGGTCGAAGGCGAGAGGGAGGCCGACTACGGGGACGCCGTGGTAGATGGCCTCCTGGACACCGTTGGTTCCACCATGGGCTACGAAGGCCCGGATCTTGGGGTGTCCTAGGAGGTCATTCTGGGGAAGCCAGTCCACCAGTAGGGTGTTGTTACCCAGGGTAGAGGGTCTCTGTCCAGTATACCTGAGAACCACAAGAGAACCACAGTGGATATACATGGAAATCTGACACTTGTTTTTAAGTCTTGGCCCAGATAAATTCCTTGGACTAAAAGCATGCTCAATGGAGAATAACATTTGAAATAGTTTTTAGTCCAGGACCATGCCTTATAAAACCTGCTCCATTTTTATTCATAATTTGTTCAATTAATTAATTAAAGGATCTATCCATCCATACCTCCAGATGACCTTCTGAGGCAGCTGGGCGAACGCAGCAGCGATTTCATCTGCGATATCTTCCGGAAGCTCTGCCACCAAAGTCCCCAGAGTCATCATGACAACCCCATGCTCTCTGGAACTCTGAACAAACTCCTCCAGGTCCTGTGGAAGAGGCTTGGAGGGCTTACACTGGAACCCACCAATGTAGACTATATTCGGCATGGTGGGTTTCGGAAATTCAAAGACAAAATCGCTTCTCATGAGCCAGATATCTGCTTCCTGGAAGAACGCGTTGTAATCGACGTCAGCGCCAAAGTAACGCTGGACTATCGGTTTGTAGTTGGGTTCTGTGATAGATGCCAAGGTGTAACTCCCGAGTATGTAAGCTAACATGTTGGTGACTCTCTGGAGGAAGGTCATCTTATCTGTCAACTCTGTGGGTGTGTATGGGACGTAAGAGAGAGGCGACGGGGCGATGACCAAATGAGCTTCACCTTGAATGGTCCATCTGACATTGTAAACCAAAGGAAGGTGGAGGACGCGGGCCAAGATCGTCCCTGAACCAATCCCAGGATCTGTCAGAACCAAATCAAACTTAGCATCCTGAAGAGACTGGATCAACTCTTCGTCTTCAAGGACACGAGTGATCATTTCAGCCATGTTCTTGTGGAACTCGAAAAAAGTCTCCTTCATTGATGACTGAAGCTTGAGTTCGGTCCAAAAACTTTTCCCCTGCTCCCTTTGAATCTTCAGATGTTTACTTAATATAAATTCACCAAAGACGTTTTCATCGAAGCCACCAGTGTTGGGGATGGTAATGGTGGTGTAGTGGGGGGAATTCTCCTTGATGTACCAGCTGTTTGACGCTCGCAGCACTGTGATGTCATGGCCTTTGGAATGCAACTCTTCGATGATGACTTTCATGTTGACCCAGTGGCTTCCATCCATTGGGTAGATTAATATTTTACCCCCATAGACAATATTGGACAGGGTGAAGAGCAATACGACCAATGAGATAAGGGTTGGTTGATACATCCTTCCGTCCATGGTGAATCCTTCAGTGAAAACCTTAATTAGATACAAGGAAGTAGATGTCAAACAATCAATCACAATAATTAACTAGCCGTCAGCTATATATTTTTTTAGCACATTCTGTAACATCTGACAATTGTATAGGAATCAGAGAATTGAATTGTCTCTCTGGCCCTTTTTATAAAGTTTCGAAATGGGTTAGTATTCAACTAATCTACTAGGTAACCTAGCTACTGTATCATCCAAACCCATTTCTACAGGGTCATATTCAGATGGACTCATAGTTGCACAAGGTCATATCTGACACATCTGAATCAGACCTGGGTTCAAAAACGATTTGATATCATTTTCAAATACTTGAGCTGTGATTGAGTTTTGCTGTGACAATGGGACCAGTAGAAAAGTACAAAAAAGTACAAATCCGGCATTCCAGGCACTCCGAAAGCAAACGCTTAAAGTATTTTAAAGATTTCAAATGGTGGTTGAACCCAGGTCTGATCTGGGAGAGGGTTTATGGTTATGCAACCTCATTGTTCAATGAGAATATTCTGACTACTGCAGATCACATTAGGAAGCATAGAATGGGTTGTGGATGGGAGGAGCAGCTAGCTGTGTTGCTACCATGCTGTGTTGTCATGTGTTTCTACCATGCTGCGTTATCATGTGTTGCTACCATGCTGCGTTGTCATGTGTTGCTACCATGCTGCGTTGTCATGTGTTGCTACCATGCTGCGTTGTCATGTGTTGCTACCATGCTGCGTTGTCATGTGTTGCTACCATGCTGTGTTGTCATGTGTTGCTACCATGCTGCGTTGTCATGTGTTGCTACCATGCTGCGTTGTCATGTGTTGCTACCATGCTGCGTTGTCATGTGTTGCCACCATGCTGTGTTGTCATGTGTTGCTACCATGCTGTGTTGTCATGTTGTGTTGCTGCCATGCTGCGTTGTCATGCGTTGCTACCATGCTGCGTTGTCATGTGTTGGTACCATGCTGCGTTGTCATGTGTTGCTACCATGCTGTGTTGTCATGTGTTGCTACCATGCTGTGTTGTCATGTGTTGCTACCATTCTGTGCTGTCATGTGTTGCTACCATGCTGCGTTGTCATGTGTTGCTACCATGCTGTGTTGTCATGTGTTGCTACCATGTTGTGTTGTCATGTGTTGCTGCCATGCTGTGTTGTCATGTGTTGCTGCCATGCTGTGTTGTCATGTGTTGCTACCATTCTGTGTTGTCATGTGTTGCTGCCATGCTGTGTTGTCATGTGTTGCCATGCTGTGTTGTCATGTGTTGCCACCATTTTGTGTTGTCATGTGTTGCTACCATGCTGTGTTGTCATGTGTTGCTACCATGTTGTTGTCATGTTGTGTTGCTACCATGTTGTTGTCATGTTGTGTTGCTACCATGTTGTTGTCATGTTGTGTTGCTACCATGTTGTTGTCATGTTGTGTTGCTGCCATGCTGTGTTGTCATGTTGTGTTGCCACCATCTTGTGTTGTCATGTGTTGCTACCATGCTGTGTTGTCATGTGTTGCTACCATGTTGTTGTCATGTTGTGTTGCTACCATGTTGTTGTCATGTTGTGTTGCTACCATGTTGTTGTCATGTTGTGTTGCTACCATGTTGTTGTCATGTTGTGTTGCTACCATGTTGTTGTCATGTTGTGTTGCTGCCATGCTGTGTTGTTGTCTTAGGTCTCTCTTTATGTAGTGTTGTGGTGTCTCTCTTGTTGTGTTTTGTCCTGTATTTTTAATCCCAGCCTCCGTCCCCACAGGAGGCCTTTTGCCTTCCGGTAGGTCGTCATTGTAAATAAGAATGTGTTCTTAACTGACTTGCCTAGTTAAAAAAAAATAAAAAAAATAAAAGCCTGCTAGTCCCAGATCTGTTTGTACCGTCTTGACAAGTCTGTTTGTTTGGTGTGACAATCACCATACACTCTTAGAAAAAAAAGGTGCTATCTAGAACCTAAAAGGGTTCTTCGGCTGTTCCCATTGGAGAACCCTTTGAAGAACCACTTTAGGTTCCAGGTAGAACCTGTTTGGGTTCCATGTAGAACCCTGCCCACAGAGGGGTCCTACAGTACCTGAAACCAAAAAAGGGTTCTCCTACGGGGGCAGCCGAAGAACCCTATTGGAACCCTTTTTCTAAGTGTAGGAGTTGGCAAGGCAACACAAACAGACCTGGAACCCGGCTAAGGAGTAGCATCCATGGATCAACTCCTATTGCTACTACATCCTTAGAAATCCAGACCCGGTTTTGTGCAAAACATTCCACTTCTTGTGCTCCTTGTCATTGTTTGGACAAGGAGTGGTATCTCAGCACAAACAGACTAGATTTCTCCAGGTTACACAGATAACATACAATTAGTTGCATGGACTCACTCTGTGTGCAATAATAGTGTTTAACATGATTTTTGAATGACCACCTCATCTCTGTACCCCACACACACAATTATCTCTAAGGTCCTGTAGTCGGGCAGTGAATTTCAAACACAGATTCAACAACAAAGACCAGGGAGGTTTTCCAACGCCTCATAAAGAAGGGCATCTATTCGTAGATGGGTTATAAAAAAATATAACTTTTTTTTATTTTTAAAGCTGACAATGAATATCCCTTTGAGCATTGTGAATTTATGAATTACATTTTGGATGGTGTATCAATACATCTAGTCACTACAAAGATACAGGCGCTCTTCCTAACTCAGTTGCCGGAGAGGAAGGAAACCGCTCAGGGATTTCAACATGAGGCCAATGGTGACCTTAAAACAGTTACAGTTTAATAACTGTGATAGAAGAAAACTGAGGATGGATCAACAACATTGTAGTTACTCCACAATACTAACCTAAATGACAGAATGAAAAGAAGGAAGCCTGTACAGAATAAATACATTCTAAAACATGCATCCTATTTGCAACAAGGCACTAAAGTAAAACCGCAAAAAATGTGGCAAAGAAATTAACTTTATGTCCTGAATACAAAGCGTTATGTTTGGGGCAAATCCAACACAACCTATCACTGAGTACCACTCTTCATATTTTCAAGCATGGTGGTGGCTGCATCATGTTATGGGTATGCTTGTCATCGGCAAGGACTAGGGAGTTAAGGATAAAAAGAAACGGAATAGAACTAAGCACAGGCAGAATCCTAAAGGAAAACCTGGTTCAGTCTGCTTTTCAACAGACATTGGGAGACAAATTCTCCTTTCAGCAGGACAATAACCCAAAACACTAGACCAAATCTACACTGCATTGCTTACCAAGAAACCAATGAATGTTCCTGGGTGGCCGAAATACAGTTTTGACTTAAATCTGATTGAAAATCTATGGTAAGACCTGAAAATGGTAATCTAGCATTGATCAACAAGAAATTTGACAGAGCTTGAAGAATTTAGAAAATTGATAATGGGCAAATTTTGCACCATCCAGGCGTGGAAAGCTCTTAGAGATGTACTCAGAAAGACTCGCTGCCAAAGGTGCTTCTACAAAGTATTGACTCAGGGGTGTGGAATACTTATGTAAATTAGAAATGTCTGTATTTCACTTTCAATAAATGTGCAAACATTTCAAAAAACATGTTCAGGCTGTAACACAACAACATGTGGAATAAGTCAAGCGGTAGGAATACTTTCTGGAGGCACTGTAACTTACTAACTAACTGAACGAAATAAACTAAATATTTAAATAACCATTATTAACGTAACATTAAAGCCTTTATAAACCCTTAATGTACAGTGTTATCTCACTAACTGATAAATTACCTACCAAAATCAGCCAAGTCCACAAGCAGCTTTAAAATCCAAATCAGTGTTAGTTTGTCCAACTGCCCAGACAGCTACTTTAAATTCATTCACATATCAGTGAAAGGCAGTCCAGTAGGGCTGTGTCCTCTGATTGTTGGTATCAGACATGTGACATAAAGGTCAGTTAGGTTCCTCCTCTCTACTACAACAGTGCCTTGTTAACGCAAAACTACTTGGGGAGTCTGGAGGTTACACAATCTCTGTGTGACCAGTGGCAAATCGCACCCTATTCCCTACAAAGCGGACTGTTTTAAACCAGAGTCTTATGCAAAGAAAAACATTAGGTGTGTGTAACACTGCATTCCAGAACTTGTTTGAACTTTAGAAATGGTTTGTGTCCCAAATGGTACCCTTTTCCCTATATAGTGCACTACTTCTGACCAAGGCTCTGGTTAAAAGCAGTACACTATATAGGGGAAAGGGTGCCATTTGGAACACAAACCATGTTTAAAGTTCAAACAAGTTCTGCATCTGTTTTTTTTGTTTTTTTGCATGAGACTCAAACGCTTGCTCAAGTGAAAATGTTCAGTCCCACAATTCGCAACAAGCATGCATAAATGCATATCAGTTCCATACATAAAGAAATGTCCCACTTCGCCATTGGTAGCAATTGTAAGGTGACAGATAGCCTAGCGGTTAGAGAGGCAAGCCAGCAACTGGAAGCTTGCCAGTTCGTATCCAGGATCCGATGGGGAAAAAATCTGGTGCGTCTTGTGTTAAAAGCGTAAGTAACATTTGGGTTGACCTTGTGTGCAATTGACCAATAAAATGATCTTAATCTGTTAAGATAACATAGCCAAGGTGCATTGCACATTATAACACGTGACCATGACTGTGCTATACCTTGTATTACCATGTGACGGTCTCAATGACGCCTTAGAGAGGGTACAGAATGCAGTGCACAGACTTTGCATTACTGTGTAAGACAAGAATTATGAAGGCAATACAAAATAAAAATCTGAATAGTTGACCATTATTTAATAGTGAAAAGAGGGGCGTTGTTAAAAGTGAATGACGCCTTTAAAACAATAGTATAGTACGTAAACTCTCAAATTCTCTCTCTCTCTCTCTCTCTCTCTCTGATTAGCTATGAATCATTTTACTGTGTTGTCTCATTCTCAATATTCACCCACAGAGGATAAATTGAGAGAAGAGATCTCTGAAGTCTACATGAAAATGGTTAAAAAGCAACAAAATTGAAGTTTTGGCAGGACTTGAAATGGCGCCGAAGGGAATGGCTGTCATTTTACGGGCTCCTAACCAACTGTGATATTTTGTTTGTTTTTCCGCATTGTTTGTAATTTATTTTGTATACAATGTTGCTGCTACCGTCTCGTATGACCCGAAAAGAGATTCAGGACATCAGAACAGAGATTACTCACCTCAAACTGGACAAAGACTTTTTATTTTCTTTAATGAGTCCGACACAATGGATATACTGCTTCTCCCGAGACCAGGCCCAAATCCACGTCATTCGCCTGAAGAAAAGACGGAACTTTCAGGGGGCGTAGATCGGGGTGCCTTGTGGAAATTTGTCGGCAAGTGGGTAACCCGCCTCTACCACCCCTTCTATTGGCCAACGTGCAATCACTGGAAAATAAACTGCATGATCTTCGTTCGAGATTATCCTACCAACGGGACATTGAAAAGTGGGTGAATGACGACATGGATAACATTCAGCTGGCTGGGATTTCTGTGCATCGGCAGGACAGAACAGCTACGTCTGGTAAGATGGGCTGGGGGTATGTGTCTATTTGTCAATAAAAGCTGGTGCGCGATGTCTAATATTAAAGAAGTCTCGAGGTATTGCTCGCCTGAGGTAGAGTACCTCATGATAAGCTGTAGACCACACTATCTACCAAGAGAGTTTATCTATTTTATTCGTAGCCATCTATTTACCACCACAAACCGATGCTGGCACTAAGACCACACTCAACGAGCTGTATAAGGCCATAAGCAAACAAGAAAATTCTCATCCAGAAGCGTAGGTCCTAGTGGCCGGGGACTTTAATGCAGGCAAACTTAAATCCATTTTTACCTCATTTCTACCAATATGTCACATGTGCAACCAAAGGGGGAAAAAAAACTCTACACCACCTTTACTCCACACACAGAGACGCGTACAAAGCTCTTGCTCACCCTCCATTTGGCAAATCTGACCATAATTCTATCCTCCTGATTCCTGCTTACAAGCAAAAATGAAAGCAGGAAGTACCAGTGATTCGCTCAATACGGAAGTGGTCAGATGACGCGGATACTACGCTACATGACTGTTTTGCTAGCACATAATGGAATCTGTTTCGGGATTCATCCAATGGCAATGAGGAGTACACCACCTCAGTCACCGGCTTCATCAATAAGTGCATCGACGATGTCATCGCCACAGTGACCGTGCGTACATATCCAACCAGAAGCCATGGTAATTTCATGGTAAGGTCTACACCGGATTTTGATTTGATCCCAATTGAGAAGTTGTGGCAGGACTTGAAATGAGCAGTTGATGCTTGAAAACCCACAAATGTCGCTGAGTTACAACAGTTCTGCAGGGAAGAGTGGACCAAAATTCCTCCACAGCGACGTGAGCCTGATCAACATACCTCGCCCCCCGACCGTGGCCCCTAATTCACATGACTATGGGAGGGACTTAATGGAGAAGCTCGGGGTCACGGTCAGCCTGACTTCCGGGTACCGGCCTACACCCAACGGTGTGAAGAGGATGAACCAAGACTGGGGAGGTTCCTGAGGAGTCACTGTCAGGACCTGCAGAGTGAGTGGGCACGATTTCTACCATGGGCAGAGTATGCCCAGAACTTGCTGCGTCACTCTTCTACTGGATTGACCCCCTTCCAGTGTGCTCTGGGTTTTCAGCCAGCCCTGGCCCCGTGGACCCCGGGCGAGATCGACGCTCCTGCAGTTGAAAAGTAGTTCCGGCGCGCAGAAGAAGTGTGGAGCGACGCGCATGTGAGACTCCAGCGCATCGCCCATCGTCAAAAGGAACAGGCAGAACGCCACCGCAGTGAGACCCCTGTGTTCACCCAGAGGAGCGGTGTTGGGTTCCGGTGGAGGACATTCTGGATTCCAACATCATCTGTGATTTCCACTTTCGCCGCCCGGACCGACCCGCTCCTTGTCCTCAGGGTCACCTCCCTGGTCGGCGTCGTCCTGTAGCAGGAGCCGCGCGTCCGTGAGGGGGGACGGGCGTGCCTACTGTCACGTCTACTCCTGCGCCTCTCCTCTGGCGCACGACGTCGCCGGAATACTACCCACCGGTCCTGGGATTCATCATTACACACACCTGGCATCCTTCATTACTCTCACCTGCAGATCATCACGATTCACACCTGGACTCCATTACCTTCCTCATTACCTCCCCTTTATATGTCCCTTATGTTCATTCCTCAGTGGGTATTGTTTCCTGTTTTCATGCTATCTCGCCACTGTTACGCTGTCTTGTTACCTGTTCGTTGTTTTATTAAACGTTTCACCAGCACCTGTTTCTGGACTCACAGCATCATCGTTACAAACTCACCTCGTAGTCCGTAACTAAACCACCCGAGAAGCAGGGCATTAGACCTCTCACTAAAGGCATCAGTTATACTTAAATCCAAACTGTTTTGGGGTCAAATAAATTCCAGTAAATTCAGAAAATCTATTCCAAATTTTCCTCATTGAAAAGCATTGTGGAGAATTGGAATTTCAGTGTACTTCCTTAATTGACTGAACTTTAAATGGAATTGACTCCAACCCTGCTGGGAAGATAATATTCAACCAGACACTGCATTTCCCATTGGACAATATTCAAGTTGGATCAATTCTAGCCTGGTTCCAGAACTGTTTCTGCTGTCTTGCCAATTCCTATGGTAATGACCAAAGAGACCAACAGATCTGGGACCAGGCTAGATCAACTACAACATGTTAAATGAAACATCAACAAACATGTCAAATAGAAGAAATTACGGATACAAAAGCAGAGGCAGATAGTCCGGTAATCATAGCGACAGCATAGACAGGCGATCCTCACACAAGTGTTGTCAACTGTTAAAGTACTGTAAGGTTCAATGGACCATCGAAATCAACCAAATCAGAATCGACTGAAACAGTTATTCTGGAGAATGAGGCTAGATTTAAGAGTTAAAAGTGAAAATTAATTAAAAAGTTAAGTACCAACAATAAAGGTAACAGATTCTGTTTCACAGGTCCCAGAAACCTGATGCGTTCAGAGACACTTAGAGATGGGTTCTTGTTGCCGCAAGGGGCCGGTTCATATTCACTGACCTGACAGTTCTGGGTTGCATCGGAATGTGAGAATCGGTCATTCTTAATCCAGCATGGATTTATCCCTGCAGAGCAATAGGTTTTGAGTGACATTATCACTTACAAATTAAACAAAGCACATTTTTTTTTAAATGGAAAACTCAATTATACTAGCTACATACTAAATAAAATAGACATTGTCACTGCCTGGCCATCAATAATGAGGCTAGAATGAGAAGGAATATGGCAGAAACTCAACAATGAGGTGTCACACAAACAACTGATTGATCATATGGTGTTAAATCTAGTAGCATAAATTACAAGGCAGCATTTATTATGATACAAAAAAAATACTTTTGCAACCAAAGAAAATGATCTGCTCCTAATTTCGTATAGAGTTTAGTAAAGTGTATAATGCATCATACAGGTCCGTCCCTTTTAGCGTCATATTTGGATTAAACTTGCTGCCTTGTAAAAATGGCCTTTTCTCCACCGAGATTCTCCCACCAAAGCCTGGTCGCAGATCAATGTGTGCTCTTGCCTATTCTAAGATCAGTTTGGCACGACAATGAGTTGGTATGATAGAACAGACGGGCAATGCCATATGTCGGAGTACCATAGACACTCAGAACCAATGAATTGACAACTAGCAAGCTATCCCTTGTTCCTTTTCGTTTTTAACAATTTACTTTCCTTAATAGATACTCATTGTCGTTGTTATTACCCTGCACTCGTTGTCGTTGCTCTTACCCAGCACTCGTTGTCGTTGCTCTTACCCAGCACTCGTTGTCGTTGCTCTTACCCAGCACTCGTTGTCGTTGCTCTTACCCAGCACTCGTTGTCGTTGCTCTTACCCAGCACTCGTTGTCGTTGCTCTTACCCAGCACTCGTTGTCGTTGCTCTTACCCAGCACTCGTTGTCGTTGCTCTTACCCAGCACTCGTTGTCGTTGCTCTTACCCAGCACTCGTTGTTGTGTCTGGATGTTAAATCCATCTCAGTGTTTCTGGTCCTGTGGACCCAAGCGGGTAAACAATTTCGTTTTCACCCTATCAGAGAAGATTGGGAAACATTTGCAAAACATCTATCCCAAATGGCATCTGTGTGTTAATCTATAGCCCTAATTTACAAAGTACACACTGTATTATCGTGAGCAGTTGCTTGAGCACAAGCTGTAAAACATTAAACAGTGCCCCCTGTTGGCTGTGAAGGAATACTATAAGCAACCCCCCAAAAATTGGTCATGATGACTTCAAGCCCCAATCGCCAACCCTGACTGAAGCTTTCGGTTGCCAAGTAACAAATCAAGTAATAAATCACCGACAAATAATCTTTAAATTCTTTATTCATAAACTTGATGCAAGTTTACAAATTACTGTACATGGTCAAAATGTCCCTTGAAAACAAAAAAACAAAGCATGCCAACGGTGCAAAACTTGACAATCTGTCCCAACCATTTGTTGACGACCAGAAAATGATTTTACAATTAGTCTAGATAGAGAAGACAGATTAACCTTTTTATCAAAAACATTGTTCAGTTACAGAGAAACGTGCAAAACCTATTTAAAATCACAGAATGAATGACTGAACTGACTCTTCCCAAAGTGAATGAGCTCCTATACCCCGCCCTCCGCCTCTGTCCAGAGATTTGGGCCCTGTCCAGAATCAACCCCTAGCCCCTCTATCTACCCCCCTTCCCCCAGACACTTGTGGAGATCTGAGAAGATTGGACACGTGTAATTAAATGTGGCAATATATTCACCTAGCCCCTATCAGAGCATATTGCTTAAACCTATCAAATTTGTATCAGAGTCCGTATCAAGCATCTCAAGAGTATGGGGATCTGATCTAGGATCTGATCCCTCCTTGTCCATGTCATCATTTCATAATTATCTCAAGAGTATGGGGATCTGATCTAGGATCTGATCTAGGATCTGATCCCTCCTTGTCCATGTCATCATTTCATAATTATCTGTGAAGAGAAACCCTCCTAGATCAAGACTCCCACTGAGACACTTGATACATACATCCTCAGATCCCACCGGTGTCTGGGGGTAGGTGGGGGGGAGGACTAGGGCTTGTTTTTTTGGACAGGTCCTGGGTATCAAGTGGGAAGCAGTTACATAAACGTGAGAGAAAAGTTCTACTGAGCTGAACTAAGTTACTCTAAAAATAAAAAAAAGTTAAAAAAAAGATGGGGGAAAATCACACCACAAGACATAAATTCTGTGCCGAAGTAACGGACCAAAGCTTTGGCTTCATTCCAAGCGGTACCGGATTCCCAATGTAGGGGCACTACTTTAGACCACAGCGCCTATGGGTCCTGGTCAAAATTAGTGCACTATTTAGGGAATTAAAGGGTACCATTTGGAACGTAATCTCGGTCATACGGAGCCAAGTAGACGTACTACTAAACTACCACCCCCTTCTGCCCTGTCGACCCCTAGAAATGTGAACTACCCGTGGCTCCGTCGCCATTCTCCACCTTTCTCCGTAAGTGGGAGCCTGTATGATTCAGGTATCAATTGAACAATAAAAAAAATAAAAAGGACATAATAGTTACATTTATAAAGACAGATTTTCCTCTGATTCGGAAAAGGTGAGGTCCTAAAAAAAAAAAAGAAGCAGAAAAATAAATAAAAAATAAAACTTGATTTGTTAGTTTAGGTGTATTGACTTCTGAGGCACATCCTTGCCATTTTGTGCAAAAAATATACTTACCATTACAGACAAGATATATTTAAAGACCTCCTGTCGCACTCAGAAATAAAAACCCATAGTAGCCTAGCCTAGATATATGTATTAGGGGCTAAAGACAACAAAGACCAGTACATACCCATGTTTCTGGTACAAGCAAAAAAGCATGGAGGTGGACATGCAGATAAGACCCTAGCAGTGTTTCAGATGGCACCCTATTCCCTATATAGTGCACTACTTTAGACCGGAGCCATATGGGGAGCGATAGGGTGCAATTTAGGACGCACTTTAAGATGTTATTATTTTGCCAGGTCAGGAGAGCTCCCCTCCATACATACTGAACAAAAACGCAACATGTAAAGTGTTGGTCCCATGTTTCATGAGCTGAAATTAAAGATCCACAAAATTTTCCATACGCACAAAAAGCTTATTTCTGTCATATTTTGTTCACAAATGTGTTTACATCCTTCTTAGTGAGCATTTCTCCTTTGCCAAAATAATTAATCCACCTGACAGGTGTGGCATATAAAGAAGTTGATTACATGGCATGATCATTACATAGGTGCACCTTGTACGAGGGACAATAAAAGGCCACTAAAATGTGCAGTTTTTGCCACAGATGTCTCAAGTTGAGGGAGTGTGCAATTGGCATGCTGACAGCAAAGATTGTCCACCTGAGCTTTTGGCAGAGAATTGAATGTTAATTTTTTTACCATAAGCCGCCTCCAACTTCGTTTTAGAGAATTTGGCAGTACGTCCAACCGGCCTCACAACCACAGACTACGTGTGACCACACCAGCTCCTCTCTACATCTGACTTCTTCACCTGCTAGATCGTCTGAGACCAGCCACCCGGACAGCTGATGAAACTGAGGAGTATTTCTGTCTGTAATAAAACCCCTTTGGGGGAAAAACTAATTCTGATTGGCTGGGGGTGGGCCTGGTTCCCAAGTTGGGTGGGCCTATGCCCTCCCAGGCCCTTTCCATGGCTGCACCCATGCCAAGTCATTTGAAATCCATAGATTAGGGACCAATTCATGTATTTCAATTGACTGATTTCCTTATATGAACTGTAACTCAGTAAAATCATATTTATATTTTTTGTTCAGTATAGTTAACTGCGTTTCAATTTAGGTAGCTATAGAATTGAGAATATATCACCCAATAAAACTAACCCTAATAAAACTCACTACTGGTATACTAGCTCAATGAAAACTCTTTGTCCTTTAATAACTCAAAATATGATCTATTGAAAACATACAACTATGTAAGACTCACAATGCTTCAATCTCCAGTTAAAGCCGACTACGGTAACTAGCTGGTAATGCAACTATGGTCACTAGCTGGTAATGCAACTACGGTAACTAGCTGGTAATGCAACTATGGTCACTAGCTGGTAATTCAACTACGGTAACTAGCTGGTAATGCAACTATGGTAACTAGCTGGTAATGCAACTACGGTAACTAGCTGGTAATGCAACTACGGTAACTAGCTGGTAATGCAACTATGGTCACTAGCTGGTAATGCAACTACGGTCACTAGCTGGTAATGCAACTACGGTCACTAGCTGGTAATGCAACTACGGTAACTAGCTGGTAATGCAACTATGGTAACTAGCTGGTAATGCAACTACGGTAACTAGCTGGTAATGCAACTACGGTAACTAGCTGGTAATGCAACTATGGTCACTAGCTGGTAATGCAACTACGGTAACTAGCTGGTAATGCAACTACGGTAACTAGCTGGTAATGCAACTACGGTAACTAGCTGGTAATGCAACTATGGTAACTAGCTGGTAATGCAACTATGGTAACTAGCTGGTAATGCAACTATGGTCATTAGCTGGTAATGCAACTATGGTCACTAACTGGTAATGCAACTATGGTCACTAACTGGTAATGCAACTATGGTCACTAACTGGTAATGCAACTATGGTCACTAGCTGGTAATGCAACTATGGTAACTAGCTGGTAATGCAACTACGGTAACTAGCTGGTAATGCAACTATGGTCACTAACTGGTAATGCAACTACGGTCACTAACTGGTAATGCAACTACGGTCACTAGCTGGTATTGCAACTACGGTAACTAGCTGGTAATGCAACTACGGTAACTAGCTGGTAATGCAACTACGGTAACTAGCTGGTAATGCAACTAAGGTAACTAGCTGGTAATGCAACTAAGGTAACTAGCTGGTAATGCAACTACGGTCACTAGCTGGTAATGCAACTACGGTCACTAGCTGGTAATGCAACTACGGTCACTAACTGGTAATGCAACTACGGTAACTAGCTGGTAATGCAACTACGGTAACTAGCTGGTAATGCAACTACGGTAACTAGCTGGTAATGCAACTATGGTAACTAGCTGGTAATGCAACTATGGTAACTAACTGGTAATGCAACTATGGTAACAAGCTGGTAATGCAACTATGGTCACTAGCTGGTAATGCAACTACGGTCACTAGCTGGTAATGCAACTACGGTAACTAGCTGGTAATGCAACTATGGTAACTAGCTGGTAATGCAACTATGGTAACTAACTGGTGATGCAACTATGGTAACTAGCTGGTAATGCAACTATGGTAACTAACTGGTAATGCAACTATGGTAACTAACTGGTAATGTAACCGACTATGGTAACTAACTGGTAATGCAACTATGGTAACTAACTGGTAATGTAACCGACTATGGTAACTAACTGGTAATGCAACTATGGTAACTAACAGGTAATGCAACTATGGTAACTAACTGGTGATGAAGCTGCCTATGGAAACTAACTGGTAATGCAACTATGGTAACTAGCTGGTAATGTAACCGACTATGGTAACTAACTGGTAATGCAACTATGGTAACTAACTGGTAATGTAACCGACTATGGTAACTAACTGGTAATGCAACTATGGTAACTAACTGGTAATGTAACCGACTATGGTAACTAACTGGTAATGTAACTATGGTAACTAACTGGTAATGCAACTATGGTAACTAGCTGGTAATGCAACTATGGTAACTAACTGGTAATGCAACTATGGTAACTAACTGGTGATGCAACTATGGTAACGAACTGGTAATGTAACCGACTATGGTAACTAACTGGTAATGCAACTATGGTAACTAACTGGTAATGTAACCGACTATGGTAACTAACTGGTAATGCAACTATGGTAACTAACAGGTGATGAAGCTGCCTATGGTAACTAACAGGTGATGAAGCTGCCTATGGTAACTAACTGGTAATGCAACTATGGTAACTAACTGGTAATGCAACTATGGTAACTAGCTGGTAATGCAACTATGGTAACTAGCTGGTAATGCAACTATGGTAACTAACTGGTGATGCAACTATGGTAACTAACTGGTAATGCAACTATGGTAACTAACAGGTAATGCAACTATGTTAACTAACTGGTGATGAAGCTGCCTATGGAAACTAACTGGTGATGCAACTATGGTAACTAACTGGTAATGTAACCGACTATGGTAACTAACTGGTAATGCAACTATGGTAACTAACAGGTGATGAAGCTGCCTATGGTAACTAACAGGTGATGAAGCTGCCTATGGTAACTAACTGGTAATGCAACTATGGTAACTAACTGGTAATGTAACCGACTATGGTAACTAACTGGTAATGGAGTTATGGTAACTAGCTGGTAATGTAGCTGGCTATGGTAACTGTGTTGTGCTGTGGTAGCCTTGCACGCTACGCTCCAGCCTGGTTGGTCCCAGGTCTATTTGTGCCGTCTTGCCCAGTCCTATAGTCATTAGAAGACAATAGGCTTGGGCGATATATACCGGGGTATTTCGAAATACCGATGGTATGATTTAGAATTGCGTTTTTTGGGGGGGCTTATGGGAGTGTGTGCTACGCCACTGCCTATAACTTTAAATGAAGTATAACTATAAGAAATCTAAGATGTGTTAAATAAATGATATCCAGCTCAGGGCTCCAGCTAGGCACGTGGTTTGTTAACTTGCTAGCTAAGTGTCTAGATGTCAAGACCAAGCTTCTTGGTTACAGCAGAGACGTTCAATCCCTTCCTGGATCAGCCTAAATTGTTTTGTGCATAAAAATAGCGCTAACTTCTGTGCACATTCGGTAATACCGCATACTCCGGTACGGTACAGAAATGGTATGAACATCTGGGTACAGACCAATCCCAGGAGATCTGGGACCAGGCCATCCTCTACGTGATCCCCTTAAATAGAACACAACAGTGGTCATGACATGACAGGCGCTTGGTGGAGCTAGCTCACTTAACCATTCTAAAAAAATAATGTTCAGGTGTGATGTAACTGAGGATCAACAGTCGCATCCTACAGGACAGCAGGGAGATAGTACGCAGTGGTAGATTTCATCCCAAAATGGCAACTCATTTCCTACATCGTGCAGTATTTTTTAACCAACACGTTTATCAGAAGAAAAAGAAGAATGATCCAGAGTTACTTTGCTTTCGTAAGAATGTTGTCCATATCCTGCTTTTTCATTCCCATAGGGCAAAGGTCAAAAGAAGTGCACTATCTAGGTACTAGGGTGTCATTTGGGAGACCCCTTCCTGCATCCTAGGCACCCACCATTTTGTCACCAATCTGGCACATGATGTTACTGCTGGGACATTTAAAGAAAGCAACAAAAAAAGCCAGCAAGCAGAATAACAATACATTTAAGCATATACTATTTATTTTAAACAACGTCTGCATTTTGTACCAGTAAATATTACACAAAGTCAGGGGAGAAAAAGGAGCAGCGTCACTAAAGATGACATCATTGAAACGTCTTAAGTGATCCTCCATCTTCCTTCATTTTCGCTTTAAAATCCAACTGTCACCACAGAGAGGTTTCAGTTCAAATCCAACTGTCACCACAGAGAGGTTTCAGTTCAAATCCCACTGTCACCACAGAGAGGTTTCAGTTCAAATCCCACTGTCACCACAGAGAGGTTTCAGTTCAAATCCAACTGTCACCACAGAGAGGTTTCAGTTCAAATCCCACTGTCACCACAGAGAGGTTTCAGTTCAAATCCAACTGTCACCACAGAGAGGTTTCAGTTCAAATCCAACTGTCACCACAGAGGTTTCAGTTCAAATCCAACTGTCACCACAGAGAGGTTTCAGTTCAAATCCCCTCTGCCAACGCTGTGGCTGGCTGTAAAGCTTACAGCTTCACACTAAAAACAGGTGGTGGTGGTTGTGGATACGAACAAACCAGCTCTAGTCAGACCTGTCTGCTGTACAGTAGGTAGGTTCTCTCACCGAGGAGGAACTGAGCAAGATGATCCGTTAGTCGAGCCCAAGTCGTCAAACCAGCGCATGTATGGAAGGAGAAAAAGCTGTTCTCCACATTGAGAGAGATAAGGGAAAACAAAATGTGAAGAGATGATGTGCATGTATAAAAGATGCAGGAGGACCGCCGAGCCCCTCAGTTATAACAGACATTCTCCTCAGGTGAAGGGGGCAGTGGAGTGATGCAGGAGGACCACCGAGCCCCTCAGTTATAACAGACATTCTCCTCAGGTGAAGGGGGCAGTGGAGTGATGCAGGAGGACCGCCGAGCCCCTCAGTTATAACAGACATTCTCCTCAGGTGAAGGGGGCAGTGGAGTGATGCAGGAGGACCGCCGAGCCCCTCAGTTATAACAGACATTCTCCTCAGGTGAAGGGGGCAGTGGAGTGATGCAGGAGGACCGCCAAGCCCCTCAGTTATAACAGACATTCTCCTCAGGTGAAAGGGGCAGTGGAGTGATGCAGGAGGACCGCCGAGCCCCTCAGTTATAACAGACATTCTGCCCAGGTGAAAGGGGCAGTGGAGTGATGCAGGAGGACCGCCGAGCCCCTCAGTTATAACAGACATTCTCCTCAGGTGAAAGGGGCAGTGGAGTGATGCAGGAGGACTGCCGAGCCCCTCAGTTATAACAGACATTCTCCTCAGGTGAAGGGGGCAGTGGAGTGATGCAGGAGGACCGCCGAGCCCCTCAGTTATAACAGACATTCTCCTCAGGTGAAAGGTGCAGTGGAGTGATGCAGGAGGACCGCCAAGCCCCTCAGTTATAACAGACATTCTCCTCAGGTGAAGGGGGCAGTGGAGTGATACAGGAGGACCGCCGAGCCCCTCAGTTATAAACAGACATTCTCCTCAGGTGAAGTACTAAGGGGGCAGTGGAGTGATACAGGAGGACCGCCGAGCCCCTCAGTTACAACAGACATTCTCCTCAGGTGAAGTACTAAGGGGGCAGTGGAGTGATACAGGAGGGAGTAGAGACAGTCGAGCCCGTTGTCGGGCCAGGCAGAGAGGAGATACTGGTCTACTGAGCTGACGACAGGCCAAACGGAAGAATTTGCCAGTTGGTTTCCACAAGAAAGATGATATAACTCCCAATAAGTAAGAAGGGAGAAAATAGTTCCAAAAGAAATTAAAAATATATTGTTTGTTTTTTTACCCAAAAAAGACATTATGTTCCCAGGGAGAATGAGTGAACTCTTTACCCATCTTCTTTAGGAGGTGTGTACCAGCCTGGAAAAAAAATAACACACAAGGTTGCCACAACAACCACGGATTTGTATAATCATCGTCGTCTATTTTCATTCATGTTTATATGGATCGATAGTTCAATGAGGATCATTTACCATTCTTTTCGTGAATCTGCACCAGAGATTTGTATGACTGTTGTGCCCTGGCAAAACTGTACTGATTCTAGAAGAATATGAGGTGAAAATACAGATTAGAATCATCTTCAACAACCTCAAATGGTGTGACAAAATATCTAAATGTTTACCAACGGTTACAGTCGTTTACCTTATTGGCTCCGAACTGCACCCTGCCTTTTCCTTTGACGAGGGTCGCATTGATCTGCATGATGACGGACTCAATGGAATAGGCACTGCTCCAGCCCTGGAACAACAAAGAAATACTAATTGGTCTGTCTGAAACCTCATCAGATCAGTGGCAATGAAGGAGAGGAGGTGAGGAGGAGAACAGACTAAAAAGAAATATATATATTTTTTTTAAAGACAATTGAGAAAAAGAGAAACAGACAGCTTCTTCAGAAACTTTGGTTAGGGATAAACAATGTATGAATAGTATTAAAATCCAGACCTGTTTTGTGAGAAGCTCCATACATAAGGCCCCTCCGCCAAGAACGTACCTGAAATACAGGACAGAGAAGTACCAAGACTGGTTAATGAACCAGAAAATAATTTGGCCCATCTAATTTTAGTCATTTAGCAGAAGCTAAAGTATGATGAACAGGACAGACAGAATACACTAGATCACGTTCAGGGACATGATGAAAAGGACAGACTACTCTAGATCACGTTCAGGGACATGATGAAAAGGACAGACTACTCTAGATCACGTTCAGGGACATGATGAAAAGGACAGACTACTCTAGATCACGTTCAGGGACATGATGAAAAGGACAGACTACTCTAGATCACGTTCAGGGACATGATGAAAAGGACAGACAGAATACACTAGATCACGTTCAGGGACATGATGAAAAGGACAGACAGACGTTCAGGGACATGATCACGTTCAGGGACATGATGAAAAGGACAGACAGACTACTCTGGATCACGTTCAGGGACATGATGAAAAGGACAGACAGACTACACTAGATCACGTTCAGGGACATGATGAAAAGGACAGACAGACTACACTAGATCACGTTCAGGGACATGATGAAAAGGACAGACAGACTACACTAGATCACGTTCAGGGACATGATGAAAAGGACAGACAGACTACACTAGATCACGTTCAGGGACATGATGAAAAGGACAGACAGACTACACTAGATCACGTTCAGGGACATGATGAAAAGGACAGACAGAATACTCCAGGGTAAAAACAGAAGCGTAGGACAATAAGTCCATCCAGACTTCACTGAGTAGCACTCACCCTCCGGACAGCACAGGAGAGACGACCCGTACGAACGGAGGATCAAAAGGAAAGTTATCCTGCAAGAGTCAAACAAGAAAACACATCGATCGCAAAACCTCTTTCCCGCCTCATAAAAACCAATTCATTTATTTTAAAAAATCAAATCAACGAATGAAACTCACTTTATATGAGAAACTGAGCAGAATGTAGTCCACCCCTTCCTTTTCCTTCAGAACCTGCAAGTCACTATGCAACGGACTATCTGGGTCGACCCTGTAAAATAATGACAGGATGATTACACTATATTATCCAGACTTAGACAGGAAACAGGGGAAGCTACCACAGCTCTAAGAAATAATACCTGGATTTGAATACTTACGTTCTTATTTTGACGTGCCATTCATAAAGGCTGTCATTGACTAGCTCCACTGAATAAATACCTGGAAATGAATAACAAGATATGCAGGTGAACATCACTGTTAAATCAACATGTTATCATCATCAGATCTACAATCACTGAAGGGTTAGGGCCAATGGGGTGCTAAGCCAGGCCAGCACTCACCTGTCTTGTAACTCTGACCTGTCGATATCTCACCTGTCTTGTGACTCTGACCTGTCGATATCTCACCTGTCTTGTAACTCTGACCTGTCGATCGCTCACCTGTCTTGTAACTCTGACCTGTCGATCGCTCACCTGTTTTGTGACTGACCTGTCGATATCTCACCTGTCTTGTAACTCTGACCTGTCGATCGCTCACCTGTCTTGTGACTGACCTGTCGATATCTCACCTGTCTTGTAACTCTGACCTGTCGATCGCTCACCTGTCTTGTGACTGACCTGTCGATATCTCACCTGTCTTGTAACTCTGACCTGTCGATCGCTCACCTGTCTTGTAACTCTGTGATCTGTAGATCTCCCTGAGTTCCTTCATGAGACGATCAGACGCCTGAACTGAACCAGAAACGGCACCCTGAAACAGGCATCACAACACGGATCAGAACCAGGGTACCTTAGAGCAAGACAAGAGACTATAAAAACGGTGGAAATGTTCTCGTTTCTCCCCCCCCCCGAAAAATAAGAAAGACGCCTTACCGAATGAGCACTTACGTTCAAGTGGTCCTGCCTCTGGTTCTTACGGATCTTCTCTAGGATGGCCAGGTTCTCCTTCAAATCAAAGCACATTCAACTTTATTAATACAGCACATTTTGTACAAAATGCAGTAGGAAGTGCTTCATTAAGATAATAAAAAGTTAGAAAGATAAAAACAAAATGTTAACAAATAGCAAAACAATAGTAAAAATAAGTAATATACAGCAAAGTGTACACAGTACAACGTAACGCTTACTTGCACAATTACAAGAAGCAATTTTGAAAAAAACATGCAAGGTAGAGACAGTCTGGGTAACCAGTCTAACATTGCCAAAGAGAATTGTCTTTCAGAAATCTCAGCATTCAATATGATTTCCAGAGGAGCTGCTCATTGGTTGTTGGAAATAACATTCATATTTTCCCATGACAACATGCGGAGGAGCCTCGAAAGTAGAATAGGATTTATAACAAAGTCAAAAACAAAAAACATTTAGCTGTTAGGAAGGCAAGTTGTTGTATTTTGAGCCTTAAGATGTTTTGTAGTTGGAATTGCCATATTTTAGAGGTGAAAATGTAGTTTGACAGAAGGGTTTTGAATGGAAAAACAAAAAAATGGTTGCTTAGTAACCAGACAACAACATGATCTGTGGAGAAAGAAAAGTTCCAATATTTATATAACCTTTGTGATTGGAGGATATATCTGTGGTAAAGCGACTCAAGATCAAATCCTAAACCTAACCTTATTTTCATATATTTTTTACTATATAGCCAAATTTTGACTGTGGTTGTGGTAACTAGTGGAAACGAAAATCATTTCTGCACAAACTGTCAGATACCGTCTCAGGGAAGCTCATCTGCGTGCTCGTCATCCTCACCAAGGTCTTGACCTGACTGCAGTTTGTCGCTGTTACACACTTCAGTGGGCAAATGCTCACCTTCGATGGCCACTGGAGAAGTGTGCTCTCCGCGGATTAATCCTGGTTTCAAATGTACCCGGCAGATGGCCGTGTACAGACAGCATGTATGGCGTCGTGTGGGCAAGCGGTTTGCTGATGTCAACAGATTGCCCGATGGTAGCAGTGGGGTTATGGTATGGGTAGGCATAAGCTACGGACAATGAACACAATTGCATTTTATCAATGGCAATGTGAATGCCCGAGATACCGTGAAGAGATCCTGAGGCCCATTGTCGTTCCACTCATCCGCCTTCATCATGTTTCAGCATGATAATCCATGGCCCCATGTCGCAAGGATCTGTAAACAATTCCTGGAAGCTGAAAATGTCCCAGTTCTTCCATGGCTTGCATTCTCACCAGACATGTCACCCATTGAGCAAGTTTGAGATTCTTTGCATCAATGTGTACGACAGCGTGTTCCAGTTCCCGCCAATATCCAGTAACTTCGCAGAGCCATTGAAGATGAGTGGGGACAACATTCCACAGGCCACAATCCACAGCCTGATCAACTCTACGTGAAGAAGATGTGTCGCACTGCATGAGGCAAATGGTGGTCACACCAGATACTGACTGGTTTTCTGACCCACATCCCTGTTTTTTTTTTTTTAAAGGTATCTGTGACCAACAGATGCATATCTGTATTCCCAGTCATGTGAAATCCATAGATTAGGGCCTAATGAATATATTTCAATTGACTGATTTCCTTCTATGAACTGTAACTCAGTAAAATCTTTGAAATTGTTGCGTTTATCTTTTCGCTCAGTGTAGATAGACATACAGAGAGAGAGCGAGCAAGACAGACAGAGAGCGAAAGACCGACAGAGAGCGAGAGACCGGCAGAGAGCGAGAGACCGGCAGAGAGCGAGAGACCGACAGAGAGCGAGAGACCGACAGAGAGCGACAGAGAGCGAGTGAGCGGAGGGCGAGAGAGAGACCGACAGAGAGCGAGGGAGAGAGACCGACAGAGGGAGAGAGAGAGACCGACAGAGAGCGAGGGAGGGAGAGAGACCGACAGAGAGCGAGGGAGGGAGAGACCGACAGAGAGCGAGACCGACAGAGAGCGAGCGAGCGGAGGGCGAGAGAGAGACCAACAGAGAGCGAGGGAGGGAGAGAGAGAGAGGGAGAGAGAGAGACCGACAGAGAGCGAGGGAGGGAGAGAGACCGACAGAGAGCGAGGGAGGGAGAAACCGACAGAGAGCGAGACCGACAGAGAGCGAGCGAGCGGAGGGCGAGAGAGAGACCAACAGAGAGCGAGGGAGGGAGAGAGACCAACAGAGAGCGAGGGAGGGAGGGAGAGAGACCGACAGAGAGCGAGGGAGGGAGAGAGAGAGAGACCAACAGAGAGCGAGGGAGGGAGGGAGAGAGACCGACAGAGAGCGAGGGAGAGAAAGAGGTGTGTATCACAGTAATCACCTTCTCAATCCCGTCATCCTCTGACTTCTTCCCATGTACAGGCTCCTCCTCCTTCATCTCATAGTGGTCCAGGTCTTCAATATCCTGCTGAACACAAACACTGTTATCACATATAGAGTTATGCATACACACAAGCAGGGCTCCAGGCTAACTTTCCTCATCACCATCCAAGAATCCTACCTTAGTGCAATTTCAACCATCCCAACCTGAAGATAAACCATCCCAAATGAGTAAAAATATGTGTTGTGTTTTGATATGTCAACATGGGTCTACTCGAGAACATTCAAAAAGACAAAGATGTACCTCTAAAAAGGCAACATTGGAATAATATGAAATTCATTTTTGCATAAATGTACACTGAACAAAAACAAACTCCAGCCTATAGACAGAAACTAAAACAGGAAGCTCCCGCTCTCAGGTCTGTTCAACGCTGGTCCGACCAATCTGATTCCACGCTTCAAGATTGCTTCGATCAAGTGGACTGGGATATGTTCCGCATTGCGTCAAACAACAACCTTGACGAATACGCTGATTCGGTGAGCGAGTTCATTAGCAAGTGCATTGGCGATGTCGTACCCACAGCAACGATTAAAACATTCCCAAACCAGAAACCGTGGATTGATGGCAGCATTCGCGTGAAACTGAAAGCGCAAACCACTGCTTTTAACCAGGGCAAGGTGACCGGAAACATGACCGAATACAAACAGTGTAGCTATTCCCTCCGCAAGGCAATCAAACAAGCTAAGCGTCAGTATAGAGACAAAGTAGAGTCGCAATTCAACGGCTCAGACACGAAAGGTATGTGGCAGGGTCTACAGTCAATCACGGATTAAAAAAAGAAAACCAGCCCCGTCGCGGACGAGGATGTCTTGCTCCCAGACAGACTAAACAACTTCTTTGCTCGCTTTGAGGACAATACAGTGCCACTGACACGGCCCGCTACCAAAACCTGCAGACTCTCCTTCACTGCAGCCGACGTGAGTAAAACATTCAAACGTGTTAACCCTCGCAAGGCTGCAGGCCCAGACGGCATCCACAGTCGCGTTCTCAGAGCATGCGCAGACCAGCTGGCTGGTGTGTTTACGGACATATTCAATCAATCCTTATCCCAGTCTGCTGTTCCCACATGCTTCAAAAGGGCCACCATTGTTCCTGTTCCCAAGAAAGCTAAGATAACTGAGCTAAACGTCTACCGCCCTGTAGCACTCACTTCCGTCATCATGAAGTGCTTTGAGAGACTAGTCAAGGACCATATCACCTCCACCCTACCTGACACCCTAGACCCACTCCAATTTGCTTACCGCCCCAATAGGCCCACAGACGACGCAATCACAACCACACTGCACACTGCCCTAACCCATCTGGACAAGAGGAATACCTATGTGAGAATGCTGTTCATCGACTACAGCTCAGCATTTAACACCATAGTACCCTCCTAACTTGTCATCAAGCTCGAGACCCTGGGTCTCGACCCCGCCCTGTGCAGCCGCCCCCAGGTGGTGAGGGTAGGTAACAACATCTCCACCTCACTGACCCTCAACACTGTGGCCCCACAAGGGTGCATTCTGAGCCCTCTCCTGTACTCCCTGTTCACCCACGACTGCGTGGCCATGCACGCCTCCAACTCAATCATCAAGTTTGCAGACGACACTACAGTGGTAGGCTTGATTACCAACAATGACGAGACGGCCTACAGGGAGGAGGTGAGGGCCCTCGGAGTGTGATGTCAGGAAAATAACATCACACTCAATGTCAACAAAACAAAGGAGATGCTCGTGGACTTCAGGAAACAGCAGAGGGAGCACCCCCCTATCCACATCAACGGGACAGTAGTGGAGAGGGTAGAAAGTTTTAAGTTCCTCGGCGTACACATCACGGACAAACTGAATTGGTCCACCCACACAGACAGCGTGGTCAAGAAGGCGCAGCAGCGCCTCTTCAACCTCAGGAGGCTTGAGAAATTCAGCTTGTCACCAAAAGCACTCACAAACTTTTACAGATGCACAATCAAGAGCAACCTGTCGGGCTGTATCACCGCCTGGTACGGCAACTGCTCCGCCCACAACCGTAAGGCTCTCCAGAGGGTAGTGAGGTCTGCACAACGCCTGCCCTCCAGGACACCTACACCACCCAATGTCACAAGAAGGCCATAAAGATCATCAAGGACAACAACCACCCAAGCCACTGCCTGTTCACCCCGCTATCATCCAGAAGGCGAGGTCAGTACAGGTGCATCAAAGCAGGGACCGAGAAACTGAAAAACAGCTTCTATCTCAAGGCCATCAGACTGTTAAACAGCCACCACTAACATTGAGTGGCTGCTGCCATACATGTAAAAAATGTATCACTAGCCACTTTAAACAATGCCACTTAATATAATGTTTACATACCCTACATTACGCATCTCATATGTATATACTATACTCTATACCACCTACTGCATCTTGCCATCTTTATGTAATACATGGATCACTAGCCACTTTAAACAATGCCACTTATATAATATTTACATACCCTACATTATTCATCTCACATGTACAGTGGGGAGAACAAGTATTTGATACACTGCCAATTTTGCAGGTTTTCCTACTTACAAAGCATGTAGAGGTCTGTAATTTTTATCATAGGTACACTTCAACTATGAGAGACGGAATCTAAAACAAAAATCCAGAAAATCACATTGTATGATTTTTAAATAATTAATTTGCATTTTATTGCATGACATAAGTATTTGATACATCAGAAAAGCAGAACTTAATATTTGGTACAGAAACCTTTGTTTGCAATTACAGAGATCATACGTTTCCTGTAGTTCTTGACTAGGTTTGCACACACTGCAGCAGGGATTTTGGCCCACTCCTCCCTACAGATCTTCTCCAGATCCTTCAGGTTTCGGGGCTGTCGCTGGGCAATACGGACTTTCAGCTCCCTCCAAAGATTTTCTATTGGGTTCAGGTCTGGAGACTGGCTAGGCCACTCCAGGACCTTGAGATGCTTCTTACGGAGCCACTCCTTAGTTGCCATGGCTGTGTGCTTCGTGTCGTTGTCATGCTGGAAGACCCAGCCACGACCCATCTTCAATGCTCTTACTGAGGGAAGGAGGTTGTTGGCCAAGATCTCGCGATACATGGCCCCATCCATCCTCCCCTCAATACGGTGCAGTCGTCCTGTCCCCTTTGCAGAAAAGCATCCCCAAAGAATGATGTTTCCACCTCCATGCTTCACGGTTGGGATGGTGTTCTTGGGGTTGTACTCATACTTCTTCTTCCTCCAAACATGGCGAGTGGAGTTAGACCAAAAAGCTCTATTTTTGTCTCATCAGACCACATGACCTTCTCCCATTCCTCCTCTGGATCATCCAGATGGTCATTGGCAAACTTCAGACAGGCCTGGACATGCACTGGCTTAAGCAGGGGGACCTTGCGTGCGCTGCAGGATTTTAATCCATGACGGCGTAGTGTGTTACTAATAGTTTTCTTTGAGACTGTGGTCCCAGCTCTCTTCAGGTCATTGACCAGGTCCTGCCGTGTAGTTCTGGGCTGATCCCTCACCTTCCTCATGATCATTGATGCCCCACGAGGTGAAATCTTGCATGGAGCCCCAGACCGAGGGTGATTGACCGTCATCTTGAACTTCTTCCATTTTCTAATAATTGTGCCAACAGTTGTTTCCTTCTCACCAAGCTGCTTGCCTATTGTCCTGTAGCCCATCCCAGCCTTGTGCAGGTCTACAATTTTATCCCTGATGTCCTTACACAGCTCTCTGGTCTTGGCCATTGTGGAGAGGTTGGAATCTGTTTGATTGAGTGTGTGGACAGGTGTCTTTTATACAGGTAACGAGTTCAAACAGGTGCAGTTAATACAGGTAATGAGTGGAGAACAGGAGGGCTTCTTAAAGAAAAACTAACAGGTCTGTGAGAGCCGGAATTCTTACTGGTTGGTAGGTGATCAAATACTTATGTCATGCAATAAAATGCAAATTAATTATTTAAAAATCATACAATGTGATTTTCTGGATTTTTGTTTTAGATTCCGTCTCTCACAGTTGAAGTGTACCTATGATAAAAATTACAGACCTCTACATGCTTTGTAAGTAGGAAAACCTGCAAAATCGGCAGTGTATCAAATACTTGTTCTCCCCACTGTATATACTGTACTCGATACCATCTACTGCATCTAGCCTATGCCGTTCTGTACCATCACTCATTCATATATCTTTATGTACATATTCTTCATCCCTTTACACTTGTGTGTATAAGGTAGTAGTTGTGAAATTGTTAGGTTAGATTACTCGTTGGTTATTACTGCATTGCTCGTTGGTTATTACTGAAGCACAAGCATTTCCCTACACTCGCATTAACATCTGCTAACAATGTGTATGTGACAAATAAAATTTGATTTGAACTCAACATGTAAAATGTTGGTCCCATTTTTCATGAGCTGAAATAAAAGATCCCCCAACAAAATCCATACGCACAAAAAACCTATTTCTGTCAGATGTTGTGCAAAAATGTGTTTACATCCCTGTTAGTGAGAATTTCTTCTTTGCCAAGATAATCCATCTACCTGACAGGTATGGCATATCAAGAAGCTGATTAAACAGCATGATCATTACACAGGTGCACCTTGTGCTAGGGCCACTAAAATGTGCAGTTTTGTCACACAACGCCACAGATGTCTCCAGTTTTGAGGGAACGTGCAATTGACATGCTGACTGCACCAATGTCCACCAGACCTGTTGCAAGAAAATGTAATGTTAATTTCTCTACCATAAGCAGTTTGAGAATTTGGCAGTACATCCAACCGGACTCACAACCGGAAGACCACGTGTAACCACGACACAGCCCAGGACCTCTACATCCTGCTTCTTCACCTGCAGGATCGTCTGAGACCAGCCACCCGGACAGCTGATGAAACTATGGGTTTGGACAACCAAAGAAGTTCTGCACAAACTGTCAGAAACCGTCTCGGGGAAGCTCATCTGCATACTCGTTGTCCTCACCAGGGTCCTGACCCTACGGTAGTTTGGCGTCGTAACCGACTTCAGTGGGCAAATGCTCACCTTCAATAGCCACTGGCACGCTGGAGAAATGTGCTCTTCACGGATGAATCCTGGTTTCTACTGTACCGGGCAGATGGCAGACAGCATGTATGGAGTCGTGTGGGTGAGCGTTTTGCTGATGTCAAAGTTGTGAACAGAGTGCCCCATGGTGGTGGTGGGGTTATGGTTTGGGCAGGCATAAACTACGGACAACAAACACAATTGCATTTTATCGATGGCAATTTGAATGCACAGAGATACCGTGACGAGATCTTGAGGCCCATTGTCGTGCCGTTCATCTGCTGCCATCACATCATGTTTCAGCATGATAATGCACTGTCCCATGTCGCAAGGATCTGGACACAATTCCTGGAAGCTGAAAATGTCCAACTTGTTCCATGGCCTGCATACTCAGATTCCACAGGCCACAATCAACAGCCTGATCAACTCTATGTGAAGGAAATGTGCCGTGCTGCATGAGGCAAATGGTGGTCACACCAGATACTGACTGGTTTTCTGATCCAAGCCCCTACTTTTTATTAAAGGTATCATATCTGTATTCCCAGCCATGTGAAATCCATAGATTAGGGCCTAATGAATTTATTTAAATGGACCGATTTCCTTATATGAACTGTAACTTAGTAAAATCTTTGAAAGTGTTACATGTTGCGTTTATATTTTTGTTCAGTATAAATAATTAGACTACATGTCAAAGTGTAGATGATAGCCTATGCGTATTGGCTACAGCCTGTCATGTCCAGACAGATGAGGCGCCAGATATGTAGCCAATCTATAACGATTATTTTACTTACATAAATAGACGCCAGTCATGTTTGACAAATATATTGTAAGATAATTAACATTAACGTCTATAGGCTTGATACTTTGGACATAGGCCACTCAAGGCACGGGTTGTTCATATCGAATGGTCACAAGAGCGTGAGAGTGCCTATTGCGCAACGCACACGTCACACACCTTGCAATCTGAGCAGAGGCAGTCAGTATTTTGTAACTAATTAACCATACAGGTAATTGTTTAAAACCTGGAGGTTTTATGTCATTTTATGGGGCATGTCTTAACCTTGTTTTAAGGAAACCTAACCAAAATAGGACCATAGAAACGTTGAGGGAATTATTTTATAAACATTGAAAACAGCTTTTCTCTCATGTTCTATTGGTTTTCAAAATAAACTTTCTTTCATTGTCCAGCAGCCAAAGACACAATCTTACTCATATTAGCGACCCATGCTAGTTGATGCTAATTCTAGTCATATTAGCAACCCATGCTAGTTGATGCTAATCCTAGTCATATTAGCGACCCATGCAAGTTGATGCTAATCCTAGTCATATTAGCAACCCATCCAAGTTGATGCTAATCCTAGTCATATTAGCAACCCATGCTAGTTGATGCTAATCCGAGTCATATTAGCGACCCATGCTAATTGATGCTAATCCGAGTCATATTAGCGACCCATGCTAGTTGACGATAATCCTAGTGATATTAGTAACCCATGCTAGTTGACGATAATCCTAGTCATATTAGTAACCCATGCTAGTTGACGATAATCCTAGTCATATTAGTAACCCATGCTAGTTGACGATAATCCTAGTCATATTAGTAACCCATGCTAGTTGACGATAATCCTAGTCATATTAGTAACCCATGCTAGTTGACGATAATCCTAGTCATATTAGCAACCAATGCTAGTTGACGATAATCCTAGTCATATTAGCAACCCATGCTAGTTGTTGCATCTTTAGATCTCCCCTTTCATTTCAGTCACATGAAACCGCTCGGATGTGCAGTGGCGTTTATAGAACGGCGCGTTGCCGAAAATTGCATTTTGGAACATCTGCACGTAGCCTACTGCCGTGTGAATATATTGTTTATCAACATTTTAAACTAAACGTTCAGATCAATTGCATCCGCCTCATTGCTGTTTAACATAATTAATAATTAATAATTAAATTATTAATAATTATTAATAATTTAATAATAATTATGTTCAGTGGTTGTATGAATTTAGGATCTATCTGAACCGTCCCAGACATGTTTTTCCATCATCCCAGGGATGACAGGACACCCTTAAATTCAAGGCCTGCACACAAGAGAGGTTTTATACAGTATACATACACACAAGATAAGTTATATACAGCACACGCACAATACGTTTAAGATGAATGTGGATATTATCTCTATATGTAATGTTCGTTGTACACAAGTAGGTAAACATGCACATGCACACACACAAAAACAAACAAACAAATCGGTACACACACACACACCGGTACACACACACCTCGCCCATTTCTTCCTCCTCCTCCTCCTCGGATGTCACTTCATCGGCTGGTCCATGCTACAAAGAGAGAGGAAAAGGAAAGACAAAAAATGGATTGTGAGTTTAAAGACGAGGCATGCCTTCTGACTCTCAATTTTGGTATGGAATGTTACTCATGCCCAGAATATGATTATTGCCTTGCGATAGGGCTGTCCCCATCCTTGAGTCACAATATTTAGATTAGTCTGATACATCATTTGAGGCTAACAGTATTTCCATTTCCACTGATTCAAACCAACTGAATATTTGCTGACTTCAAACTGTGGGGGGTTAGCCTACAAACGTGATTCAAATCAGAGTACACCAGTTGTAGATTCTATTTATATGGGGTTGTCAGGTCTACCAAAGAAATAGAATTTAATTCTAGAATGAGCCCTACCTTGCGCTCTGGGTTGATGGGCCCAGCAGGGAGGGGCTGATCTAGCATCTCAACATCTGGGTGCTGGGGCAGGTTGTACAGCCGACATAGGTCACAGATGAGACGCTTCAGCTGCTGCAGGAGCTGGGAGAAACAAACACAAACAGGTCAACTGTCATTCAACAGTATCTCTTTGGAGCAGGGGTCGTTAACAGATGGAAAAACACAAGGAATTCAGTCAAAAATGAGTTTCATGTAGGTAATCTGTTGACCAAGTATTCCCAGGAATAACAAAGAAAAGAGAAAAGTATTGGGACAGTACATGTTATTGTAGTTTTGGCTATGTACTCCAGCATTTTGGATTTTAAATGATACAATGACTATGAGGTTAAAGTGCAGACTGTCAGCTTTAATTTGAGGGTATTTTCATCCATATCGGCTGAACCGTGTATTGTGTAATTTTGGAGTCACTTTTATTGTAAATAAGAATATAATGTTTCTAAAAACGTCTACATTAATGTGGACGCTACAATGATTACGGATAATCCTGATTGAATCGTGAATAATTGTGAGTGAGAAAGTTACAGAGGCATAAATATCTAATAGAGGCCCAAAAACACTAACCTCGAATACTATCGTAATGGCGAGAGGTTAGCATGTCTTGAGGGTATGATATTTGTGCCTCTAACTTTCTCACTCATCATTATTCACGATTCATTCAGGAATAGCCGTAATCATGGTAGCATCCACATTAATGTAGAAGTGTTTAGAAACATATTCTATTCTTATTTAGAATAAAAGGAGACTCCAAAATGAGACAATACATTATTTACCATTCATTTCTATTGGGCACAAAATGATCTGAAACACAACCAAAACAAACAACAAATGCATCCAACCAGTTTGTAGAGTAACAAGCTTGATATAATCATTGTGTGCAAGGAATATGGGACCAAATACTAAACTATTGACTACTTTAATACACATAAGAAAATTTGTCCCAATACCTTTGGTACCCTAAAATGGGGGGACAATATATAAAAAGAGCTTTAATTTCTAAACGGCTCAACCAATATGGATGAAAATACCCTCAAATTAAAGCTGAAAGTCTGCACTTTAACCTCATAGTCATTGTATCATTTAATATCCAAAGTGCTGGACTACAGAGCCAACAACAAAACATTGTCACTGTCCCAATACTTTTGGTGCTCACTGTATGTGATTGTGTCTTAATGTTATCAAGGTATGGAATCTTTTTATTTGAAAATACAAATCTCTTTTTGGGCTTAGTTGTGGTCAATTTGCAGTATACAAATGATTATATTTATGTTCCGGCCCCCGACCTAGTTGCCTACCCCTGCTTTACAGTAACTTATCAACCACTTATGAGGGAGGTACTAAGATTTTCATAAGAGCCAGAGCGACTTACAGTCAGTGTTCTATGTGGCTCAAGCCTTCCGCATGCTTTGGTTCAGCTGAGAACCGAGCGAGTGTGCTCGCATACTCCCTTAAATACCTTTGCTTGAAAAACAAGGGGAAAAAGCAGCAATAGTACTGTTTGTCCATCTTGAGATGCCGTAGCCAGTATCCATCTTCTCAAAATAGTCCGAATTAATCTAAGATAATTGAAGAAATCGGTCATTAATTTTGATGTTTTTGCAGAGGAGATCTTAGTCGTGGAATTTTACATCTAACTCAGATGTTTGGTTCAGTATTTCTGTATAGGGGCTCCCGAGGGACGTCTCAGTGGTAGTGGCGTCACTACAGACCCTGGTTCGATTCCAGGCTGTATCACAACCGGACGTGATTGGGAGTCCCATAGTGGGGTGCACAATTGGCCCAGCGTCGTCCGTGTTAGGGTTTGGCCGAGACAGGCCATCATTGTAAATAAGAATTTGTTCTTAACTGACTTGCCTAGTTAAATAAAAATGAAGGTTGGATTTCAAATGAAAAAATATGCATGAAAACAATTTGCTCTTTGAGTGACACACACTTCATTGAAGAATCCCTACTGTTGACGAATCACTGAATCCCTACTGCCGACGAATCACTGAATCCCTACTGTTGACGAATCACTGAATCCCTACTGCCGACGAATCACTGAATCCCTACTGCCGATGAATCACTGAATCCCTACTGCCGACGAATCACTGAATCCCTACTGCCGACGAATCACTGAATCCCTACTGTTGACGAATCACTGAATCCCTACTGTTGACGATTTCACTGACGAAGGGGTGTAGACTTCAGCTTGCCTCGAAAAATGTTTCAGACAGAAAGAAAAAAAACGTTGCCAAATACCAAGACTAAAAAAAACATCACAAAATGTCATAATACATATACGAACTGTTCCAAACTGTTTCTCGGATGGGAGGCAGGCGGACGCCTTCAGTCAGTAGAGCATGGCTCCAGAGTGGCGCAGCAATCTAGGGCACTGCATCTCAGTGCTAGAGGCGTCACTACAGACCCTGGTACGATTCCAGGCTGTATCACAACCGGACGTGATTGGGAGTGCCATAAGGCGGCGCACAATTGGCCCAGCGTCGTCCGTGTTAGGGTTTGGCCGAGGTATTAAATAAGAATTTGTTCTTAACTGAATTGCCTAGTTAAATAAAGGTTCAATTTTTTTTAAATGCAGCTTACAACTGCAAGGGTAGTGGGTTCAATTCCCATTCGTAAAAATGTATGCACGTATTGACTAATTCACTTCGGGTAAAAGGCATATATAGTGTGACGGACCCTTTTTACAATCAACCAATTTTGTAGGTGATAATAGGGCCTACGCCTTCTGTGAGAGCCGGTAGCTACATCCTACAGCACATAGCGTTGAAGATGAAGGAAGAAAAGTCCACAGTCTACACACACACACAGGTAAGTGACTTACCAAAGATGTTCCTTTTCTGACATCTTCCAGGCGCTCCAACACCTCTGTCAGACTTGGGTCATCAGAGTCAACAAACCAGATTGGGGGTGTAGAGGGGTATGACTCCTGGGAGGGATGATCAATTGATCACATCATTATTTGGTAAAGCTCTAATGGAACAGGACTGAACTGTAGCTAGTAGGTGGAGCTACTTCAGAATAAAGGAATGATATTTGACATATCGAAACATCGATAAATATGCAACACGCACTACCTACCTAGTAGCGCTGACTTGTAACGTTATGTCCTGGTTTTTAGTTAGCTAGCTAATGTGAACAACCCTTTTACGCAGGACTATTCTTTATCTCCATTAGTCAGCAATTGTGTTCGCAGGTCACGTTACCTTTTGACAAGTTATTGTATAAGTAAAATAAGGTACAAATATCAGATACATTTTATAGATTGGCCTTGTGGCAAAAGGCATTCTGAGTTTTTTTTAGACGCATTAGCCTACTAGCTAACGTTAGCTTAACAACCAATGGTAACGTTTACAAATATGATCTTAATTCTTGTTTTCTAACGAGTTAGCTAGCATAGCTAATTATACCTGGACATATGGCCCCTTTATTACAGTATAAACTAACTGAAAAGTCTCAACACATTTATATATTATGTGGCTAGCTAATGATCTCCAAAAACAAAGCTAGCTTAGCTGATTTGTGTTTTCGCAGTGTTCGGCTTGAGAAATCCAAATTCGTCATGTTTATCGCCCTGTGCCTGTGCTAGCTAACTAGCTACGTTAGCTAGCTAGTTTCTTTCTTACCGTGATGTTGCAATGTATTATCAACAGTTTTTCACCGGTTACATTAAACTGACAACTAAGCTCATCAGGCTTCCAATCGATAATTCTGAAACGTTCGTGGTTTGGGTCAAAAATTGACTCCAAAAACTTCAATTCGGCCTTCAGACCCGAAACCGACATCTTCCACTCATCTCAAACCAGGCAGTCCGCTGGGGAGGGGGGAAGTTGGGGCATATTGAGACCGCGTATTCGGGGCTGGATCTCGCACGTTAGCGTGAGAGCAACAACAAAATAGTGTGTGGTCCCAATGTTTCTGAATACGTAACGGGTGAAGTAGATAGATGTATGGTTAATATTGATTGAGATCATATTCTGTATAAAAAAAATATATGTAAAATGTATTTTTTTTTGCACAATGCTGAGCCAGTGCAGGGCACTTATTGAGATGGGATCTCAGCACCATCCTGAAAGGCCATGAGGCTCACAGTCCTGTCAGATAAACCAAATTCCTCTGGTAGGTATTGTTATCATACTGGCCGCTATTGTGATTATTCAGCAAGGTAGAACCTAGATGGAATCTGAAATATAGGCTACCTATGTACTGAACAACAATATAAATTCAACATGTAATGCGTTGGTTTCACAACCCAGAGATGTGTTCACAAATGTGTTTACATCCCTGTTAATAGGCATTTCTCCTTTGCAAAAATAATCAAATCACCTGACAGGTGTGGCATATCAAGAAGCTGATTAAACAGCATGATCAGTACACAGATGCACCTTGCGCTGGGGACAATAAAAGGCCACTTTAAAATGTGCAGTTTTGTCACACAACACTATGCTACAGATGTCTCAAGTTTTGAGGGAGCGTGCAATTGGCATGCTGACTGCAGGAATGTCCACCAGACCTGTTGCCAGATAATTGAATGTTCATTCCTCTACCATAAGCCGCCTCCAGCGTTATTTTAGAGCATTTGGCAATACCTGCAACCGGACTGACAACCACAGACCACGTGTAACCACGCCACCCCAGAACCGCCACAACCGGCGGGATAGTCTGAGGCCAGCCACCCGGACAGCTGATGAAACTGGGTTTGCACAACCTTTCAGAAACTGTCTCAGGGAAGTTCAACTGCGTGCTCGTCGTCCTCACCAGGGTCTTGACTCACCAGGGTCTACGACGCCAAACTGCAGTTTGGCGTCGTAACCGACTTCAGTGGGCAAATGCACACCTTTGATGGCCACTGACACGCTAGAGAAGTGTGCTCTTCACGGATGAATCCCGGTTTCTACTGTACCGGGCAGATGGCAGACAGCATGTAGGGAGTCATGTGGGTGAGCGGTTTGCTGATGTCAATGTTGTGAACAGAGTGCCCCATGGTGGCGGTGGGGCTATGGTTTGGGCAGGCATAAGCTACGGACAACGAACACAATTGCATTTTATTGATGGCAATTTGAATGCACAGAGATACCGTGACGAGATCTTGAGTCCCATTGTCGTGCCGTTCATCCTCTGCCATCACCTCATGTTTCAGCATGATAATGCACGGCCCCATATCACAAGAATCTGTAAACAATTCCTGGAAGCTGAAAATGTCAAACTTGTTCCATAGCCTGCATACACAGGCCACAATCAACAGCCTGATAAACTCTATGCGAAGGAAATGTGCCCCGCTGCATGAGGCAAATAGTGATCACACCAGATACTGACTGGTTTTCTGATCCACGCCCCTACTTTTATTTAAAGGTATCTGTGACCAACAGATTCATATCTGTTTTCCCAGTCATGTGAAATCCATAGATTAGGGCCTAATGAATTTATTTAAATTGAACGATTTCCTTATATGAACTGTAACTCAGTAAAATCTTTGAAATTGTTGCATGTTGAGTTTATATTTTTGTTCAGTGTAGAATTATTATTATAGGCCTACAGTAATTCTCATGATGGAGGATTGTTGTCATTATTTTAATGAACAATACAAATGTTAATTTATATATTTCTCTCTATTTAACCTTTGTCTTCCAAACACCTGAAACATAGCAATAGAACAAATCATAATTAATTCTATACTATGAACAAGCATGCAAGTGAACACTTTGCGTCCATTCTAAAGGGGTCAGTGTAGACCTACTGTACACGGAGTGTACAAAACATTAAGAACACCTTCCCCTAAGAACAACCCTCTGAATGGCACAAGCATTTACAAGCATTTCGCTACACCTGCAATAGCATCTGCTAAACATGTGTATGCGACCAATAACATTTGATTTGATTTTGGCACACATGCCTTTATATTCAATTAAACAATTTCCTTCCAAGTGTAACCGATGTGAAATGGCTAGCTAGTTAGCGGTGGTGCGCGCTAATAGCGTTTCAATCGGTTACGTCACTCGCTTTGAGACCTTGAAGTAGTGGTTCCCCTTGCTCTGCAAGGGCCGTGGATTTTGTGGAGCGATGGGTAACGATGCTTCGTGGGTGACTGTTGTTGATGTGTGCAGAGGGTCCCTGGTTCGCGCCCGGGTCGGGGCGAGGGGACGGACTAAAGTTAAACTGTTACACAACCAGTCTCTCAACATGTTCTTTCACTAGTGTGGTGGGTTTGACAATCATAGCAACCGACCTTAATGAACAAATTAATAGGTAGAAATCAGGTGTCTTCACACCCCCTCAACTACAGTGAGAATTTGGGCTGAGTGATTAACCGACCTGCCATTCATTTTTTTGTTTTCAAACAACTAATTGACCAAGGTCCGTTCAATTATTTGAATTGCATTTCGTTAGATCAAGCCCAAACTGTGAGATGTAGTAGGGATTTGCAGTTTCTAACAGGTCAATATTCGACAAAGTTTAGCACAGAAAACGTGGTAATTAACTACAATGACCATAATCCATTGCGTGCCTACTTGTCCAGTCTGAGACGGAGAGAAGAGACTGAAGAACATACAATCAAGAGGGTCTCTACCTGAAAATACATGACCTAAGATTGATAGTGGTATTCAGCATTCATAAAAGTGTGCCTTATTTACCTTGAAGAACTACTAAAATATAGATTTTGTCATGAGATGATGACTTGGAATTGAATAATATTTATCGAATAAGCCTAAAACAAATGTAATATACACAACTTAAATATTTTATTAAAATTAAGTGAATAAGTGATAAGCAGTAATGGACAGTCACTACCATCATGGGACTTTAATTAATTGTTTTATTCTGTGTTGTTACAGCATTCAACCCACATAATGCACAGTGCTTTTCATGTCTAAAAAAATGATCGAAATCAAAAACCAGGATAATCTTTTAAAAAACAAAAAACCTTAGAGCTGAAATATCATTAGGTGTCAATCATTTTATCTGATATTCCACTCTATAATGAACAGTCCTATATCAAAAGAAAGCTGTCAATGCAGTTTTTCAATCTTGTCAACAGATGTTAGTAAACCCCTTTATTCTTCCTATATATGGAACAAAAATATAAACTCAACATGCAACAATTTAAAAAAATGTACTGAGTTACGGTTCATATACGGTTCAGTCAATTGAAATAAATGAATTAGGCCTTAATCTATGGATTTTACATGACTGGGCAGGAGAGCCGCCATGGGTGGGCCTGAGAGGGCATATGCCCATGCACTGGGGAGCCAGGTCCAGCCTAATCAGAATTAGTTTTTCCCCACTAAAGGGCTTTATTACAGACAGAAATACTCCTCAGTTTCATCAGCTGTCCGAATGGTTGGTCTCAGACGATCCCGCAGGTGAAGAAGCCGGATACGGAGGTCCTGGGCTGGCGTGGTTACACGTAGTCTGCAGTTGTGAGGCCGGTTGGACGTACTGCCAAATTCTCAAAATTGATGTTGGAGGCGGCTTATGGTAAAGAAATTCTCTGGCAACAGCTCTAGTGGACATTCCTGCAGTCAGCATGCCAATTGCACGTTCCCTGAAAACTTGAGACATCTGTGATATTGTGTTGTGTGACAAAACTGCATATTTTAGAGTGGCCTTTTATTATCTCCGCATCAGGTGCCCCTGTGGTAATGATCATGCTGTTTAATCATCAGCTTCTTGATAATCCATCCACCTGACAGGTGTGGCATATCCTGGCAAAGGAGAAATGTTCACTTAACAGGGATGTAAACAAATGTGCGCACAACATTTTAGAGAAATAAGCTTTTTTTTTGTGTGTTTATAGAAAGAAATTCTGGGATTTTTTTTATTTCAGCTCATGAAACACTTGACATGCTGCATTTATATATTTCTGTTCAGGATAATAAGCCAAGGTGTAATCATTGGAGCCTGTTTGCCTCTCTCTGTTCATCCAATCATTGACATAACTGCCCACGCCCTCAGGAGACAAAAGGTTGAAGAAGTTCAATGCAGGACAGCCAATGCGATTGCGATCTCTCTCTCTCTCTCTCTCGCCCTCGAGCAAGGCACTAAACGCTGATAGCTCCTGCAAGTCACTATGGGTAACAGTGTTTGCTAAATGACTCAAATGTAATAAACAGTTGGACGTTCTCCAAATAACAGCTACTGAACAACTTCGCTACTTCGAGATTCCTCCGCTACACTATTACCTTTCCTGAATTTGTTTTCCGTCAGCGCTATAGGTTCAACTCAAAAGCTCATTTACTCAAGAAAGGAAAATGGACTAATGTTTATCAGACATCCTTGAGACCAACTAGGAGTCAGAGTCATATGTAGTTTTAATATAGGTCTGTAACTTTTTCCCGGACTTCTCCCACTCACTCCTTGATACTCTTGAATTTCCGTCTGTGACGGAAAACTACGTCACGTTGTCTCATGAAGTCGACATCAATGGTTGGTAGCTCTAATAGTTATAATATAAAGCCTTGACTGAAATGCAATTACTGTTAGCACACAAGAGAAAGTAGTTAGGACCGATACACTCAATACGTTAATCCACCAGTCAGAAAATGGGGAATATATTTTAAAAAAACACTCACTCAGACACAAGATGCAACAAAAACTATTTATCCATCAGTGAAAGATAAAAAAAATAATATAAAAACACAACAAAAAAATTCCCTAAAAGTCATTATACTTATCATGGAGACAACAGTTTCCTGAACGATCATATAACATTACTATCCATCTGCTCATAGCATGTACATATAGACTGTATACAGTGCCTTTGGAAAGTATTCAGACCCCTTGACTTTTTCCACATTTTGTGACGTTACAGCCTTATTCTAAAATGGATTTAATAAATACAAATCCTCAATCTACACACAATTTCCCTGAATGACAAATTGAAAACAGGTTTTTAAAAATGTTTGCAAATATATATATATATATATAAAAAAGCTGAAATACATTCACATAAGAATTTAGACCCTTTGCTATGAGACTCGAAATTGAGCTCAGGTGCATCCTGTTTCCATTGAACATCCTTGAGATGTTTCTACAACTTGATTGGAGTCCACCTGTGGTAAATTCAATTGATTGGACATGATTTGGAAAAGCACACACCTGTCTATATAAGGTCCCACAGTTGACAGTGCATCAGAGCAACAAAAAAAAAACAAGCCATGAGGTTGAAGGAATTGTCCATAAAGCTCCGAGACAGGATTGTGATGAGGCACAGATCTGGGGAAGGATACCAAAACATTTCTGCAGCATTGAAGGTCCCCAAAAACACAATGGCCTCCATCATTCATAAATGGAAGAAGTTTGGAACCACCAAGACTCTTGCTAGAGCTGGCTGCCTGGCCAAACTCAGCAATCGGGCGAGAAGGACCTTGGTCAGGGAAGTGACCAAGAACCCGATGGTCACTCTGACAGAGCTCCAGAGTTCTTCTGTGGAGATGGGAGAACCTTCCAGAAAGACAAGCATCTCTGCAGCACTCCACCTATCAGGCTTTTAATGGTAGAGTGGCCAGACGAAAGCCACTCCTCAGTAAAAGGCACATGCCAGCCCTCTTGGAGTTTGCCAAAAGGACCCTTAGACCATGAGAAACAAGATTCTCTGGTCTTATGAAACCAAGATTGAACTCTTTGGCCTGAATGCCAAGCATCACATCTGTAGGAAACCTGGCACCATCCCTACGATGAAGCATGGTGGTGGCAGCAGCATGCTGTGGGGATGTTTTTCAGCAGCAGGGACTGGGAGACAACGACCCTAAGCACACAGACAAGACAACGCAGGAGTGGCTTCGAGACAAGTCTCTGAATGACGAGTGGCCCAGCCAGAGCCCTGACTTGAACCCGATCTGACATCTCCGGAGAGACCTGAAAATAGCTGTGCAGCGACGCTCCCCATCCAACCTGACAGAGCCGGAGAGGATCTGCAGAGAACAATGGGAGAAACACCCCAAATACAGATGTGCCAAGCTTGTAGCTTCATACCCAAGAAGTCTCGACGCTGTAATCGCTGCCAAAGATGCTTCAACAAAGTACAGAGTAAAGGGTGTGAATAATTATGGAAATGTAATATTTCAGTTTATTTTAATAAATATGCAAACATTCCTAATAACCTGTTTTTTTTTTGCTTTGTCATTACAGTGAGTACATGAGATTTTTTCTTTGTAATCCATACAAATGCACTGGATACCGGTTTTATTTATCCATGGCAACGTTATTAATATTTACCTCATTTCAAGTCATTGATATATCTATACTTATGTTATTATAGTACAGAATACATATTAAAAACACATACAGAAGGGAACCAGGGTAGATCATGGTCAATGAGAAATGGCTTTCAAAAGCTGTGGAAACAACATATCCAAAAACAATATGGAAGATTGAATATAGCCGACTGTCAAAAGGACTACAGTTCTGGTCACATGGTGTGTCCCCGAAATGGAACCCTATTGTCTATATAGTGCCTTACTTCAGACCAGGTCTGCATTTGAAATGGCACCCTATATAGTGCATGAGAAGTAGTTCACTATCGGGAATGGGCTTTGGTTAAAAGTAGTGCACTACATAGGGAATAGGTGCCATTTGAGAGATTTAAAAAAAAATCTACAGAGCATTGTAAATGGTAAGCTTGGACACATTTTGTATTTAACATCAATTACCACACATACTGTTATGTGACTTTATGTATACAACATTGCACACGGTCTTATCTTGACTCACGAATTCACCGAAACCACACCTATTGACTGACTACACACAGAAATGTTGTTTTGTTCTGTTGCACGTACTAGAATACACAGTAAAGAACCAAGGCTTCTGTCAACCTAACAGAGCATTGTTACTACAGATGGACATGGTTAAGGATTGTAGCCTGGTTAAACCAGACACTCACCACTAACACTGGTGAAACGTAAATGACATCCGTTCAGATGCCAGGCTAAAAGGATTATAGTCTACAGGATAGGTTACACTATGTGATTTTTTTTTTCTTTCTGGTGCAATATTAATTCATTACAAACACAATATATCATCTGGGTGGTGCCTATATATCAATTTACAAACATACATGGGCTCCACTGATGTTCATCATTTTATGATCACAAGTTGATCTGTAAATTTCACGTTTACGTTGCTCCAGTGCATGTGAAAGTGAATGCAGCAAGTACTGAGGTTGAAATTCCAGTTTTAGTGAGTAGTTCTCTGTGCCTCGAATAAAACACATTAGAAGCCTCTACAAACATATAATACCAACAACCAGAGAGACAAAGAACTGAGCTGCATTCACACACATCATAAAAAATATACAGGGAAAGGCAGGTCTGTACAAACCCCCCCACCCCCCCAAAATTGAGATTTTTTTTTAAAGAAAATCATATTGAATATCATCACACAAATCAGACAAGACAATTCACAGGATTTTGAAATAACTGTCGTTCATGTACACATTCACATTTGTTTCAAGTCTAATACTGTATACACATTTTTGTAATATCTATTCATTAAATAATTTTTCATTTAAGAGTTAGGCTAAAGACAAAGGCTAGATAGTTATTTTCTTAGTTTCAGTTCATAAAATGAGATATGTGTCAACAATATTATAATTTTTTATATACCATTTCACATCTATACTCATGGGTTCTGATTAGACGGAGTACACCTACGACCCGGAAGTTACGTTTTCGTAGCAGGTTAGGAGACTTAGGTTATGGTTAAGGAGGAAAAGGGTTAGGATTAGCTAAAATGCTCTCCTAACCTGCAACGAAAAGTCCCTTCCGGTCGTAGCTGTACTCCCTCTAGTCAGAACCACACTCATGTACTAACGTTGACAACCACATTTTGCTTTCTCTCGTCAAGGTTACAATCCACCATTACCCAGAGCAAAAACGGATTGTTATGACGTCACCGATGACACCATTACAACCAGCTTTGCCCCCTGGGTAATAGGGTCATTTCTTTGTTGTTGTTGCATTCTCTTCACAGGGTTCACTTTAGGATTAGTGAGAGGATTGACCAATGGGAATAAACGTTCATAACATCTACTAACAGCAAATACAATATCTTCAAAATGGGGAAGACTACATTTACAACTTAATTCTTAACTGGGTTAGTTGCCATACTTACTTGGAATGTTCCATCCTATGCAAACCTGAACACTGTACGTGTGTGTTTTAAATGACTTGTTATTATCAAACACCTATTCTTTGTTTTACTGATAGTCAATAGCATAATGACTGTTCAAAAAAAACACTCCCCGTAACCTGAAATGTAAAATGGTAAGGAACTAGTAGACACTTCTAACATGGCTTTGCTATGACTTGTGACTGGAGATGAAGAAGCCAACAGCAGTCTGGTATTTCCACTCTAGCCAATGCTAGCCAAAGACTGACATGTAGCTATTACCTATCCAGCAACTAGGTAAGATCTAAACACACAGACTAGAAATTCTTCTATTGTATTTCTATCCATTTCTATGTCTAAAACAAGGTAGATGGATATCACACCTTTCCTGAGAATCTAAATAAAATTCAACATGGACAAAATTGCGCTAATCGTTTAAAAAAAAAATACGATTAAAATAAGATTTTCCTGCATTTTTTTGTCATGTCCACGTGGCCAGACTGTATCCTTTATAATAATACAGCCCTGCAAAAACAAGTATAAACTGTTTCTCAAAAACAAGACATCACAATCCTACTAGTTTCTGCTAAGCTCCTTCCATAAAATAAAACATCTTTCCAAAAGCAATGAGAGATCACTCACTAAAACCATAATATTTTCTGAAACATGGCATTGGCTCTAGTAAGACTGTGTTATAATCTTTTATTCAAAGCGAATCAGAATTACGGGGCAGTGCAAGTGTCTGTCTGGCACATGGAAGCAGCGAAATTCAGCTAGCGTGGACAATGTGTGATAATAACTATGTGCATGGTTGAAGTGTTGGTCCATCCTAGGGGATAGATGTGGGAGTTCAGTAAAACATAATATTCCTACACTTAGGGGAACCTTTTGAAGCAAAATCAAAACATTACATCATATTCTGAATTGCACCCTAAATTGTGAATTTTGTTCTCATTTGATGATCATCCCTTTTCATCTCTCGGTCTGTGCCTCACCTACCCTGTGTGGCTCCGTTTTATCTCTCATGCCAATTGACAATTCCATAAGGAGTTGACGAGAAATAGACTGGCACCCTGGCTATATCTCACCTCCCTCTCACCCTCTCCTCCACCCTGGCTATATCTCCTCCCCCTCTCACCCTCTCCTCCACCCTGGCTATATCTCACCTCCCTCTCACCCTCTCCTCCACCCTGGCTATATCTCCTCCCACTCTCCTCCACCCTGGCTATATCTCCTCCCCCTCTCCTCCATCCAGGCTATATCTCCTCCCCCTCTTACCCTCTCCTCCACCCTGGCTATATCTCCTCACCCTCTCACCCTCTCCTCCACCCTGGCTATATCTCCTCACCCTCTCCTCCACCCTGGCTATATCTCAACCCCCTCTCACACTCCCCCATCTCCCACCCCGACACTCTCCTCCACCCTGCCCTACATGCCCGGTTCGTCGTAGTTGTAGGTGGGTGCCTGTGAGTACTGGGGTTGTTGCTGCTGCATGGCTCCCTGCGCCACCCCCACAGCAGCCTGCTGCGCTGCCTGCTGGACGTGAGGGTTCTTCCAGGCCCCGGTGGTCCACTCCTCCTGGGCTTTACTCATACTGCCCCCAGTGCCACGGTACATGTTGTGCACCTGGAGAGAGTCAGAGAGATGGTATTAGATTGAGTTATATTACTGTAGCTAGTGTGTGAGAGAGACATACAGAATACTGGCCCGGTGCCACTGTACATGTTGTCAGGGAGACATGATGTGTGAGTTATATTACTGCAAGTCATACAGAGGTCTTGAGAATGAATACGGTCTTTTCTCTCCTAGAGAAAAACATATTTTTTGTTGATGTTGTGTGTCTTCTCACTTTTGTTTATTTCACTTGCTTTGGCAATGTAAACACATGTCCCATGCCAATAAAGCCCTTTCAATTGAACTGAATTGAGAGAGCGAGCAAGAAAGTCAAACAGAGAACAGAGAGAAAGAGGACTGTCCCTCGGTGCAACGGCACATGTTTTGCACGTGGAGAGAGAGAAAGTGTGAGAGACATACAGACACACAGTCAGGTCCAAAATTATTGGCACCCTCGATAAAGATGAGAAAAAAACTATAAACTAAATAATGACAATACTGAGCTACGTTGTATGCAAAAAAATTTTTTAAAAAAATGGAAACTCATTTTATACAATTGCTCAGAGAAATAGATTTTGTTTAACTAGTTAAACAACAAAACAGAAAAAATTAATTAAATAAAAAAATAGGGCAAAAACATTGCCACCCCTGTACCCTCCCCTTGGTAAGATAACAACACTGCACTTTTTCTAAAATGTTTTATGAGTTGGAGAACACATTGGGAGGGATTTAGACCATTCTTCCATACATAATCTTTCCAGATCCTTGATATCCTTTGTCTGCGCTTATGGACTGCCCTCTTTAATTCAAACCACCTGTTTTCAATGGGGTTCAATCATGGCTGGGAGGCTGAGATGGTTATTGCAAAATGTTGATTTTGTGGTCAATTAACCATTTCTTTGTGGATCTTGATGTGTGCTTGGGGTTATTGTCTTACTGGAAGATCCACTTGTGGCCAAGTTTCAACCTCCTAGCAAAAGGCAACCAGGGTTTTTAAATGTCCTAATACTGTGTAAAGTTCATGATGCCGTCGACCTTAACCTGAGCCCCAGGACGGAAGCAGAGATTTATTACCTTATTTTACAGTACATAGAGGGTATTTTCTTCCCCACCACTGGTGTGTGTGTGTGGCCAAAGACCTCTATTTTCATATAATTTGACCATATAAATGCCAATACTTTTGGACCAGACTGTATATGATACTGGCCCCAGTGTCACGGTACATGTTGTGGACCCTGGAGAGAGTCAGGGAGAGATTGAGATGATGTTAGAGATTCATATTACTGCTTGTCAAACAAAAAAAGGTAAAAAAGTCAGATCAGGCAACAACAAAAAATATATCTTCAATGGCCTCATCGTCTCTGGTTGTGGACCTGCATGAGTCAGAGATATTTATGGATTCATTTTTTATTATTTTTTATCTGGGGCATATTAACTAACATTTCAGTGTTCAAACATCAATGAGGGGTTAAATGTGCCCGAGTTCGCAAAAGGGATTATTTTTAACCGCCAGTCCCTGAGACTTTGTGAGTCATATTACAGCCAAGTCAAACTAAGGTCGCCAAGAAATAAATACTGTCTTTACTCTAAATAAGATCTGATCTCCTGATACTATAGCAGCTCATCAGATTGTTGTCCTCTGCAGGTCATAAGACTTGCAGATTTTTTTCTAGAGCGCATGGTCAGAGGAACATAATTGCAAATAAATAGTAGACTGCAAATTGACCACAAGAAGGCCAAACAGATATAATATATGACTAAAACATAATCAATACTTACATGTGTATACAATCAAATACAGTATATCTCTATTATGCGTGGGAATTCTTTGTTACAGATTTACTACATTTTAAAATCACCTGGAGCTGATTTGCTGGTGTTTTTAGTCTTTTATGTCCAATGACAAAAAAATTAAAAATTGTATCTAATTTTTTGGCTCAGAAAAAACTTGGGGGACCAATAAAAAATTTGTCCCGCAAGGCCGCCAGTTGGGAAACCCTGACATACAGTAACACGATCCACACATTTCACATAGTTACTAGAGTTGCATTATACTGTAGTCAGAGTGAGAAAAGTGCTCGGTTGTGCTGAAGTGTATATTGTACCTTGGTGAGCCCGGTGAAGGAGAGGACAGCCATGGCAGTGAACATGATGGTGGGGATCAGCATGACAACAGCAGAGCCTATATTGGTGCTAAAGAAGGTGATGGTAGCCAGCCAGCCACTGGAGGAAAGAAGGAGAAGAAGAAACACGTGGAGGACTGTTCTACGGCAGGGTTCCCTAATGCTAACAATACTATTAAACTGTAGGCCAAGGGCCGACAACCAGGTCAATCAATCAAATAGTTTAGCCCTTTTTACATCAACTGTTGTCACAAAATGGTAAACAGTAACCTGGCCTAGACCCCATTAAAGAGCACCGACATTGGTAAGGAAAAGCTCCCTAGAAGGAAGAAACCTTAAGAGGGACCAGACTCAGAGGACATTCCTTTTACAGCCAATAGGCACGACTTTCGCCAACAATTTAAAACGCTGGTGTTTTAATAGGCTATTTCAAGTTTTTATTTTTTTTAACTGACGTTTTGGCCACCAGTGTAGGGCTAGACGGTATACTGTATTTTCCTATATACACCGGTATTGATGCATGGACCGGTTTGGGTTTTACTTTAACTTCTATAACGGTATTTGAATCTTTGGTTTGTTAAAATGTGATACGCCGTGTGTAACGTTCATTTTTATAGTTTACTCCGCTACTTGAGTCATCCCTCCCCTCTCTCTCTCTCTCCACGCCACTTCCACACAGACCTAGTCCCACCCCCCGTCACTCAGAGAACATTTGTTGTTGCTTGACCACGAGACACTGTCGTTCAGTCTGCATGGTCAATGCAACAATGTTGTTACCAATTTGATCTTAATATAAATCCACAAGCGTTCTATAATTATAATATTAGTTTGTGTTTCTTACATCTGCAAACAGCTAGTTGGTATTTTCTTAGCAAGTTAAGCTAAATCCTGTTAGCCACTAATGCTAATCCTAATACAAGTACTGAGTCAGAGCAAACGTAGCTAGCTAATACAACCTGATACCAGTACTGATGAAGGCTTAAATCAGCATGTTGTTTGTTTTCTAATTCAAAGAGGAATAGGAAAAGCATGAATATGTTGGCTATATGAATAAAGATTTAATGTAGCCAAAGATTATAGGCTCCCCTAGAAAACACGGAACATCACTTTGGTTCCTACCCTGTCATAATAACTAATCCATGGCATTTTCATTTGTTGTCATGTCAAACAACACTGTATTCAAAGTGCCCACTATTATTTATATTCTAACTATAGAATTATAATAAACATTCTATTTCCATGATTCCAAAAGTTCACCCAAGTGTTTTAATCTAAATCGCAATTTCAACATTTGGTTGTAAGAAATTATTTTAGGTTGAAGTTGAATTGAACAGTATAAAACAATCAGAATGGAGAAAGACCCATTGAAATAATTTAGAATATGTGTGTTGCCACTGTAGGGCCACGACTACTCATAAAGCAAATTTAGAACTTTTATTAATCAAATACATAAAATACCGTCAAATACCGTCAAAATGTTAAAAAAAATACCATATATGATATTTTGCCCATATTGCCCAGCCCTACGTCGGTGGCCTTCATCAGACTGAACCAGGCTCCATCCTTACCAGACGCCCCAGCCTGGGATGCCTATACACTGAATGATGCTGATCACCACCTGGGCCATGAACACGAAGAAGAACGCCATGAAGTTGAACGAGCTGTCAGTCCTAAAAGGGGGGGAGAAGAGAAGTAAATCTAGTCAGAAATCCAGGATTTAAGCTACTGTGGAAATGGTTTACTGTACCTTGACTGACGTCCTCTCTGCCCATGATAACGTAACACAGGGTCAAAAGTGGAATCCAGATGTATGAGCTATGCTTGTTGCCCCATCACCTTCTCATTAAACATGTACTGTACGTTAACTTGACTCACTTCTCTCTGCCTCATCCATGACAGTATAACGTAACATAAGGGTGCGTGCGTTGAGTAAGACAGAACGGTGTTCAACATTTATTTCAACGGAATCGGTACTGTTACTGAACGACCAAACTTTGGCAAAATGTTGAACCGAACTGAACGCACCCCAAGTGTCAGAAAGAAGGATGTACTTACTTGAAGGCCTTGTAGATGGGTCTGAACCAGCACACGTAGGAACAGGGGGTGAACAGGATGAGCCACAGAATGGCCATGCCAAAGTTAGTGGCTCCGCCCCCGCCGCACATCCACGCCAGGCAGCCAATCAGATTGACCGCCAAGGTGGCACTGTTAACTGTAACAATAACCGGTGGGGGAAAAAAGGTTAAATAACTATATTAAATGGTCGACCTTGCATTATTTGAACTGCTGCAGCATTGGTCATGTTCATTAGAGCATGCAATGGAACTGGAAAACAAACAGCACGGTCTGTTATTGGATGATTAATCTAGCAAAGTAAAGTTTAATTGGTTACTTCAGATTTGTATGGGAGTCTGCAGAGACATTAATGGTAACTTTATGTATGGGAGTCTACAGAGACAGTAACGGTAGCTTTATGTATGGGAGTCTACAGAGCCAGTAGCTTTATGTATGGGAGTCTACAGAGCCAGTAGCTTTATGTATGGGAGTCTACAGAGCCAGTAACGGTAGCTTTATGTATGGGAGTCTACAGAGCCAGTAACGGTAGCTTTATGTATGGGAGTCTACAGAGACATTAATGGTAACTTTATGTATGGGAGTCTACAGACAGTAACGGTAGCTTTATGTATGGGAGTCTACAGAGCCAGTAACGGTAACTTTATGTATGGGAGTCTACAGAGCCAGTAACTTTATGTATGGGAGTCTACAGAGACAGTAGCTTTATGTATGGGAGTCTACAGAGACAGTAACGGTAACTTTATGTATGGGAGTCTACAGAGCCAGTAGCTTTATGTATGGGAGTCTACAGAGCCAGTAACGGTAGCTTTATGTATGGGAGTCTACAGAGACAGTAACGGTAACTTTATGTATGGGAGTCTACAGAGCCAGTAACTTTATGTATGAGAGTCTACAGAGCCAGTAACGGTAGCTTTATGTATGGGAGTCTACAGAGACAGTAACGGTAACTTTATGTATGGGAGTCTACAGAGCCAGTAACTTTATGTATGGGAGTCTACAGAGCCAGTAACGGTAACTTTATGTATGGGAGTCTACAGAGCCAGTAGCTTTATGTATGGGAGTCTACAGAGCCAGTAACGGTAGCTTTATGTATGGGAGTCTACAGAGCCAGTAGCTTTATGTATGGGAGTCTACAGAGACAGTAACGGTAACTTTATGTATGGGAGTCTACAGAGACAGTAACAGTAGCTTTATGGTTTAGAATCTGAGATATAAAGGAAAGATCTCTATGACCAAGTTATGGTCTGCTTCTTAAAATGTTTTTTTTAACCTTTATTTAACCTTTATTAACGAGGCAAGTCAATAAATAACAATACAGGGGGTATCATTTGGGACTTTCTACAACTAAAGCAATCAGCTATCCATTCAACACATAGTACACTGACTAGTAGGCTGAGAGGCACAAACTAATCATTACCTATTTCTATATTTAGACTTACTTTTATATTCCCCCCCGGCCTGAGTGATAATGAAATGAAAATTACAAATGAAAAAGGTATACAATCATCCATATATAAAAGCTTACGATTGAACTATTAGCTTCATGTTCAGTTATTGTTGTCAGGTTAATGGTATAGAGATGGGAGGCTTTAAACTAGTGGAATATGATTGCGATGAAAAAATACAAAACATTATTATTGGATGGATGCCTAAATGTCACAAACCAGCTATACCAGCCTTCCTGCTACTGTATACCCGTGTTTCCCCATATTATTTTGGGTACAAAACACAAACACACACAGGTGATGTTAAAAAGGAAGGCCAAACAGTAGCAGATGAGACACTTAACAGTTTACCGGTATGTTGTCCACTTTAGTGATCTACACATTAAATACAGTATGTAAATGGATTTGTTAAGAGTGAGCCAGTGGTGCCCGGTACATGGTATGTACCGGCACCTCTAATTTTCTACCGGCATCTTTTTGAAGAATATTAGCTGTGATACATGATGGTATTTTAAATATAAAGACTACCTTTTGAACATTTGAAGCTGGTTTCCCACACCCAAATTCAGCCAAGTTCAGGACCGGACCTAAAAGCATTCTCAACGGAAAATGGCATATAAGAACTAGTTTTGCTATATCTATGTCTGGGAAACCAGCCCAGATGCCTCAGTCTCTAATCACAGGGTGTCTTCCAAATGTCACCCTGTTCCCTATATATGTACACTACTTAGTTTGGACCAGAAGCACTTAGTTTGGACCAGAAGCACTTAGTTTGGACCAGAAGCACTTAGTTTGGACCAGAAGCACTTAGTCTGGACCAGAAGCACTTAGTCTGGACCAGAAGCACTTAGTCTGGACCAGAAGCACTTAGTTTGGACCAGAAGCACTTAGTTTGGACCAGAAGCACTTAGTTTGGACCAGAAGCACTTAGTTTGGACCAGAAGCACTTAGTTTGGACCAGAAGCACTTAGTTTGGACCAGAAGCACTTAGTTTGGACCAGAAGCACTTAGTTTGGACCAGAAACCCTTAGTTTGGACCAGAAACCCTTAGTTTGGACCAGAAACCCTATGTGCCCTGGTTAAAAGTAGTGCACGACAAAGCAATAAGGGTGCCATTTGAGATCAGCCACACTCACAGATCCATAGGTAGTACAGCTTCTTGCACATGGAACGGTGTACATCTGGGATTTCGTTAAAATCCTGATAGAAACATGGCTTCAGAGGGATGAAGCGAGGCAGGGGAGGGAAATTGTTTTCTGCGGGGGAAAAAAAAGGACAAAGCTATCATGTTGATGTTACTGGTAATTCCCTTTTAATAGTCAGATCTTGAATGAAAACAATATATATTTTGGGTTAAAGTACAAGGCAACATTTGTACTTGATTAATAAAATATTACTGTTAAGCAATGTGCACTCATACTACAATTATATGATAATAACATGCTTATAACTAATAACTATACCTTTAAAAATATAGATAATTCAATATACACAGAAGTCACACTAACAAAATATCTCTACTATGATGATATCCTTGTATGAATGAGATAATTAAATTCAGTTATAATCTACCTGCCATTACGATTGGATCTGTCCCTCCAGTCGAAAATAAATATGATCCAAACCCAATTGCCTTGGAAATTAAAACTGAAAAGAATATGAAGTTGTATTAATCAATGTATAATATCATATGTTTTTGGCTATCTATCATAAAAGCTATAAATTACCTTCATATTCAATCCAGCAACAAATTGGCTATACAATGTTGTTGCCTAAGTCATATGAAATGTCGATATGGCTATGAAAAACATTGAGCGGCCAATGCATGAGGAGGTACCTGTGAAATGACACCAAATATATATAGCTAGCCCACCAGCCCTGCTACAGTTGTGAGCTATAATTTTAATGACGTTTTTTAATTCTTTATTTTTTTTTTTAACTCCACAAACATATGTCGGGAAAAGAAAAAGTTGAAACTAATCTACGCCTGTTCTGATAAAAACCGTAGGGCATTTAGCCTCGGGGGATGCCTTGCTTGACCACACCCTCCTTCCTTCCTTGCTCCTGGCCTGCCCTGCCTCTTCCACCAATCCATTTGTTTTTTATGGACAGAAAAGAGCAGAAGCTATGAGCTGTCCGATCAGGTCCATTGTTTACTGAGGTGGCGTACTGCTACAATATGAGATTACAATGTAATGTGCAGCCATGCATGAAAAGCAACAACTCTGGGTGAAATCGGATCTGCTGTATTCCCGTGAAATTTAAGGTGCCCGGTCGTGGGTGGGAATTTCCCAATTTGATTGTGGACTCCTGTAGACTTCCGCGCATCCGTGATATGGTAATTTCTGTGATAGTCAATTCCCAATTATGCATTAATACGTTTCTGGAAATATCCGGACCGTGCACGTAAAGTAAATTCTCAAATGCCACAGGCGCGTACCTGTCAAACTCATGTGTTGGAAGAGAAGCCCAGTGAAAAGAAGCCAACTTTCCATGTATCCATTGTTTATCTAACCTGTGATGAGTTTTCTAGTATTTTTTATGTATAATAAGTGTTTTGACCGAGTGAAAAACAAGTGAGATTCTCATTCATAAGAGTGTAACCAAACTAAGCTGGCTAACCCTGTATGTAAATTAATGAGAACAAGATGGCGTCTCAGATTATTTTAAATTTCTGTTATAATGTATGTACATACAAACACTAATGATATTTTCTAATTCTAATATTTTCTTTTTTATTTTATGAAATTTGTATCTAACCGTTGCTTACTAAGTGCTAACATTAGCTAGCTCAGCGCTAGGCTTTTAGCTTATATTGTAGTTGGCTAGCTGTTTGTGGGTTTTTGTTACATTTAATACAATGGCCTATAATTTTCTTGTACTTTTGTACAAACTGTTGTTGCCCATACAATGCATGGGTGTATATATAGTGGTTTTGCACAGCACCATGTTTATTGATAAATTAGCTGACACTAGCTAGCTAGCCCGGTTCAAACCCTGATGCATCATACATACACACCTATTACGACATATTTTTGCAAAGGCAATTAGCTAGTAAAGTAGATTCTTCTAGAGATTGTGTAAATGTTACAACTCAATTCAACAAAGATAACACTTTTGCATTCTCTCTGAAGAGTGGGAATATGAATATGCATGACTTGAGATTTAGGCATTTGTTTACTGTGTTCTATTGGGTCTAGATGCACGGTGGAGAGTGCTTGCAGAGGATAAGACACATTTGGAGAGAAGTTAATGTGGACCGGATGAGCGATGAGGAGGATGGCCTGCAAAACGGCAAACCAGTGTGGTTCGTCAAGCCCCCCCTACTTCCGGAGTGAGGTGCTCATTGAACTTAGTCAAGAACAACAGAGCCCCTTGGAGAGGGAACAGAGCCCCTTGGAGAGGGAACAGAGCCCCTTGGAGAGGGAACAGAGCCCCTTGGAGAGGGAACAGAGCCCCTTGGAGAGGGAACAGAGCCCCTTGGAGAGGGAACAGAGCCCCTTGGAGAGGGAACAGAGCCCCTTGGAGAGGGAACAGAGCCCCTTGGAGAGGGAACAGAGCTACTTGGCGAACCACACCACACGGATCATGTCTGGGGAGTTTTCAACAAGGCAACCTATATCTCACGGACCCCTCAAATATCAACACTATTTATAATATATATAATATAATATACACTGCTCAAAAAAATAAAGGGAACACTAAAATAAGACATCCTAGATCTGAATGAATGAAATATTCTTATTAAATACTTTTTTCTTTACATAGTTGAATGTGCTGACAACAAAATCACACAAAAATGATCAATGGAAATCAAATTTATCAACCCATGGAGGTCTGGATTTGGAGTCACACTCAAAATTAAAGTGGAAAACCACACTACAGGCTGATCCAACTTTGATGTAATGTCCTTAAAACAAGTCAAAATGAGGCTCAGTAGTGTGTGTGGCCTCCACGTGCCTGTATGACCTCCCTACAATGCCTGGGCATGCTCCTGATGAGGTGGCGGATGGTCTCCTGAGGCATCTCCTCCCAGACCTGGACTAAAGCATCCGCCAACTCCTGGACAGTCTGTGGTGCAACGTGGCGTTGGTGGATGGAGCGAGACATGATGTCCCAGATGTCCAGATGTGCTCAATTGGATTCAGGTCTGGGGAACCGGCGGGCCAGTCCATAGCATCAATGCCTTCCTCTTGCAGGAACTGCTGACACACTCCAGCCACATGAGGTCTAGCATTGTCTTGCATTAGGAGGAACCCAGGGCCAACCGCACCAGCATATGGTCTCACAAGGGGCCTGAGGATCTCATCTCGGTACCTAATGGCAGTCAGGCTACCTCTGGCGAGCACATGGAGGGCTGTGCGGCCCCCCAAAGAAATGCCACCCCACACCATGACTGACTCACCACCAAACCGGTCATGCTGGAGGATGTTGCAGGCAGCAGAACGTTCTCCACGGCGTCTCCAGACTCTGTCACGTGCTCAGTGTGAACCTGCTTTCATCTGTGAAGAGCACAGGGCGCCAGTGGCGAATTTGCCAATCTTGGTGTTCTCTAGCAAATGCCAAACGTCCTGCACGGTGTTGGGCTGTAAGCACAACCCCCACCTGTGGACATCGGGCCCTCATACCACCCTCATGGAGTCTGTTTCTGACCATTTGAGCAGACACATGCACATTTGTGGCCTGCTGGAGGTCATTTTGCAGGGCTCTGGCAGTGCTCCTCCTTGCACAAAGGCGGAGGTAGCGGTTCTGCTGCTGGGTTGTTGCCCTCCTACGGCCTCCTCCACGTCTCCTGATGTACTGACCTGTCTCCTGGTAGCGCCTCCATGCTCTGGACACTACGCTGACAGACACAGCAAACCTTCTTGCCACAGCTCGCATTGATGTGCCATCCTGGATGAGCTGCACTACCTGAGCCACTTGTGTGGGTTGTAGACTCCGTCTCATGCTACCACTAGAGTGAAAGCACCGCCAGCATTCAAAAGTGACCAAAACATCAGCCAGGAAGCATAGGAACTGAGAAGTGGTCTGTGGTAACCACCTGCAGAACCACTCCTTTATTGGGGGTGTCTTGCTAATTGCCTATAATTTCCACCTTTTGTCTATTCCATTTGCACAACAGCATGTGAAATTTATTGTCAATCAGTGTTGCTTCCTAAGTGGACAGTTTGATTTCACAGAAGTGTGATTGACTTGGAGTTACATTGTGTTGTTTAAGTGTTCCCTTTATTTTTTTGAGCAGTGTATATATATAACTACCCCAATGGAGGCTCACCCTGGACCAAGATGGATGACTCCTGTCAGTAGTGTGTTTAAAAAAATACATAAAAAAAAAAAAAAACTTTTGTTGATCCTTCAATTTTGAATAGGCTCGTTCATATTCCTCTATATGAGGTATACCCCCTTTAACCCATGTAAGCAGGTAAGTACCTCATTCAAAATTCAAAGATGAATTTAAAAAAGTGTTTTTAAAAGAATCGAGCAGAGTACTGGTAGGAGTAATCCAGTTTAGCCTAGTCTCCATGGAGCTATTACCCACTTTCTCCTGCTTAACTGAAACAAATGGTCATCCTTCAAGAAGTGTATTTGTGTGTTTTATTCAAGAAACTAAGAGTTGTTTTAGTATAGCGATGTCATGAGGTGCTGGAAATTACCTTGATAGTGGTGCTTGAATTTTATTTCTGAAAAGGTGTCGGAACTCTGATGTGTGATAATAAAAAATTATGAAAAGTAATTTCATTCATTAATTCAGTCCTAATTCACTCATTCTTTTAATAATGAATCGTTATTTAAAAAATATACCAGTGACAGCTACACAGGCAAGCTACCAATGACTAGCATTAGCTTTCATGGGGGGGTAAGCATGTGCAACCTCATGTGCAACCTTAAGCAAGCGCATGGCCATTTTCTGACATTTACGGGAGAGACGTGGGCGTACGTGGACAGAGATGTATTGCAACTGATGTCAAAGGCACTGGAATTTCAAGATGTGTCCTGGTAAGTGGATGTGTCTGGACCGATTCACTGAACCGTTGACGGACATACTGTATAGTGTTATCGGAGATTTACGGGACCAAACAACGTTGGACACGTGCCTGCTAATTTGCGGGAAAACAATGTTTTTACGGACTTCTGCACTTTAGTGTTCAACCAGTAAATGTGCATTTTCATGCAGTGACATGTTACTTCAATGATGCACGATGACAAGCCTTTTAAAAATACGACCCATACTTTAAATGGAGAGATACAGTGTATTCGGAAAGTACTCAAATCCCTTGACTTTTTCACATTTTGTTACGTTACAGCCTTATTCTAAAAATGGATGAAATAGTTTTTTCCCCCCTCATCAATCTACACACAATACCACATAATGATATCACAATACACCATAATGAAAAAGCAAAAACAGAAGAGAAAAAAAACGAAATATCACATTTACATTAGTATTCAGACCCTTTACTTTGTAGAAGCATCGTTGGCAGAGATTACAGCCTCGAGACTTCTTGGGTATGACGCTACAAGCTTGGCCCACCTGTATTTGGGGAGTTTCTCCCATTGTTCTCTGCAGACCCTCTCAAGCTCTGTCAGGTTGGATGAGGAGCGTCGCTGCACAGCTATTTTTAGGTCTCTCCAGAGATGTTCGATCGGGTTCAAGTCCGGGCTCTGGCTGGGCCACTCAAGGACATTCAGAGACTTGTCCCAAAGCTACTCCTGCGTTGTCTTGGCTGTGTGCTTATGTTGTCCTGTTGGAAGGTGAACCTTCGCCCCAGTCTGAGGTCCTGAGTTCTCTGGAGCAGGTCTTCATCAAGGATCTCTGTACTTTGCTCCGTTCATCTTTCCCTCGATCATGAACTAGTCTCCCAGTCCTTGACTCTCCACCATGCTTCACCGTAGGGATGGTACCAGGTTTCCTACAGACGTGACGCTTGGCATTCAGGCCAAAGAGTTCAATCTTGGTTTCATCAGACCAGAGAATCTTGTTTCTCATGGTCTGAGAGTCTTTAGGTGTCTTTTGGCAAACTCCAAGCGGGCTGTCATGTGCTTTTTACGGAGGAGTGGCTTCCGCCTGGCTACTCTACCATAAAGGCCTGATTGGTGGAGTGTTACAGAGATTTTTGTCTTTCTGGAAGGTTCTCTCGTCTCCACAGAGGAACTCTGGAGCTCTGTCAGAGTAACCATCGGGTTCTTGGTCACCTCCCTGACCAAGGCCCTTCTCCCCCGATTGCTCAGTTTGGCCGGGCGGCCAGCTCTAGGAAGAGTCTTGGTGGCTCAAAACTTTTTCAATGTAAGAATGATGGAGGCCACTGTGTTCTTGGGGACCTTCAATGCTGCAGAAATGTTTTGATGCCCTTCCCCAGATCTGTGCCTCGACACAATCCTGAATCAGAGCTCTACGGACAATTCCTTCGACCTCATGGCTTGGTTTTTGCTCTGACTTGTGAGACCTTCTATAGAAAGGTGTGTACCTTTCCAAATCATGTCCAATCAATTGAATTTACCACAGGTGGACTCCAAGTTGTAGAAACATCAAGGATGATTCATGGAAACAGGATGCACCTGAGCTCAAGTCTCATAGCAAAAGGTCTGAATAATTATGTAAATAAGATATAAACAAAAACCTGTTTTCGCTTTGTCATTATTGGGTAGTGTGTAGATTGATGAGGAATACAATTTATTTAATCCATTTTAGAATAAGTCAGAAACATAACAAAATCTGGAAAGAGTAAAGGGGACTGAATAATTTCCGAATGCACTGTACATTGTAGTCTACATAAGATCATTTTAAAAAAAATTAATAAAACTTGACAGTGTGATGAAGAATATTTGCAGCTATCTCAATCATATTTTGACGACTGAAATAACATTTTGTCAAATCAAAATCAAATCAATTTATATAGCCCTTCTTACATCAGCTGATATCTCAAAGTGCTGTACAGAAACCCAGCCTAAAACCCCAAACAATGCAGGTGTAGAAGCACGGTGGCTAGGAAAAACTTGTCCCATTCAAAATGTGTCATGTCCATCACAGAGGTTGAGTCTGTATGGATGAAGGGCATTTTCCCAGCATATATTTTTGCACCAAATAATACCACCGTACTGATAATAAACGATGTTTTGAAACAACGAATCTATGCAATATGATATGTATTTTTTTCTTCCAATTCAGATTTGTTATTCATTTTAAAGGATGGGCAGGATACAGTATGCCGCCGTTTGTATGCTACAATTGCATCGTGATGAACACTACTGTCAATGGAGAAGCAGCGCCCTTCAGAGAAGTAGAGCCTAGCCTACGACATGATAAGGTATTTTTCAGCTGGACTCAATAAAACAAGTCAAACGTTTGTACCTTTCTTGCCGCATTTACATTCTATTTATGCACAGATCATTCTGTAAATCTGTAATTTGCTCAATCGTGTAACTGAAACAGAATGAATGAATGTGTTATTTACACGATATGGATTCGTTAGAATGGTTTTATTTCTTACCTCCTTTTGTTTCCCCCACAAACAAGCAATGCTGTTACTATGCAACGTCTGTCAATTGCATTCTATGACGATGTTCTTCACGAAACACAATAATAGGCGCTTGTGAAATTAATCGAGAGACCGAAAAATTCTATATTCGACTAAATCAGAAATGTCTTCACCCACCGACAGCTTGGGAGTAGAACGCAATCACGTGACGTCACGTTTCTCCTCTCTCTCTTTTTACGCACGTACGGGTTGTACTAGGAATGGTTTGAGGAAACGGATTTGTTGCTGGCCAGAACCGACCAACCGCTTACTAGCAAGTACAGAGTTTCTTTCTAAACCACACTGTAGCTTACTGTAAAAATGTTTTATATGACTCCAATAAAGGTGTAAGTACCCAGTAAAATACTACTTGAGTGAAAGTCTAAAAGTATATGGTTTTAAATGTAGTTAAGTAGCAAGTGTGGAAAAAGTCAATTCGCAGGAACGCCCCCCCTCGACCATCCCAGTGGTTTTTGTTTTTAAGGATAAAATAAATTGAATAGAGCTAAACACCAGCAAAATCCTAGAGGAAAACCTGGTTCAGTCTGCTTTCCAACAGACACTTTGAGACAAATTCACCTTTCAACAAGACAATAACCTAAAACACAAGGCCAAATAAACACTGCAGTTGCTCATTAAGCCCTGAGTGGGCTAGTTACAGTTTTGACTTAAATCATCTTGAAAATCTATGGCAAGACTTGAAAATGGCTGTCTAGCAATGATCAACAACCAACTTGACAGAGCTTGAAGTATTTAAAAAAGAATAATGTGCAAATATTGTACAATCCAGGTGTGCAAAGCTCTTATAGACATACAGAAAGACTCACATCTGTAATCGCTGCCAGGTGATTCTAACATGTATTGACTCTGTGTTGAATACTTATCTAATCAAGATAAATTTGTGTTTTATTTTTCATAAATTCTAACATTTGTAAATACATTTTCTTCCACTTTGACATGAGAGTATTTTATGTAGATCCTTGATTAAAAAAAATACAATTAAATCCATTTTAATCCCACTTTGTAACACAGCAAAATGTGGAAAAAGTCAAGGGGTGTGAATACTTTCTGAAGGCACTGTAGGTTATACCATCACCAAAAAGTCGCTGGTTCGAATCCCCAAGCTGGCAAGGTGGAAACATCTGCAGTTCTACCCTTGAGCAAGGCAATTAACCCCCAATACCAACTGCCCTTTCCCTTACATTGTAGGATAATTAATGTGCAACGTTTTAGCTTAGAATTGATGTGTAATCTGTAGATGTGTTGGATAGCAGATGTAACAGGTATACCAGCCTCTCTTTATGAACTTGGCGGAGGTGTTGCTAACATTTACGATAGCAAATTTAAATTTACCCCCCCAAAAAACGACGTTTTCGTCTTTTGAGCTTCTTTTATTTGTTTTTTATTTTACCTTTATTTAACTAGGCAAGTCAGTTAAAACTTCTTGTCACTATAGGGGGTGCTGTTTCGACTTAGCGAAAATTGGTCTCCAAATTAAACTGCCTAGTGCTCAATTCTTGCTCGTACAATATGCATATTATTACTACTATTGGATAGAAAACACTATCTAGTTTCTAAAAACGTTTGAATTATGTCTGTGGGTGGAACAGAACTCCTTCTACAGCAAAAATCCTGACATGACTTGTGAATGTCTGAGAATTATGCTCTGATCTGGGCTCAGTTTAAAAGTCTGTGTATATCCTATGGCTGGAAATGAACTGCACCCGCCTTCCCCTGGATGTCAGTAACCAATGAGAAGTGGAATGGGCTGTCTACGTAGCTGTCCGAGGTTATAAAGCCGGAAGGAACGAGAGTACCTTTCTTTTCTTCGTTCGTCATGGGCAAGAACTCAGGATGACATTTTGGAACGCTCAGTTATCGACCAGAGATGTATCCGTCTGTAATTTAATTAAATATAGGTGTTAGAAACATCATAACGAAGTTATTTGAAACCGATTTATATCAGTTTATGCGAGTATATTGCTATTTTTCTGAATTTCCTTAGTATTTCGTTTGAGGATTTGGACATGTGTGTGCGACATAGCTAATTCCAAAGGTGAAGAGGACGTTTTACAACAAAGCAACTATTCTTTTGAAGAAAGGACACATTACCCAAGATACTGATGGAAGCTCGTCCAAAAGTAGGAACTATTTATGATGTTATTCCGTAATTATGTGGAAAAATGTAATAGTGTTTGCTCGCCATTTTTGCAGGCACTGGTCTGGCTGCAACGCACACTATATGTCTAGTAACGTTAATTTTAAAAATCTAACATAGCGATTGCATTAAGAACTAATTTATCTTTCGATTGTTGTCCAACTTATATTTTTTAGTCAAGTTTATGAATAGTATTTTTATTAGAATAGGCGCTAATCCAAGATGGCGCCGGCCAGGATGCATGCAATGTTTTTACTGATTACATAGTATAACCACGATTTATGCTGCTAAATATGCACATTTTCGAACAAAAGCTATATGCATTGTGTAATATGATGTTACAGGACTGTCATCTGATGAAGTAAATCCAGGTTAGTAAAATTATATATCTTTTGTTGGGTTGTTACGATCGCTAACATTTACAGCTGTTAGTAAAACGTTGTTTTACTGTTGACAGGAGAACAAGAGGAGACAATAGGACGAGGTGGATAATTTTATAATAAGGCCGTTTAATCACATGTAAAGATATCTTAGTAAAATCTTGCAGCAAGGCTCTTTCTGTCTGATTCCTATTGAATCGTCCGGGAAAGAGGTAGTTTCAAGAATTGTACAGTATTATATAGACAACAAGCAAAGTAGGTAGATCTGCGAGTCTGGCCTTCCGATTGGTCGATCTGGGTCTTGGGTAGTCCTGAACAGGCCTGGTGTCCACGTTCCATTGGTTCCTGAGATAGTTCTTTGTCTTGAGCTCCAACCCTGAGTTGTGTGTGTCTGAGTGATTGTCATGGGGGAGGGGAGTTGTGGGTGTCGTGCATGTGTCCAATGAGTCCAGCATATGTCCAAGAGAAAGAGGGGGTGTGTATATTGTGTCAACCATAGCTAATGTTGAGAAGTTGTTAAAACAAGTTACCAATATCTAATACAATTTCTTACACAGCTGGTAAATGCGGTTGTGATTCTGGCTATTGTGGTACGCTCATATAATGCTATATTGTGTTTTCGCTGTAAAACACTTAGAAAATCTGAAATATTGTCTGGATTCACAAGATCTGTGTCTTTCGATTGCTGTAGGCTGTGTATTTTTCAGAAGTATTTTATGATGAGTAATTATAATTTGCCGTCGGTCTCTGTAATTATTGCGGCTGCTTCCAACGCTATTTCAGATTGCAGCTGCAATGGTAAACTGTGATTTATACCTGAAAAATGCACATTTTCTAAAAAAAACTATCCTATACCATAAATATGTTATCAGACTGTCATCTTATGAAGTTGTTTCTTGGTTAGTGGCTATATATATCTTTATTTAGTCGAATTAGTGATAGCTACTGATGCAGGAAAAAAATGGTGGAAAAAAAAAGTTGTGTCTTTTGCTATCGTGGTTAGCTAATAGATTTACATTTTGTGTCTTCCCTGTAAAACATTTTAAAAATCAGAAATGATGGCTGGATTCACAGGATCTGTATCTTTCATCTGGTGTCTTGGACTTGTGATTTAATGATATTTAGATGCTACTATTTACTTGTGACGCTATGCTAGGCTATGCTAGTCAGCTTTTTTACTGTGGGGGCTGCTCCCGGATCCGGGTTTGGTAGCAAGTAGAGGTTTAAGAACAAATTCTTATTTTCAATGACGGCCTAGGAACAGTGGGTTAACTGCCTTGTTCAGGGGCAGAACGACAGATGTGTACCTTGTCAGCTCGGGGATTTGATCTTGCAATGTTTTGGTTACTAGTCCAACGCGCTAACCACTAGGCTACGCTGCGAAATCTCTGCAACCTACTAAATCACTTTTTACAGCTACTATTTACAGGCCTCCTGGGCCATATACAGCGTTCCTCACTGAGTTCCCAGAATTCCTATCGGACCTTGTAGTCATAGCAGATAATATTCCAATTTCTGGTGACTTTAATATTCACATGGAAAAGTCCACAGACCCACTCCAAAAGGCTTTTGGAGCCATCATCGACTCAGTGGGTTTTGTCCAACATGTCTCTGGACCTACTCACTGCCACAGTCATACTCTGGACCTAGTTTTGTCCGATGGAATAAATGTTGTGAATCTTAATGTTTTTCCTCATAATCCTGGACTATCGGACCACCATTTTATTACGTTTGCAATAGCAACAAATAATCTGCTCAGACCCCAACCAAGGAACATCAAAAGTCGTGCTATAAATTCTCAGACAACCCAAAGATTCCTTGATGCCCTTCCAGACTCCCTCTGCCTACCCAAGGATGTCAGAGGACAAAAATCTATTCACCACCTAACTGAGGAACTCAATTTAACCTTGCGCAATACCCTAGATGCAGTTGCACCCCTAAAAACTAAAAACATTTGTCATAAGAAACTAGCTCCCTGGTATACAGAAAATACCAGAGCTCTGAAGCAAGCTTCCAGAAAATTGGAACGGAAATGGCGCCACACCAAACTGGAAGTCTTCCGACTAGCTTGGAAAGACAGTACCGTGCAGTATCGAAGAGCTCTCACTGCTGCTCGATCATCCTATTTTTCCAACTTAATTGAGGAAAATAAGAACAATCCGAAATGTATTTTTGATACTGTCGCAAAGCTAACTAAAAAGCAGCATTCTCCAAGAGAGGATGGCTTTCACTTCAGCAGTAATAAATTCATGAACTTCTTTAAGGAAAAGATCATGATCATTAGAAAGCAAATGACGGACTCCTCTTTAAATCTGCGTATTCCTCCAAAGCTCAGTTGTCCTGAGTCTGCACAACTCTGCCAGGACCTAGGATCAAGGGAGACACTCAAGTGTTTTAGTACTATATCTCTTGACACAATGATGAAAATAATCATGGCCTCTAAACCTTCAAGCTGCATACTGGACCCTATTCCAACTAAACTACTGAAAGAGCTGCTTCCTGTGCTTGGCCCTCCTATGTTGAACATAATAAACGGCTCTCTATCCACCAGATGTGTACCAAACTCACTAAAAGTGGCAGTAATAAAGCCTCTATTGAAAAAGCCAAACCTTGACCCAGAAAATATTTAAAAAACTATCGGTCTATATCTAATCTCCCATTCCTCTCAACATTTTTAGAAAAAGCTGTTGCGCGGCAACTCACTGCCTTCCTGAAGACAAACAATTTATACGAAATGCTTCAGTCTGGTTTTAGACCCCATCATAGCACTGAGACTGCACTTGTGAAGGTGGTAAATTACCTTTTAATGGTGTCAGACCGAGGCTCTGCATCTGTCCTCGTGCTCCTAGACCTTCGTGCTGCTTTTGGTACCATCGATCACCACATTCTTTTGGAGAGATTGGAAACCCAAATTGGTCTACACGGACAAGTGCTGGCCTGGTTTAGATCTTATCTGTCGGAAAGATATCAGTTTGTCTCTGTGAATGGTTTGTCCTCTGACAAATCAACTGTAAATTTCGGTGTTCCTCAAGGTTCTGTTTTAGGACCACTATTGTTTTCACTATATATTTTACCTCTTGGGGATGTCATTCGATAACATAATGTTAACTTTCACTGCTATGCGGATGACACACAGCTGTACATTTCAATGAAACATGGAGAAGCCCCAAAATTGCCCTCGCTAGAAGCCTGTGTTTCAGACATAAGGAAGTGGATGGCTGCAAACTTTCTACTTTTAAATTCGGACAAAACAGAGATGCTTGTTCTAGGTCCCAAGAAACAAAGAGATCTTCTGTTGAATCTGACAATTAATCTTGATGGTTGTACAGTCGTCTCAAATAAAACTGTGAAGGACCTCGGCGTTACTCTGGACCCTGATCTCTCTTTTGACGAACATATCAAGACTGTTTCAAGGACAGCTTTTTTTCCATTTACATAACATTGCAAAAATCAGACATTTTCTGTCGAAAAATGATGCTGAAAAATTAATCCATGCTTTTGTTACTTCTAGGTTAGACTACTGCAATGCTCTACTTTCCGGCTACCCGGATAAAGCACTAATTAACTTCAGTTAGTGCTAAATACGGCTGCTAGAATCCTGACTAGAACCAACATTTTTTAGCATATTACTCCAGTGCTAGCCTCTCTACACTGGCTTCCTGTTAAGGCAAGGGCTGATTTCAAGGTTTTACTGCTAACCTACAAAGCATTACATGGGCTTGCTCCTACCTATCTTTGCTTTGCTTTATCTTGGCCAGGTCGCAATTGTAAATGATAACTTATTCTCAACTTGCCTACCTGGTTAAATAAAGGTAAAATAAAATTGAAGATTCATCTCTTCAGTAGGTCCTATGATTGAGTGTAGTCTGGCCCAGGAGTGTGAAGGTGAACGGAAAGGCACTGGAGCAACGAACCGCCCTTGCTGTCTCTGCCTGGCCGGTTCCCCTCTCTCCACTGGGATTCTCTGCCTCTAACCCTATTACAGGGGCTGAGTCACTGGCTTACTGGTGCTCATCCATGCCGTCCCTAGGAGGGGTGCGTCACTTGAGTGGGTTGAGTCACTGACGTGGTCTTCCTGTCTGGGTTGGCTGGGTCCGCCGGGGCGGAGATCTTTGTGGGCTATACTCGGCCTTGTCTCAGAATGGTAAGTTGGAGGTTGAAGATGTCCCTCTAGTGGTGTGGGGGCTGTGCTTTGGCAAAGTGGGTGGGGTTATATCCTGGCTGTTTGGCCCTGTCCGGGGGTATCATCGGATGGGGCCACAGTGTCTCCTGACCCCTCCTGTCTCAGCCTCCAGTATTTATGCTGCAGTAGTTTATGTGTCGGGGGGCTAGGGCCAGTCTGTTATATCTGGAGTATTCTCCTGTCTTATCCGGTGTCCTGTGTGAATTTAAGTATGCTCTCTCTAAATCTCTCTTTCCCTCTCTCGGAGGACCTGAGCCCTAGGACCATGCCTCAGGACTACCTGGCATGATGACTCCTTGTTGTCCCCAGTCCACCTGGCCGTGCTGCTGCTCCAGTTTCAACTGTTCTGCCTGCGGCTATGGAACCCTGACCTGTTCACTGTGATTACTATTATTTGACCATGCTGGTCATTTATGAACATTCGAACATCTTAGCCACCCCTCATAGCCTGGTTCCACTGATTTCTTCCTATGTTTTGGCCTTTCTAGGGAGTTTTTCCTAGCCACCGTGCTTCTACACCTGCATTGCTTGCTGTTTGGGGTTTTAGGCTGGGTTTCTGTACAGCACTTTGATATATCAGCTGATGTAAGAAGGGCTATATAAATAAATGTGATTTGATTTATCAAAGCTGTGAGGAAGTGATGTAGTAAATACACAGACGCCCCCCCCCTGCCATAACATTATGAACTGCAGGGTTAAGCAGTGTTCGTCAAGCTGGCGCGAAAGACTCTGGCGGCATTCCATATACTTAACAGACACCCTCAGCCCTCAAATTAACTTTGACACTTCTGATGACGTTACATGACGTTTCATGACGTCTGACGAGTATACACTTGCAGGGCGAGGGAGGAAGTAATTAATTTGAAATGGACAGCCCTTGGCCAGAAATTCGTCATTCGTTCGTCCCGCGACGATTGTGTTTTCAGCCACCGGTAGCTTGTGGGTGCTTTATATGCGCTACAGTCAATTATGATTGCATGTCTACTTATATTAACTATATAATTATTAATATACGCCTACTGTATGATAGGTAGAAAAGAAAGTAGTTGGAACTTCTGAAGAAGGAATTTTTTTTTATTTCTACAATTTCCAAAAGCTAACCAAACAAAAATATCATTACTTTTACGAGACGTGTTTGTACATTAGTAGCACAATTTCTAACTTATTTACATTATTTTTTACTTACAGTGAGGGAAAAAAGTATTTGATCCCCTGCTGATTTTGTACTTTTGCCCACTGACAAAGAAATGATCAGTCTATAATTTTAATGTTAGGTTTATTTGAACAGTGAGACAGAATAACAACAAAAAAATCAAGAAAAACGCATGCCAAAAATGTTATAAATTGATTTGCATTTTAATGAAGGAAATAAGTATTTGACCCCTCTGCAAAACATGACTTAGTACTTGGTGGCAAAATCCTTGTTGGCAATCACAGAGGTCAGACGTTTCTTGTAGTTGGCCACCAGGTTTGCACACATCTCAGGAGGGATTTTGTCCCACTCCTCTTTGCAGATCTTCTCCAAGTCATTGAGGTTGCGAGGCTGACGTTTGGCAACTCGAACCTTCAGCTCCCTCCACAGAGGGACAGTGTGTTTTGGGTCATTGTCATGCTGGAATACCCATCCACGACCCATTTTCAATGCCCTGGCTGAGGGAAGCAGGTTCTCACCCAAGATTTGACGGTACATGGCCCCGTCCATCGTCCCTTTGATGCGGTGAAGTTGTCCTGTCCCCTTAGCAGAAAAACACCCCCAAAGCATAACGTTTCCACCTCCATGTTTGACGGTGGGGATGGTGTTCTTGGGGTCATAGGCAGCAGTCCTCCTCCTCCAAACACGGCGAGTTGAGTTGATGCCAAAGAGCTCCATTTTGGTCTCATCTGACCACAACACTTTCACCCAGTTGTCCTCTGAATCATTCAGATGTTCATTGGCAAACTTCAGACGGGCATGTATATGTGCTTTCTTGAGCAGGGGGACCTTGCGGGCGCTGCAGGATTTCAGTCCCTCACGGCGTAGTGTGTTACCAATTGTTTTCTTGGTGACTATGGTCCCAGCTGCCTTGAGATCATTGACAAGATCCTCCCATGTAGTTCTGGGCTGATTCCTCACCGTTCTCATGAACGGTCTACTGTCTACTGGTGAGGGTAAGTGGACGAGGGTGTGTCTTTGAATCGCAGCCAACATCTACAGGTGAGGGTAAGTGGACGAGGGATTGCATTGGAGGTAAGGCACCATAACCAGTGTTGCCAACTAATTTTCAGGGTAAGTTGCTAGAGGCAGGTTGATTTGTTGCTTAAAGTTGCTAAATGACGTTGTGATGTCATTGCACTATAACCCAATGCTATATTATATGTGATTGAATATTAGCAACTGTTGGCCTGGGCGCCTGTGTGTCTGTGTGTGTGTGCTGGAAATAACAGTTTGCCCCAGATAAGTGTGCTGGGAAGTTGTGGTTAGCCTTGAGCGAGAACAGTGTGCTCTGTATGCAGGTGCAAATAGCTCAGACAATGTTGCCGAGCTGTCTGACCTCAGTCTCTGGGGTGAGGGAGCGTAATCTACACAGCAACAGCGCCGGGACACCAAAGAGCGCAAAGAGGCTGGGACTACCCTGAGCGCCGGCGATAGGCTGAGCAGAGTTTAAACCACGCTCAGCCTCTACTGTGATAGGCCAACAGACTGGTTGAAACTAGTCTGTCACAGTATAATAACAGCTGTTTACTTACATCCTGCCAGTTCTCTGTTCTGCCCTGCGAGGTGATACAGAGAGCCCGTATATACAAAAATTGCATTTACCATTTATCGCTTGAGTTTAATAAAAATACTTAAAGTATATTCGGTGACTCTGAATCACATTTTGTCCTGATACCAGATTGAATTGACGCAAATCCCTTATAGTTTGGCTTGTCGAACCCGTACTACTGCTGCTGCAGTCAGCCAACAATGATTTGCAATTTGCTGAAATTGCTGCTGGCCTGCTGCTGCCTGTGCACGAGCTGAGCGACTGCTGCTGACGTCACTCACAATGCACTTTTGCAGCCAGGCACGTGTGTTGTGACTGAGTGTGTGACAGAGAAAATAGTTTTCTGTATCATTTTGCGGGAAAATGCGTGCATTTTAGCATTTGAGTCACTTTTCAAAAGTTGCTAAAAGTTCCAAATACATTTTTAAAAGTAGCTAAATTTGTTGCTGTTTGGAAAAAAAGTTGCCAGGCTAGTCTGAAAAGTTTCTAAATCTAGCAACAAAATTGCTAAGTTCGCATCACTGACCATAACACGTTGGATGCCAACCGCCGACATGAAGCAATACAGGTAGCTAGCTAGCCAGGACACCAGTAGACAGTGGCACCAGTAGACAGTGGCTGCGTACTGGAGTGCCCCCGCTTCCCGTCTGTGTACCGGAGTCCTAGCTTAAAAATTGACCAATATAAATATAAAGAGGGCATGAGACGGAGTCTACAACCCACACAAGTGGCTCAGGTAGTGCAGCTCATCCAGGATGGCACATCAATGCGAGCTGTGGCAAGAAGGTTTGCTGTGTCTGTCAGCGTAGTGTCCAGAGCATGGAGGCGCTACCAGGAGACAGGCCAGTACATCAGGAGACGTGGAGGAGGCCGTAGGAGGGCAACAACCCAGCAGCAGAACCGCTACCTCCGCCTTTGTGCAAGGAGGAGCACTGCCAGAGCCCTGCAAAATGACCTCCAGCAGGCCACAAATGTGCATGTGTCTGCTCAAATGGTCAGAAACAGACTCCATGAGGGTGGTATGAGGGCCCGACGTCCACAGGTGGGGGTTGTGCTTACAGCCCAACACCGTGCAGGACGTTTGGCATTTGCTAGAGAACACCAAGATTGGCAAATTCGCCACTGGCGCCCTGTGCTCTTCACAGATGAAAGCAGGTTCACACTGAGCACATGTGACAGACGTGACAGTCTGGAGACGCCGTGGAGAACGTTCTGCTGCCTGCAACATCCTCCAGCATGACCGGTTTGGCGGTGGGTCAGTCATGGTGTGGGGTGGCATTTCTTTGGGGGGCCGCACAGCCCTCTATGGGCTCGCCAGAGGTAGCCTGACTGCCATTAGGTACCGAGATGAGCTCCTCAGACCCCTTGTGAGACCATATGCTGGTGCGGTTGGCCCTGGGTTCCTCCTAATGCAAGACAATGCTAGACCTCATGTGGCTGGAGTGTGTCAGCAGTTCCTGCAAGAGGAAGGCATTGATGCTATGGACTGGCCCGCCCGTTCCCCAGACCTGAATCCAATTGAGCATCATCTGGGACATCATGTCTCGCTCCATCCACCAACGCCACGTTGCACCACAGACTGTCCTGGAGTTGGCGGATGCTTTAGTCCAGGTCTGGGAGGAGATCCCTCAGGAGACCATCCGCCACCTCATCAGGAGCATGCCCAGGCGTTGTAGGGAGGTCATACAGGCACGTGGAGGCCACACACACTACTGAGCCTCATTTTGACTTGTTTTAAGGACATTACATCAAAGTTGGATCAGCCTGTAGTGTGGTTTTCCACTTTAATTTTGAGTGTGAATCCAAATCCAGACCTCCATGGGTTGATAAATTTGATTTCCATTGATAATTTTTGTGTGATTTTGTTGTCAGCACATTCAATTATGTAAAGAAAAAAGTATTTAATAAGAATAGTTCATTCATTCAGATCTAGGATGTCTTATTTTAGTGTTCCCTTTATTATTCCCTTTATTTTGAGCAGTGTATATCAATATCAACAATCTCTCTATCTCAAGAAACAGCCCCTGCAAAAACAGAGACACATTTCCTGTAAAATACACCGTGGAACTGTTCCAACTGTCAAAGCTAAAATACCACCTCTGCGTGATTAACCACTCAACTCAAGCTTATCTACCCATTTGCAGTTCAGTAATTCCTTGTCATTAACTCCTACAGATCTGATAGATGCCACTCTGCCTTACCACTGAGGTAGTCTACAGCTAGGGACTGTGCCTCAGACTCAACAGTAAACAGTAAAGTGGGCTATCCTCGGAGCCTAGTGCCTATGCTGCCCTGCACTTTGTTTTAGGGTACTTTTCCATTGGTATTTACACTCCCCCAACCCGAAATAAAAATACATACATTTTTTGTGTGCTTTTTTTGCCATGGGGCAGAGAAGAGGAAAATGTAGTTTAATAGCTAATTTCATGCTGTTTTACACATTTGCCATGAGACTGAAAAGACAATGTTGCTGTTTTAAAGCTCAGGGATTCTTGAAAAACAATCAACTTTTTATGCCCAAATATTTGTCTTAACAAAAGTGAAATATATATTTTGATAGACCAAAGTATCAGCCATCACACCATGTAAAGGAACAAACTCCTAATTATTATTATTTTCTTCATAAAATACAACTAGTTGGATTTATGTGAACTCCGTCAGACACCATCAAATCAAATGTTTTGTCACATGCGCCAAATACAACAGTTGTATTACAGTAAAATGCTTACTTAAAAGCCCTTAACCAACAATGCAGTTAAGAAAATACAACAAAAAAATTAAGAGATAAGAATAACAAATAATTAAAGAGTAGCAGTAAATAACAATAGCGGGGCTATATAAAGGGTCCCTGCAGAGTTTCTTGGCACTCTCTTGTCGTGCACGTTTTTCTCCCGTACACAACAGGCAGGAGGTGGGGGAGACACGGTCTAACAAGCGATGTCGCTAGCTAGGTAGTTATCACATGGTGTCGCCCCAGCCTCCTGTCTGCTGTGTTTGCGGGGGCGACCGGTAGACAGTGTCCTTATCCCCCCTGTCGTGCACTGTTTCCCCGCAAGTATGTTAACCACTGTGAGGGCAGGTGTTCGGCAGACGGGAGTGAAAAAACTCACAATACTTTTATTTTCCTTTTGACCCACATTCAAAAGAGTGCAGAAACGCCTCGAATTGTGGGCTGGAGTTACACACTATTGGAATCGGTAAGCTACTGCCACTGGTTCTGACTAGAGGTAGTACAGCCAGAGATAATAGAAAAGCAGGAGGTACGAATTCCAGCGGAAATTGAATGTAAAAACATATAACGCTCCGCCCAGCAGGCTGTCGATCAATCGCGTTCACGGTGTCATGTTGCGTCAGGCGTTTGCTAAGCTTATCGTCATGCAATCCATTCTAAAAGTCAGGCTATGAGTCGCGAAACCTCCCTATTTTATTCGGCAGTACGTTATGTGACGATTTCAAAGTCAAAAGATATTACAGAGGACAAGTTACTTATCTTAAATCTTAGATTTTTGTTGTTGTAATGTTTAGCTTCTGGTTCACGTAATTCGTGCTAATATTGGGTTTTGGTGCTAGCGCTCAATTGACTCCTTGAAGGAGAGAATTTATTTTCGGAGGTTACCCAGAATCTACCGCGTGACACATTGACAACGTACAGCGGGCGTTAATACGATTCCAATGGAGTTTCCCATCTCCTCAAAAGTATCTATGTGACGGCGGGTCACAACCTAGTTAGCTTGGCTTCTTGTGTCTCAGTCAGGTATGTTTTTCTAGTACTCCGTGTTTTATATTTCGTGAAAAGTATAGTTATTACTAGTTGACAAGTATATACATATAGTTTGGTGTTGTTTGTTAGACAGATTTTCTTTGCTCTCCGTCGGATATGCTAATTAACTTATGCTAAGCTAACGTTAGCTATCCAGCTAGCTACCTAGCTTCATCTAGTTAGCTAACGTTAGCTAGCTAACTCTTTCATCTTCACTCTTTGTTATTGAGTTTTTGACTGACCCAAGAGTTAAGGTAAAGCCTAAGCTACGTTTGTAAAGTAAAATGTTGTCTCTTCAAACGAAGCGTATTGATTGTTTAACATTGTCGTAATGAACTAACAGCTTTTGTTGACATATGTGGGCACAACTATGTAAACATCACTAGCTAACTAACTATAGCCTGTGGCTGGCGAGCAAGTTATAATGCTATTTGCACTCAACCTTTACCACCAAAGACTTTATTATATTAAGTTAACAAGACAACTAGGTCAATAATCATATTCTGAATCAATTCTGATTAGAAGGATACAGACACATTTTGAATGGTTTCACACAGTAAGTAGCACTGTTCTCATAATCAATAACCTGTTTATTCAGGTATATTATTATCTGTCTATGATGTTGTCGCCTAAGACCTGAAACACACTTGAGTTGCCTCGTTAAAGATCTGTTTGTCTGCACTCGACTCTCTGACTCCGATTAAACAAATTCAAATCAAACAGCTGTCAGGGAAATAGATCCCTTCCCGAGATCTTAGACCTCATAAAGAAAAGGGATCGCTACCTGGACAAATTCAGAAGGACAAATCTCCAAAATATATCTTGCCTGTAGAATCCAGGCAAGATACAAAATGGATAAGGCCAAATCCCAACATTACATAGACGCCGTTAATGACAACTTACATCAGCCTCGTAAACTGTGGAACATTTTAAAGGACATTGGCTCAACAACTCAATAACCTGTTTATTCAGGTATATTATTATCTGTCTATGATGTTGTGTTCCACGCCTAAGACCTGAAACACATGTCTCTTATTTCCTGTGTCTACAGTGTTGGGAATGCAGCCACCACTCCCACCGGATGCAGTCAGAGAGCTGGTGTGTTCCTGTCTTCACAGGGACCCAGTAGCCGCTGATCTGAGATGCAGCCTGTTTGTGGCAGCTGCTCAGAACTACAAAAGGGACTCAGTGCTCAGACCCTATCCCCCCAGATACATCAGAGACAGAGACACCAAGGACTTTGATGAGCTGGTGAGGAATTGGACTGGACAGAAAACACTGATATTTTTCAGAGTTTTCTTCTGTTTGGTGCCTAATGAACATGACACTGCTCTTGTGTTCATTTTAGCTGTCAGATGTCAGCAGTTTGCCTGGTGTGAGGGAGCTGGTGAGACTGAGGCCTGGTGAAGCTGACCATCATCTGGCCCTCACACACTGGGTTCTCTCTTCCAAGAGCTTCGCTGTGAAAACACTACAGAAAGACGAGGTAAAGGCAATAATATCTCAAAAGAATAGAAGTGTGTAGGATACACACTCCACTTGACAAACATCCTCTCCACTGCCCTCTTCTCTGCCCTCCAATAGTATGCCAAGCTGTGTAACCTGACTGAGAGTGAGGGGATCTCCACGCCTGTTCCAGACTTCCTGTTTGAGCTGGAGTACTGCGACCAGATGAACGCTAAGTTTGAGAAGACACGGGCGGGACGCGACCTCTTCTATGCATTCCACGGCAGCCGACTGGAGAACTTCCATTCTATCATCCACAACGGACTACACTGCCACCTCAACAAGGTCAGTGATGTGACAGTAAGATGGCAGCTTCACCATGACGGTGATGATCCTTATATTTCTTTGGGTTCCCAGTAGCCCAGCTTGTGTATATATTTTCAGATTGATGTTTTTTCTGGTTGGTTGATAATTGTCATGTTAAGACAAAAGCCAGTATTAGCTACACTAAAGGAATGGACTTGCATTGATGAAGTTGCATTTCTGACAGACTTGTTTTTTTTGGGGGGGGGGGGTATTTCTCGACAGACGTCGTTGTTCGGAGAGGGCACCTACCTCACCAGTGACCTCAGCATGGCGGTCCTCTACAGTCCCCATGGCAACGGTTGGCGTGACAGTCTCCTGGGACCGTTGCTAAGCTGTGTCGCCGTGTGTGAGGTCATCGACCACCCAGACGTTAAGTGCCAGGTGAAGAGGAAAGGTCAGAGCTTTGTCCAGAACGTTTACACAACACTCTTTATTTACTTAGGCACCCTGAGTCTCCTCTAGCCCCTCCTACCCTGAGTCTCCTCTAGCCCCTCCTACCTCGAGTCTCCTCTAGCCCCTCCTACCTCGAGTCTCCTCTAGCCCCTCCTACCTCGAGTCTCCTCTAGCCCCTCCTACCTCGAGTCTCCTCTAGCCCCTCCTACCTCGAGTCTCCTCTAGCCCCTCCTACCTCGAGTCTCCTTTAGCCCCTCCTACCCTGAGTCTCCTCTAGCCCCTCCTACCCTGAGTCTCCTCTAGCCCCTCCTACCCTGAGTCTCCTCTAGCCCCTCCTACCCGGAGTCTCCTCTAGCCCCTCCTACCCGGAGTCTCCTCTAGCCCCTCCTACCCGGAGTCTCCTCTAGCCCCTCCTACCCGGAGTCTCCTCTAGCCCCTCCTACCCGGAGTCTCCTCTAGCCCCTCCTACCCGGAGTCTCCTCTAGCCCCTCCTACCCGGAGTCTCCTCTAGCCCCTCCTACCCGGAGTCTCCTCTAGCCCCTCCTACCCGGAGTCTCCTCTAGCCCCTCCTACCCGGAGTCTCCTCTAGCCCCTCCTACCCGGAGTCTCCTCTAGCCCCTCCTACCCGGAGTCTCCTCTAGCCCCTCCTACCCGGAGTCTCCTCTAGCCCCTCCTACCCGGAGTCTCCTCTAGCCCCTCCTACCCGGAGTCTCCTCTAGCCCCTCCTACCCGGAGTCTCCTCTAGCCCCTCCTACCCGGAGTCTCCTCTAGCCCCTCCTACCCGGAGTCTCCTCTAGCCCCTCCTACCCGGAGTCTCCTCTAGCCCCTCCTACCCGGAGTCTCCTCTAGCCCCTCCTACCCGGAGTCTCCTCTAGCCCCTCCTACCCGGAGTCTCCTCTAGCCCCTCCTACCCGGAGTCTCCTCTAGCCCCTCCTACCCGGAGTCTCCTCTAGCCCCTCCTACCCGGAGTCTCCTCTAGCCCCTCCTACCCGGAGTCTCCTCTAGGCCCTCCTACCTCGAGTCTCCTCTAGGCCCTCCTACCTCGAGTCTCCTCTAGCCCCTCCTACCCTGAGTCTCCTCTAGCCCCTCCTACCCATGTCAGTTCTCTTGGTGTTTGCCTCTTGCACAACATCGACCTCATAACAAATGAGTGGACCCTGCAACAATATCATGTCAACGATGGCTGCCTCTCAAAGTCCTGTAAATGTCAGTAATATTTTCCCTAAAACTGTTTCAGACTCGGAGACCATTGACCGTCAGCGCTCCAGAGCCAGGAACAGTGAAGGAGGAGAGGTCCCTCAGAAGTACTTTGTGGTCACCAACAATCAGCTTCTCAGAGTCAAGTACCTGCTAGTATACTCTCAGAGAAGACACCTGTCCAGGTTAGTACCTGCTAGTATACTCTCTGAGAAGACACCTGTCCAGGTTAGTACCTGCTAGTGGACTCTCAGAGAAGACGGCTGTAGCTTCCCTAACTCGGATCGGACCGGGTATGGATCCAACTAGGTCCTCGGGTCCATTTGGAACGGGTTTCTATATTTAAAAAATCAATCACTCAAGCAGATGTCACAAAGTGCGATACAGAAAACCAGCCTAAAACCCCAAACAGCAAGCAATGTAGATGTAGAAGCACGGTGGCTTGGAAAAACTCCCTGGAAAGGCCAGAACCTAGGAAGAAACCTAGAGAGGAACCAGGCTCTGAGGGGTGGCCAGTCCTCTTCTGGCTGTGCTGGGTGGAGATTATAACAGAACATGGCCAAGATGTTCAAATGTTCATAGATGACCAGCAGGGTCAAATAATAAATGTAATGCATATGGGATCCGGATCCATTTGGGAACAGACCTGTGAAGGCTTCTGCTGTTAACAGTATGGAGATAGTTGTATTATCTTTGCTGCCCTCTATTGGTGTTGTGGTGAGTTGCCAGTACATTAGTAGAACTGATAAACATTTCAACAGGATGACAGTTCTGTCACTGCATCAGATTTTCTCAGATAGGATCATTTGACTTCTGTTGTGATTTTAGACCTTTTTAGATTTAACTTGTGTGACGTGATTGTAATGTGATTTTTGTGATGTGTTTCCAGACATTCCCGGGGCAGGTCGTGGTTGGTCAGACATCACTTTGCCATCATGATGAGTCTATATCTGCTGCTACTCATCTTCATCGGTGCCTTCAACTCCACCACATTCCTCTCCTTCTGGAACAGGCTTTTCCGGTGACGTCACAATCGCAAGAGGGTCTCGTCCGGTGACGTCACAATCACAAGACGGTCTCGTCCGGTGACATCACAATCGCAGGACCACACTCTTCTGGTGACGTCACAATGAAATCACCGGACCTCACTAATCACAGGACATGGTCTTCCGTTGATATCACACGAGTCTCTGGTGCTTTCCCACTGCAAACCCGGTTGGTCCAACCTGAGGCTATCTATAGGCTTAAACCCCGGTGTTTCCTGGGGAAATTGCTTCTCCTTTCCATCCCGAGGGCTGACATTAAGGACTTGGGAAGAGCAGTGTGTCAAGTTCAACATCTGAATATTCAAACCGTTTCTTATGAGAAGGAATAGTTCATATATACATGGACCATTCTTGTCATTCATAGTGCCTTCCCTAACAGAGAGAGAGAGAGACAATCAGACAGATGGGAAAATAGGACATCCATATTATTCACTTAACACCATTTCCCTTTAGTCTCTTTCCTGTCTTCCACCTCTTTGTATGTACAGTCTACATGGTTATTACCACCACTGGTTATAACACCCTGAGGCTGTTTCCACATGGTTATTACCACCGCTGGTTATAACACCCTAAGGCTGCTACCATATGGTTATTACCACCACTGGTTATAACACCCTAAGGCTGCTACCATATGGTTATTACCACTGCTGCTTATGTAAGTCACACAATATCTCAGACAGCACGTGGCCGATTTTGACGAAACTTGGCTGAATGATGCATCTTGCCATAAAGATCCAGAATTTTACAAAATTCCACTGATTGGCCAGATGGTGGCGCTATAACAAGAGATTGAAAATGCTGACCGAAAGGTCATGCCCGTCACCCTGTTTGACCTAAAGCCATGAAATTCGGTCCCTCTCCTCACAAGGAGCAGATTTGCCTCAGGGACTCATAAGCAATGTTCCCTCTAATCTGCGTGCGGGCGCGCAGTAGCCCTGAGACTGCCGCATGACTCAGCCCTTACTCTACACAGACCGGTGCGGCATAACCAATAAGAGCTGGAGTAGGCCCTATATGCAAATACACCATTGCCATATATGGATCTGTGCCATTTTACTTTGAACTGGACTGTGTTTACAGCATGAGCGGTCATGAGTACCTGTGCTTGTTTTGAGATCGAAGCGAAAGCTGCATGTAGCCACGTGTGCAGATTTTGTTCATATTCTTTGCTAGGTTGAGTTATTTGCCCAGTTATAGATACTTTATAGTCAGCAATAGGGGAGTGATTTGCTTCTTACAAGAGCACAAAACATGTACATTTCTAGACATCTTTTTTTTTTTTTTATACGCAAGTAAGGTAAAGAAATTATTCCTTTTCTTAAAGGGGCAGTGTTGTATTTTGAGCCGGGCTTGAATAAGCTAAGTAGCCAATAGGCAGAGAGTAGCATAATTTGTCTGATTATCTGTAATAATGGTATGAGAATAATAATAATAATCAATTTTATTTTGTAAAGTGGTTTATTTCATCAAACACATTTTCAGTCACCTTGTCTGAAGGACAAGTTGATAAACAGGTTAATGTTTAAGCCCTGCATGTTTAAAAAAATATATATATATAGTTTCATAGAATGTAGGCTCACATTGAACACTACACATTGGCTGCTACTGTTAATGATAGAACAGCTGTTTCCATGTTAAAATGTTATGGGATACATTTTCTCCATTGTTTTTGATGGTAGGCCACTCTGGTAGGCCTACATTATAATCAAATAGCCACAGTCGCCTCCACTTAACTGTAACTTAAAGCGGGTACAGCCTCAGTGTTCACAGTAAATTCGCTCTGGAAGTTGCACAGATATTTCACAACGTTGAAGTTTGTGCTCAGCAGACCTAAAAATGTGCTCAGTGCCAGAACAAAAATGTTCCCACCTAATGAGCATTGCTCATTAGGTGGGATGGGACGTTAAACGGGTGTCCTGACTCTCTGAGGTCATTAAAGATCCCGTGGCACTTATCGTAAGAGTAGGGGTGTTAACCCCGGTGTCCTGGCTAAATTCCCAATCTGGCCCTCAAACCATTACGGTCACCTAGTAATCACCAGTTTACAATTGGCTCATTCATCCCCCTCCTCTCCCCTGTAACTATTCCCCAGGTCGTTGCTGCAAATGAGAATGTGTTCTCAGTCAACTTACCTGGTAAAATAAAGGATAAATAAAAATAAAAGGTCCACAATGATGAATTTTACTGCATTTAGAATTTTGTGAGAAACACAAACGCTACTCTTCTGTCACCGAATGCCTGATCTGCACATGTGGCATCTATGGACAAAGGTCTCTCAACACAGTATTTTCCAGACTAGTACAGTACCTAAAACAACATGGCCGCTATTGACCAATAAACATTCAGGTGGGTGTGGTCTGGCACATAAAATGCATATAAATCAGTCAAGGATATTGGTATTGTAATACAATGTGGTACACGTGTTGCAAACACTGTCAAGACTCAACATATTGCGAGAACATTCATAACGACCTCTAGGTGGCGCTATAACAGGCACATGTTTTTATATCTCTTGATTCGTTTGACTCGGTGATTCAAATCTGGCACACTGTCTAGCTAAACCCCACGTGATATCTCAGACACCACTTGATGGAACTTAATGATTGGTTAATGACACATGTTACCATAGAGATCCGGCATTTACAAAATGCCACTGATTGGCCCAAGGAGAGATCTGTATCATTCGTGTGGGATGACATGTTTACTTTTGCCTTGTTACCACTACTGTGGTTATAACATCCTAAGGCTGTTTCCACATGGTTATTATCACCGCCATGGTTATAACACACTAAGGCTGTTTCCACATGGTTATTACCACCACTATGGTTATTACCACCACCATGGTTATAACACACTAAGGCTGTTTCCACATGGTTATTACCACCACTATGGTTATTACCACTGCTATGGTTATAACACCCTGAGGCTGTTTCCACATGGTTATTACCACCGCTATGGTTATAACACCCTAAGGCTGTTTCCACATGGTTATTACCACCGCTATGGTTATAACATCCTAAGGCTGTTTCCACATGGTTATTACCACCACTATGGTTATTACCACCACTGGTTATAACACCCTGAGGCTGTTTCCACATGGTTATTACCACTGCTATGGTTATAACATCCTAAGGCTGTTTCCACATGGTTATTATCACCGCCATGGTTATAACACACTAAGGCTGTTTCCACATGGTTATTACCACCACTGGTTATAACACCCTAAGGCTGTTTCCACATGGTTATTACCACCGCTATGGTTATAACATCCTAAGGCTGTTTCCACATGGTTATTACCACCACTATGGTTATTACCACCACTGGTTATAACACCCTGAGGCTGTTTCCACATGGTTATTACCACTGCTATGGTTATAACATCCTAAGGCTGTTTCCACATGGTTATTACCACCGCTATGGTTATAACATCCTAAGGCTGTTTCCACATGGTTATTACCACCGCTATGGTTATTACCACCACTGGTTATAACACCCTAAGGCTGTCTCCACATGGTTATTACCACTGCTATGGTTATTACCACCACTATGGTTATAACACCCTAAGGCTGTTTCCACATGGTTATTACCACTGCTATGGTTATTACCACCACTGGTTATAACACCCTAAGGCTGTTTCCACATGGTTATTACCACTGCTATGGTTATTACCACCACTGGTTATAACACCCTAAGGCTGTTTCCACATGGTTATTACCACCACTATGGTTATAACACCCTAAGGCTGTTTCCACATGGTTATTACCACTGCTATGGTTATTACCACCACTGGTTATAACACCCTAAGGCTGTTTCCACATGGTTATTACCACTGCTATGGTTATAACACCCTAAGGCTGTTTCCACATGGTTATTACCACTGCTATGGTTATAACACCCTAAGGCTGTTTCCACATGGTTATTATCACCACTATGGTCATAACACCCTAAGGCTGTTTCCACATGGTTATTACCACCGCTATGGTTATTACCACCACTGGTTATAACACCCTAAGGCTGTTTCCACATGGTTATTACCACTGCTATGGTTATAACACCCTAAGGCTGTTTCCACATGGTTATTATCACCACTATGGTCATAACACCCTAAGGCTGTTTCCACATGGTTATTACCACCGCTATGGTTATTACCACCGCTATGGTTATAACACCCTAAGGCTGTTTCCACATGGTTATTACCACCGCTATGGTTATTATCACCACCATGGTTATAACACCCTAAGGCTGTTTCCACATGGTTATTACCACCGCTATGGTTATTACCACCGCTATGGTTATTACCACCACTATGGTTATAACACCCTAAGGCTGTTTCCACATGGTTATTACCACCACTATGGTTATTACCACTGCTATGGTTATAACACCCTAAGGCTGTTTCCACATGGTTATTACCACCGCTATGGTTATAACACCATAAGGCTGTTTCCACATGGTGGCTGTTTCCTGTGTGGATAAGCACTGTCCTTACAACCAAATGGATATTTAATGTCACTAACAAACAGGTTTGGGGTCAATTCCATCTCAATTTCTGTCAAATCAGGAAGTACACTGAAACTCCAAATATCAATGAGTGAGAAAGTTACACGTGCATAAAGATCAAGCCCCAAAAACATGCTCTCACCGTTAACAATATTCATGATTCATTCACGATTATCCGTAATCATGGCGGCATCCAACTTTTAATGTTGAAGTGTTCAGAAACTTGTTTAGAAAATAAATGACTATTGGGCACAACATAACCCGAAACACAACCAAAATAAACTGCAAATGCATCCAACAGGTTTGTAGAGTCACACGCTTGATGTAGTCATTACATGCAGGACTGTGGGACCAAAAACTAAACATTTGACTAAATTTAATACACTTTAAGTGAATTTGTTCAAATACTTATGAAACCTTCAAATAGGGGGACTAGATAAATAGTGCTTTCATTTTTAAACGATAAAATAGATATGAAAATACCATCCAATAAAAGGTGACATTTTGTACTGTCGCCTCCTATAAAACATTTTGATTTCAAATATAAAGTTTCCGGTTTGTAGTGTTATTGGTCTGTTTTACTAATCTTTTTCTCCCAGATTGTAACTTTATTATGGGCTGTCTGTCGGTGGGAATGCTTTATGACACCTGATACCCCGAAGGCCCATTCTTATGTGTTTACTATTAGTCAATAACAACAGGAAGCCGATGGGCTTTAGAACAGTGACGTCTGCCATACACAAACTACTCAATGTAAATGAAGTCACTGCTTGGTCAGTCCCTGTCCAGATCAAAGATGGGCTCTGTCCCTGACAATGTTCTTGAAAATACAAGGAATTGGATTGAAGAAAAAAAATTGTTTAGTAAGGATGGAATTATGTAAATAAACATGTTTTTTGAGTCATAGTATATGTAAATCTGTAGTGCAATCCTGTATCAATATTTTACTTACAAACTGAAAACATTTAGCAAATGGTCAGTTTGCAAAATGCAATTTGTAGTTTAGCATTTTATGATGTTAAACAATTTCAATTCTTAACGGATATTTTAATCAAGAAATATCCCTCTCGAACCAGATTCATTAAAACATTTGCATTAGAACATTAGTTGTTTCCAGAAGAAAGTTAATAGCTGCCAAAAAGTGATTTGCATTGTTGTTATCTGCCAATTAGATACCATTATTTTAATCTCCTCTCAACCTTTTATAAGTATAATTTCTCTTGTTTTCCATCTGGAAAATAACAGCTATTAAGTTGTCATTTTGCCCTGAACATCCAAACATAACGGTGGACAATAGATATTATGCTTTCAGACAGGCTGTGTCCTGCAAAACTCTGCTTTATCTGGGAGATATTGAATCTGTTTTACTAGTAACTTTTAGAATTCTAATTGAATGGAGAAGCAGCCTAAAGCCTCTTGATTTTTATCACCTTAGTTTTATCTCGTGTGAAGTTTCAGAAGCATGTGATTGTAACTGAGATATCCAAGATGTCTGTGTATTGACCGAATGAAGACAGAAATTATTTTTACAAATATAAACCAGGCATCAGAAGGACGTTCAGAGAACAACCAGCCGATTGTTGGACCAGGCTGTATTCTCACTTTCTACTGGTTCTGTTATGATGGGTTCATAAAGACTGTTATTCAGGAACTGCCAGGTGTAGCAGACTGTCTCAGAGGAGAGTACCACTTTGCAGGTGTAGCAGACTGTCTCAGAGGAGAGTACCACTTTGCAGGTGTAACAGACTGTCTCAGAGGAGAGTACCACTTTGCAGGTGTAGCAGACTGTCTCAGAGGGACACTGCTTAATCTAGAGGGGATGTGAGGATTGTTCTGTCTTCACCTGTTCACCCCTTACCCTCAGCCTTATTGGTCAATCATCAATTACAATGCAGCAAGTGCTCAGATGGATTGGATACTTGGGATGTATGCTATTAGTCTTACAAAAAAAAAAAAACTTTTAGAAAGTGATTTGCATGGACAAACTTGTTTGCGCATAATAGCAATTGAGAGATATAATTACAGTGTCCTTCACTTTATATACATGTACCTGCCATTAGCATGAGGTTAATAGATTAGCAATGTAGCATACAGCAGCCATTTTGTTCCACTATATGGAATATGTAAAGACACTTTATAATCTACAAAATACTATTTGTTTATTCACAAAAAAATAAAGATTCATATCACAGTGTACACAGGCGATGTGTATAACACACAAAAAAAAATGTAATTATTGTCAAGTTTTTCAGATGGTGTATTTGAAAGTAGCTGCCGTTCAGTATCTGGGGGTACGGAAAAGGGGGTTTTCAGAGGCAAAACATCAGTTCTCTGCATTAGGACAGCCAGGCACCAAGCACCCACAATACCCCTCTGTATTACGCTGTTGAGGAAAGAGAGAGAAGAAGAAAGGAAACATTTATTAGTCTGTCCAATGTCTGAAACTATCGACAAAAAAAATCTCTATATTTTTATTCAATCATTTTAAAGTTGTCTGTTATGACAAAAAATGTTTTGGTACCCTTCCCCATTTACCACAGCTGGACTCCAATCAAGTTGTAGAAACATCTGAAGGATGATCAATGGAAACAGGATGCACTTGAGCTCAATTTCGAGTCTCACAGCAAAGGGTCTGAATGCTTATGTTGAATTTTTTTTATACATTTGCAAACATTTCTACAAAAACAGTTTTTGCTTTGACATTATGGAGTATTGTGTATAGATTGATGAGGATTTTTATTTTATACATTTTAGAATAAGGCTGTAACGTAATAAAATGTGGGAAAAGTCTGAATACTTTCTGTATGTATAGGGGTGATGTGACTAGGCATCAGGATATATGATAAACAGAGTAGCAGCAGCTTGTAAGTGAGCAGGTGTGTAGAGTCAGTATAAATGCAGGTGTGTAGAGTCAGTATAATTATAGGTGTGTAGAGTCAGTATAAATGCAGGTGTGTAGTCAGTATAAATGCAGGTGTGTAGAATCAGTATAAATGCAGGTGTGTAGAGTCAGTATAAATACAGGTCTTTAGAATCAGTATAAATGCAGGTGTGTAGAGTCAGTATAAATACAGGTGTGTAGAGTCAGTATAAATGCAGGTGTGTAGAGTCAGTATAAATGCAGGTGTGTAGTCAGTATAAATGCAGGTGTGTAGAGTCAGTATAAATGCAGGTGTGTAGAGTCAGTATAAATGCAGGTGTGTAGAGTCAGTATAAATGCAGGTGTGTAGTCAGTATAAATGCAGGTGTGTAGAGTCAGTATAAATGCAGGTGTGTAGAGTCAGTATAAATACAGGTGTGTAGAGTCAGTATAAATACAGGTGTGTAGAGTCAGTATAAATACAGGTGTGTAGAGTCAGTATAAATACAGGTGTGTAGAGTCAGTATAATTATAGGTGTGTAGAGCAGTGGTCACCAACCTTTGAGTCAAAATGCAAGCCGAGATCTACCACTCTGATTTTTTATTAATTAGGGCTAGGCGTCCCGCTAGCGGGAAAACTTCCGGTGAAACTGGAGGGCACGCAATTCAAATAAATAATCATAAAAATTATGGATATTAAACATTTGGGTACATACAAGTGTCTTATATCGGTTGAAAGCTTAAATTCTTCTTAATCTAACTGCACGGTCTGATTTACAGTAGCTATTACATTGAAAGCATGCCATGCGATTGTTTGAGGACGGCGCCCCACATCACAATATTTTTCCACCAGCACAGGTTTCATAAATTCACAAATAGTGATTAAATATTCACTTTTTGGAAAGTCTTCCTCTGATTTGTCATCCAAAGGGTCCCAGCTATAACATTTAGTGTCGTTTTGTTAAATAAAATCCTTCTTTATATCCCAAAAAGTCTGTTTAGTTGGCGCCATCGATTTGAGTAATCCACTCTTTCAACATGCAGAGAAAGGAATTTGAAAATCTGCCCCTAAACTTTGTTTCAACAAGTCAAAATACGTTTCTATTTACATCTCAGATACCATAAAATGTAATCAAACTATAATATTTCTTGCGGAAAGTAGTATGTTCAATAGGAAACCAATTTTAGCAGGTGCGTCTTGTCTTGAGAAAAAAAGGGCCTAGCCCTAAGTAGTGACTTAAAAAATGTAAGCCTATTTGGAATTTTTTTTCCAATTATATTTCAAAATTTGAGGTAGGCTATATGATCACACCGGTAATAGATCCATTGTTGTATTACTTGTGAGGCACAGCTGAGTGAGCATGCATTTAAATAATTCGCTTTTTATTTTACTGGGCTGATGGTGCCTGCATATGATGGTCAGTCTCAGCAGAGAGCAGCAGACTGATGGTCAGTCTCAGCAGAGGGAGAGAGCAGCAGACTGAGGGTCCGTCTCAGCGGAGCAGCAGACTGATGGTCAGTCTCAGCAGAGAGCAGCACACTGAGGGTCCGTCTCAGCGGAGGGAGAGAGCAGCAGACTGAGGGTCCGTCTCAGCAGAGGGAGAGAGCAGCAGACTGAGGGGTCCGTCTCAGCGGAGGGAGAGAGCAGCAGACTGAGTGTCCGTCTCAGCGGAGGGAGAGAGCAGCAGACTGAGGGTTCGTCTCAGCAGAGGGAGAGAGAGCAGCAGACTGAGGGTCCGTCTCAGCGGAGGGAGAGAGCAGCAGACTGAGGGTCAGTCTCAGCGGAGGGAGAGAGCAGCAGACTGAGGGTCCGTCTCGGCAGAGGCAGAGAGCAGCAGACTGAGGGTCCGTCTCGGCAGAGGGCAGCAGACTGAGGGTCCGTCTCGGCAGAGGCAGAGAGCAGCAGACTGAGGGTCCGTCTCAGTGGAGGGAGAGAGCAGCAGACTGAGGGTCCGTCTCTCTACATCCTCCACTCTCCCTTTCCTCCACTGACACTGACCAAAAGGGGACACCGTCTTTCAGCTGATGGCGAAACTCGAGTCGCAACGCATTACTTCTGCCTTATGCACAAATTCATGTTGTTACTCCTATGAACAGAGAAAGTGAAATATTTCTTAATATTAAAAAGACAAAAGCCGCTAACAATAACAACAACGCAAGCCTAGATACACGTCTCCTCCTCCTTCATTACTGCTGCACTGCTTGATGTAGCGCTGAGTGGAAATAGGAAGAACGCGCATTTTATGTGTTATAAAAGTGTTGAATACAAAGTGTTGACAGTGCTGAGTAAGACCTTAAACATGAACTCACGCATAAAAACAGCAGCTCTTTCTCTATTCATGGTTTTAAACGTTTTGAAATCTCACAGTATCAATTTTGCCGTATCTTTTTTTATTGCCTGCTACGTTACTGCAGACTCGGTAAACTGAGCATTGTGATTGGCCAGTGGTGCATAGTGCACTTGATTTCCTCTCCAGGCCCACCGGGAGGTCAGAGTTTGTACCTTCAGACACGTGAAAAGGCAACAGTTTGCCTACCCGGCGCGCAGGGCAGCTGAATTGGCTGCACCTACCACCAACAGCCCGAGACGTAATTTAAAAAAAAATAGGAACAAGACTTTATCGTTGTTTTTTTTACAGAAATGTTTGACGATCGACTAGAAATGCCTAGGAGGCCTAGAATGATTGTTGCTTCAACTCAGTGGAAGTGATTATACTGGGTTCTCAGCGTAGCAGTGCTGCTCTAGGATCAGTTTAGCCTTTTCTGATCATAATGAATAAGAAGAGGGCACCTGATCCTAGATCAGCATATCTACTCAGACGCTTTGTGAACACAGGCCCAGGATGAAATGGTCAGCGCCGTGTTTTCTAATTGACACGGAGTACCCTACGGCTATTAGTTGAAATGCTACATAACAGATTATTTTCAGCACCATCATTTCTCCATTAAAATACACTAACAGTTAAGATTATGGTTACATCATATTCATTTCAGCAGTATATGGGCCTATGTTCACACATTGACTTGTGTGGCTTCAATACTTCCTAGCCTTAAATTACTTTATAGTAACATTTTGTATTATTTTCCTAGAAAATTAAAATATTGCAGGGGGAAGGATGTTCAGGGCAATATTACCCTCCTTACTACTAGAAGTAATCAATCTTTAGACATGCTTTGAGGGGGCTGGGTGGAGCAGAGCGGAGGGGGAATGGGGACAGACAGCCTACTAAATGCCACCCTATCCCCTATATAAGGGTTCTACATAGGGAACAGGGTGTCGTTTGATACACAGCACTCGGTTGATGTCACGTCACATGAAGTCCTCGTAGTCTTGTACGTAACCTCCATCGAACTCGCCGTAGTCCGCTAGGTCATCCTTCATCTTGGACTTCATCCCTCCGGCAGGAACCACGCCTTTCTTTTTCTTCTTTCCTTTATTCAGCTGCTGTTGGAAACAAAGAGGGATGATTAGTATTGACCTTTATTCAGCTGCTGTTGGAAACAAAGAGGGATGATTAGTATTGTCCTTTATTCAGCTGCTGTTGGAAACAAAGAGGGATGATTAGTATTGTCCTTTATTCAGCTGCTGTTGGAAACAAAGAGGGATGATTAGTATTGACCTTTATTCAGCTGCTGTTGGAAACAAAGAGGGATGATTAGTATTGTCCTTTATTCAGCTGCTGTTGGAAACAAAGAGGGATGATTAGTATTGTCCTTTATTCAGCTGCCGTTGGAAACAAAGAGGGATGATTAGTATTGTCCTTTATTCAGCTGCTGTTGGAAACAAAGAGGGATGATTAGTATTGTCCTTTATTCAGCTGCTGTTGGAAACAAAGAGGGATGATTAGTATTGTCCTTTATTCAGCTGCTGTTGGAAACAAAGAGGGATGATTAGTATTGTCCTTTATTCAGCTGCTGTTGGAAACAAAGAGGGATGATTAGTATTGTCCTTTATTCAGCTGCTGTTGGAAACAAAGAGGGATGATTAGTATTGTCTTATGACAGTAATGAATTTGATCATAATTTCCATTAGGGCACCCAACTCCAGGTAGTACTGTTCCAGTCTGTTTTCTTCCGTTTGATGCCTAAAGAACATGACCCGGACAAGACTGAATACCGGTCTAAGTAGACCATGTGTACTGGTGATAAATGTCAATACTTGTCGGTCATTTAAATTAAATAAACCACTAACCTTTTCCTGTTTCTGTTTTTCACTTAGTAAAAGACTGTGAGGGAGTTGCTGACTCTTTTCAAGTCCTCCACCTCCACTGTAACATAAGAGGTGCACAGTTAAAACATTATTTCATACAATACAGGGACATAATACAGGCCCCACTGACCGTTGAGATGCATGGCCAATAACATTGGTTACTTTTTAAACGGTATATTATTAAATCAATACTTACGTGAGAGACAGAGGTCTCGAAACAAGGACTCTAGGAAGCCGGAATAGTGTATGGAACTCTCAAAAGGGGATATCTTGTCTTTTAACAACTTTTCAAACTCTGTGAACTCATCTTTAGAAGACGGGCTTATAGCATCAATTCCTTTGACGTTGTTGACACCTGATTTGAGAAGGTAAAATGATTTGAGCACCATGATATTGTAGCGACCCGCACAGACAGCTGTGTGTTATGTGTTAGGCTAGTAGGTGGTTGTGTTGGACTGACCAGTACCCAGTGTTCTCGGGATCCGACATGCCAATCAACCTGCTATCTGCCAATCACGGGAATGCCTGGAATGTTCTGATGCCGGGTTGGCGGAGTGGCGTGGAGGGGGGTTGGGCAGGGGGTGGAGCATTGGAAGTTAAGACCAGGTTCAGCCTTTGTTCTCTCTCTTATGTCTGGCCTTCACAAGAGAAGGTCACGGTTGGCTTGTGGGTTATCTTTCATTTATTTGGCGTGGGCTACGGCCAAACAGTAGCCTGTGTAAAGTTGGGTTAATAAACCGTCAATTCGTAAACTCAAACTTCTGTCTGGACAATTGTTCCTTTATGATCTAGTCAGGTCATTACATTGGTGTCAGAAGTAAAAACGTTGATAAAAGTTAGCCAGCTAGCTAGCTAGCATGTGAACTTCCACTTCTGTGGCTAGCTACCGTAGGTGAGAACGGGGTTGAAAATGCTTCGAGGGAATCCGAAAGTGAAGGTGGAGGTAGGGGACGATTATGGCCAAGGAGGTGCGTGTGAATGGACGTCGGAGGATCTGGCTGAGGAGATCGCTAGGGCGTCGGAGCCCAGAGGCCGCTTGAGGGAGGACGTTAGAGTGATGGCGGCTGAAGCGGGCACGAGCGCTTCGTCGACTGTGCTTCGCGCGGATTCTGGTGGGCGGACCGAAGGGGTGACGTCGACGCGGCGGGACGAGGAATCTGGGGCTCAGGATGTAAACAAACATGGCGGCGCCCAGTTCCCGGCTGCGTCCGTAGCTGTTAAGACCCCGAAGTATTCCGGTAAGGCAGATTGGGAAGCTTTTCATGCTCAGTTTGAAATGTTAGCTCGTTTTAGGGGGTGGTCGAATGAAGATAGGGCACTGCAGTTGGCTTTATGCCTCACGGATGATGCTCTGGCCTGTTTGATATTGATTAGCCCCGAGTACAGACGTGATTATGGTGCTTTAGTGGGAGCACTGAGGAGGCGCAGGAGGATGGACAGTGTGTACAGCCCGGGCTACTGCGCTCCGAACTGAGTAATAGACGCAGGCAGCCTGGAGAGCCTCTACGGGTGCTAGCTAATGACATTGAGAGCCTCTCTCGGCGGGCATATGTTCACATGCCCCCCTCCGTGCAGAGCGAGCTAGCACGGGACCAGTTCATACAGGCGCTCTCTCCTACGGAGTTGCGCATACAGACCCAGCTGGCTCATCCTGAGTCATTGTAGGTAGCCTTGGAGATGGCTTTGGAGAGGGAGCTGGTGTGGGCTGGGGCTTTGGTGGGGGTGCAGGGAGACAGACCCTCTGTGCGAGCTGGGGGGGCAGAGCAGCCCGGAGCTGGAAAAGCCTGCATGGGTGGCTGAAATGACAGAACTCATTCGTGCTGTGTCACTACAGGCGGCACGAAACACACGCCCTGGTCCCAGGGTCTGCTGGGGTTGTGGCCAGCCAGGCCATCTGCGCCGGGATTGCCCCATGTCCCCCAGAGCTCAGGGAATGGCTCGGGGTCCGCATAGACCGGGTAGTGTGGACCCCTGGTTTTCTATCCCAACCACCATCTTCTTCAGGAGGAGCCCACCGGCACAGACGGGGAAGGCTCCACTTCCCCCAGAAGCAGACGAGGGCAAGCGGATGGCGCCTGTTGTTGTGGTGGGCCGGACCTGTGTTGGGGACTTTTGTCATGTCACTGTGGAGGGGGTACCCTGCTCTGCCCAGGTGGACACTGGGTCCACAGTAACCCTGGTGAGACCAGATATTGTGCCAGGTTAGACTCAGAGCAGCTGGTGAATGCAGGTGTGAGGCAGAAGAGGAACTATGATGTGCACACCCGGGAAAGGCACTTTGTGGCTGGGGAGCTGGTCTGGGTCTACAGCCCCCTAAGGAAAAAAGGCAGATGCGCCAAGTTGGACAGTCACTGGGTGGGACCCTGCAGCGTCCTGGAGAGGGTAGGGGAGGTTGTTTACCAGGTGCAGCTTCCTCCCAGGGGGAGAAAGGTGGCACTGCACCGGGACAGGTTAGCCCCATACAGATGGGCCTCTTCTCCCCAAACCCCAGGGACCCCCACAATTCCCCTTTCTGGCACTGACATTCTCCAGACAGCCCACTCCCCCTGTCTCTCTCCCTGTGTCACCGCGTGGTTCCCCAGAGCCACGGACTGTATTACCCGTTCCCGCTTCCTTGTCCCCCATATCCTTCATCCCCTGGTTCCCAGGTGCACTCTGCGACCATCACGGCCACGCAGGCAAAGGAGACCTCCAGGTCGCTTCAGAGACTTTGTTTGTTCCCTCGGGGACGAGGGACTTTGTGGTGGGGGGGCTGTGTAGCGACCCGCACAGACAGCTGTGTGTTATGTGTTAGGCTATTAGTTGGTTGTGTTGTACTTACCAGTACCCAGTGTTCGAGGGGTCTGACATGCCAATCAACCTGCTATCTGCCAATCACGGGAATGCCTGGAATGTTCTGATGCCGGGCATCGTGGCGGTTGGCGGAGTGGCGTGGAGGGGGGTTGGGCAGGGGGTGGAGCATTGGAAGTTAAGACCAGGTTTAACCTTTGTTCTCTCTCTTATGTCTGGCCTTCACAAGAGAAGGTCACGGTTGGCTTGTGGGTTATCTTTCATTTATTTGGCGTGGGCTACGGCCAAACAGTAGCCTGTGTAAAGTTGGGATAATAAACCGTCAATTCGTCAACTCAAACCTCTGTCTGGACAATTGTTCCTTTATGATCTAGTCAGGTCATTACAATATGAAGCTTTCCACAGGTAACTGGTGTTGACAATGTCTAAAACTCTTGATACTTAAACCAGACATTTTGCAATATAAATCTCAGATTCTCTGTAAAGCTTCCTATTAATCTGTAATACGTGTAGACTGTCAGCCTTAAATATTTATCATTCAAAATACACTACACGACCAAAAGTATGTGGACACCTGCTCGTTGAACATCTCATTCCAAAATCATGGGCATTAATATGGAGTTGGTCCCCCCTTTGCTGCTATAACAGCCTCCACTCTTCTGGGAAGGCATTAATATGGAGTTGGTCCCCCCCTTTGCTGCTATAACAGCCTCCACTCTTCTGGGAAGGCATTAATATGGAGTTGGTCCCCCCTTTGCTGCTATAACAGCCTCCACTCTTCTGGGAAGGCATTAATATGGAGTTGGTCCCCCCTTTGCTGCTATAACAGCCTCCACTCTTCTGGGAAGGCTTTCCACAAGATGTTGGAACATTGCTGTGGGGGACTTGCTTCCATTCAGCCACAAGAGCATTAGTGAGGTCGGGCACTGATGTTGGGCGATTAGTAGTGTGTCTAATGCAGTGGGCATCATTGACCCCGGTCATGGACCCCCTTCTTCTACGCTGCTGCTACTCTCTGTTTCTGATTTATGCATAGTCACTTTAACTCTACCTACATGTACATATTACCTCAACTAACCGGTGCCCCCGCACATTGACTCTGTGCCGGTACTCCCTGTATATAGCCTCACTATTGTTATTTTACTGCTGCTGTTTAATTAGGCTAGGTTGTAGCAACCTCATGATGGGTATAGTGAACATTTTACTATGATGTAGTAGCCTAAACCTAACTTTCAGAATGAATCAAACCAGTGTAGTTTTAATTCATCAATATACAGTATTTTGTGTGTAAATAGCATTTTATGTGCATGATATGAATGAAGTTTGTTGTAGTGACTGAGTAAGCCTAATTGTAATAGTATGCCTCAACAGTGTCATGTTTGCAAAAGTTTATTGTGCTGAGCACACATTTAGGCAGCCAGGACCACAGGCCGGGACCACTCCGTAGGCCGCACTGTCGGTCTAGCTCTCACTGCAGTCCAGTGCCATGGACATCTTTGAAGTCGGGCCTCTAGTAATTTAGGAGGGCAACTTTATAAAGGCCTCCTCACAATGGCCTTATCATAAAAGGCTCTACAGACAGATTTAAAATATATATAGGCTATTTTTATTTCATACATTATTTGCGTTGATGTACAATGTAATGAAGTCAAATGGTTCAACATTCAAGTGTATTTTATTGACCACATAGAACAGCTTGGACAAGGCGACGGTCGGTGGAAGTCTGGCGCCACCAAGTGGACAATTATTTTAGTTCCCTTGTGGCATCAACGCTTCCTGAGCGATTTTGTTAAAGATCAAATGTTATGTCAATATTATTATGTGCAAATTGTTTCTCCCACCCGTATTTAATAGACTATTATTCCAATTTAGCTGTAAATCTGGTTTTAACTCAATAAGGATTTGTCTAGTTTCCGATTGGAGGGTTGATGACCGCGTGACTTTGTATCCTACCAATGTGTTACTTTGTATCAGTGAAAAGTGTCTTTTCCGGACGTTGATCAAATCCCGATCTATGCCACCATTTTTTAACAGCATCATAATGTTTGATATTTGATGTAAAGTTTACAGAGCTCATTTTGCTGTAAGCGTTTCCGGATTTGACGTGTCTGAGAACGGCACCTTCCTCCCGAAAGCATTGCGGTATCGCTTCTCGGCCTTTTGGCTAAGATCAAGTGTAGTATACACAAATGTCACATTTTAATCAAATTCTGGCTGTCAGTACCGTTAAGGTTCATGGTGGAATGGGATAATAGTAAGCCAAAAGCTGAAATTGTCCCATTACATTTTAAGAAAATAGTGGAATGGGCAAAGAAAACCCCTGTCTGCAAAGTAATAGAAAACGTAATCAACCACAGATTGCTATACGCGAAATTAATAGAAAATTGTAGTCCTAGAGACAGATTACCAATATCGCCTTCCACCTGGCTACGGACACAATTAAAAGGTTTAGACAACAGACTGAAAGATTTTAATTGGCTTGTTTTACACAGACGTCTTCCAGTCCGATCAACATTATATGATCATAATTTGACCCTGAATAAATTTTGTCCCAGGGACAATTGTTTTGCAATTGAAACAATTCCCCATGTTCTATGGGAATGTTCCTTTGCCAAATTAGTTTGGAGAAAAATTAAACAATTTTTTGAGATTTTAAAAAACATTGATTATGAAGGGGTAGCCAAACTTGAACAAAAAAATGTGGAAAGCGTGCAATTATTAGCATTAGTGACTCTGGTGTCCCTTATCAAGACCAAACTTTGGGAGGCCAGATGTGGTGCGGTCAATGACACCCTCAAGTGGTCACCGACGGGATTAGTTGAATTTATAAAACAGGACATTTGGAAAATAATAGAATTCGAAATAGATAAGGGGGGCATTGTATCTGTGAAACAGAAATGGAAAGGGATTTACCCTTCACTGTAAATGTTTTTAGAGCCAATTGAAATGTAGGCTAAGCCTTGTACATATTTGTATACACTGAGGTTTATTCAGAATTCACTTTGGTATATGTATATGTTTGTATTTATAGAATTCTTTGTATTGTTTTTTGGAGATCGTTAGAGGCAAGTTAAACTTGAATGTAATAATACTGGTCAGGTTCTGCAGAACAGCACTTTATTGAGTAGTTTTGCTATTGTTATATTGTTACACTACTTTTGGATACTGTTTTTATGAATCGATGTAATGTAATGCACTGATTTTGTAATTGCATTTTAATGAGAAATGAAAATAAAAAATCTTTTTCCAAAAAAAAATAAAAATAAAAAAATCTGTTCTTATCAGTTTAATATCTGATACGTCCCCTATCTGGGGACCATATATTAAATTGATTTTTGGAATAGGGAGATGGAATAGGGGCTTGCTCCGTCCACTCCACGCATCGACCTGGTATTGCAGTACCTCCAGGAACGGTGCACCCCCTGCCGTTGTAACGAAAAAGCAGACGAAGTCAACTGAATAGATTGAGGATTTCATTTGAACAGAGATCAGGACCTGCTTTCTTTCACAGGTCCCTGGCGGCTTTCCCAGAGCAAATAAGAACATTATTATTTTGGATGTTTAATAGTTGCATTTCCTTTAAAAACAGCTCATGTATATTTTTTGTACATCGTTTTATACACATAAAAAACGTTATAAAAGTATCAAAAAGTATTTGAATTTGTTTCGATATAATTGGGTTGACCACCACTATCTAGGCATCATTGACATAGACCTGCCCAAACGCAATATCCATCATGATTATAATAAAACAACCATCCGGTTGGCTTCGTCTGCTTTTTCTTTACAACGGCAGGGGGTGCACCGTTCCTGGAGGTACTGCAATACCAGGTCGATGCGTGGAGTGGACGGAGCAAGCCCCTATTCCATCTCCCTATTCCAAAAATCAATTTAATATATGGTCCCCAGATAGGGGACGTATCAGATATTAAACTGATAAGAACAGATTTTTTTTTTTTTTTTTTTTGGAAAAATATTTTTTATTTTCATTTCTCATTAAAATACAATTACAAAATCAGTGCATTACATTACATCGATTCATAAAAACAGTATCCAAAAGTAGTGTAACAATATAACAATAAGAACAGATACTACACTTGATCTTAGCCAAAAGGCCGAGAAGCGATACCGCAATGCTTTCGGGAGGAAGGTGCCGTTCTCAGACACGTCAAATCCGGAAACGCTTACAGCAAAATGAGCTCTGTAAACTTTACATCAAATATCAAACATTATGATGCTGTTAAAAAATGGTGGCATAGATCGGGATTTGATCAACGTCCGGAAAAGACACTTTTCACTGATACAAAGTAACACATTGGTAGGATACAAAGTCACGCGGTCATCAACCCTCCAATCGGAAACTAGACAAATCCTTATTGAGTTAAAACCAGATTTACAGCTAAATTGGAATAATAGTCTATCAAATACGGGTGGGAGAAACAATTTGCACATAATAATATTGACATAACATTTGATCTTTAACAAAATCGCTCAGGAAGCGTTGATGCCACAAGGGAACTAAAATAATTGTCCACTTGGTGGCGCCAGACTTCCACCGACCGTCGCCTTGTACAAGCTGTTCTATGTTGTCAATAAAATACACTTGAATGTTGAACCACTTGACTTCAATACATACATCATCAACGCAAAAATAGCCTATGTATTTTTAAATCTGTCTATAGAGACTTGTATGATAAGGCCATTGTGAGGAGGCCTTTATAAAGTTGCCCTCCTAAATTACTAGAGGCCCAACTTCAACGATGTCCATGGCACTGGACTGCAGTGAGAGCTAGACCGACAGCGTGGCCTACGGAGTGGTCCCGGGCCTGTGGTCCTAGCTGCCTAAATGTGTGCTCAGCACAATAAACTTTTGCAAACATGGCACTTTTGAGGAATACTATTACAATTAGGTTTACTCAGTCACTACAACAAACACATCATGCACATAAAACACCATTAGGCCTTTTGGGTTGGAGAGCATCTATCTACTCACGAAATAATGTATATTGATGAATAAAACGTGCACTGGTTTGATTCACACTGAAAGTTGCCATATTGAAGTTCAATCCATGAAATATTGGAATGTGGAGAATAAGTGTCCAACAGTGGTTGAACTATAGTCCAATAAATCTACTTTAATTCTCACTAATCGTGGACTTGTATGGCAGCGGTCCAGTCTTCGTGAACCCGTGCGTCAGGCTCCAGGTTTAACCTGCTACATAGTTCCATAATGATTACAATAGGCTACACGTCCAAAATGATCGCTAAAATAAATGTATGTGGGTATTACTGACGGATGGCTCCAGATCGTTGCTGATACAAATTGTAAAATAAAAGCCTGGTCATATAATCAAAACCTTCTAAAGCGCATGTTTTCAGCTCGGCAGGTTTAGTAGGTTTAGGTTTAGGTTTAGTAGGTTTAGGTTTAGTAGGTTTAGTAGGTTTAGGTTTAGTAGGTTTAGGTTTAGTAGGTTTAGGTTTAGTAGGTTTAGGTTTAGGTTTAGTAGGTTTAGGTTTAGTAGGTTTAGGTTTAGTAGGTTTAGGTTTAGTAGGTTTAGGTTTAGTAGGTTTAGGTTTAGGTTTAGCCCTACAGAAGCCTATAGCTTGGGGCATGTTTTCAGCTCAGCAGGTTTAGTAGGTTTAGGTTTAGGTTTAGGTTTAGCCCTACAGAAGCCTATAAGCTTGGGGCTTCAACTTTCATACACGCGAATTATGATGGCACACAATCAGAATTCTGAATAATGGCACAGCTATGTATAACCTACGTCACTGTGGAAAAATCTATTTAATATATGGTCCCCAGATAGTGGACATATCAGATATTAAACTGATAAGAACAGATTTTTATTTTATTTAGGAAAAATGGTTATTGCCACAGGGTTTCTTAAAATAGCTCATGGTTTTACATAATAATTTGTACACTTTAAAATGACATAATATGCATAAAAAACTGCCTTGAAACATATGTTAAAAGTACATGTTATTAAAACAACCTAAGAAATAAGTACTTTTAAAAATATCCAATCTGTAAAAGCCATTTCAAATGTGCACATATAATTGAAACAAGAGTATACCATTTTAAGACATGTAAAACAGTTTAAAAGTCCCTTCATTAAAAAAGCGGTCTTCTCTCCTTTGTGCAGGAACGGGGTGAAGGGTGGCTGCCGGGACCTTAGATGTTGTGGGTGATACTTTGTCTGGGGTCGAGACTATTTTGTCCATACCACCTCAGGTTTTCCGTGGCTCTCAAGGCCACTGCCTGGTGGGGGGTCTCCACCCGTTTCCCTACCAACAAGTTGTCAGAGGACCACAGTGTGTCTCACCTGAGGGTGAGCCAGAGCTCGGTGGAATCGGCCTTCGGTCCACCCCATACAGCACGAGCTCAGGTGTTGTGTCCTCCCCTGCTGGCGGACACAGGGAGATCAGGGGGCTTCTTTCCACAGGTCCCTGGCTTATTTCACTGCAGTTACTCTTCTCTTCCTTATAGTTGCTTATGTTTGGTATCTGTTTGATATTTATATTGGTGGTACACACACACAGAGAGAGAGAGAGAGAGAGGGTCTGGGAACCCACAACACATTAAACACTCATACAAAACCAAAGTTACACATCAATTAAAAACACGACACCAAATCCTCCTCCACAGTAACTAAACACAACAGCCTCTGAATACCCCATATACTCATAAACAGATCAATAGTGTTAACCAGTTTATAATAGGCAAACTCAACCCTCAGTCTGGCTGCCAACATTCCCACCACATCCACAGACCCCTGTCCCCGAATACTGTTCTTTCGGGTCTTCCATATTGCTCATTTAGCTGCCCCCTAACACAAAATTAAGCAAAATAACTACACCCCTTTGAGTAAACCTGTACTTTAGCCCAAATATAAACAGTTGGGAAGAGAAAACCTCTCCCAAAGCTGAGAACCAATTAGTGATCAGGTCAATCATCCCGACCAGCCTGGGACACTGTAAGAACAGACGTGCCAGAGTTTCAGTCAGCACAGAATGGACACCCTTCCCCAACAGTAGGATCCAGGTGTACCAGATGCATATTGGTGGCTATGGCTCCATGTATAATCCTCCATTGGAGGTCAGCTGTCCTCTTATCAATAGGCAGTTTGTGAAAAAGAGGCTCTTCAAAAAGCCACATCCCTGGTGGCGTGCCGGCCTTACGGGACTTGACAAGGACTCTCCAAGCCGGGATAACAGACTCATAAAATGGAGTCAGGCCAGGCAACTCACCCCCCTCCAGCTTTAAGAGGAAAAGGTGCTTGTCTAAGCCCAAACAGCCCGCTCTCCTCATCAACGTGTCGGCTGTGTCGACACAGCTAGAACTGTCACTGTACAACAGTCTCTGGGCTGCTTGAAGCCGGAAAGCCACGATCCTGGAAGAAATGTCCACCAGGCCTTGCCCACCCTCGTGCAGTGGCAGGTGCAGGGCTGCAGCTTTAATCCAGTGTTGTCCAGACCAGAAGAAATTGACAAGGGTCCTCTGAAGCTCTTGTATCAGACGGCTGTAAAATCATTAGTCTGTGCCACAAGGTAGAGGCAGCAAGATTATTAGCTACCAGTACCCTTCCCCTATAAGACAGCTGGGGCGGCACCCATTTCCACCTTGACAGTCTGTGTCGTGGAAAATCATTTTCAAATACAACGCTTACCAGAACTTTTAAAATCAAACATGCTCTTTATTACAACTGTACAGCCCACTGGCATGTCCCCGCGGAACACACCCCGCGGAACACACCCCCCAGAAGTCCATTTCCTATATTTATACACACATAGTATTATGTCCCTCCCCTATGCAAATGAAGTTTCCTTTCTGAAGTCATTCCCCACCATCATCCTTTAGTTCAAGCTTCCTACTTGTTCACGCCCTATAACGCCATCTGCTTTCAATTAGTTTATAATGGTGGCTGTTCTCTTAGGCGCCTACATGTCTAGTCTCATGCACTTAAGGGAATCAGCAGACTATATATCTAGGTGTCCAATTTCCCTAGGCGCCTACGTGTCTCTGGTATGTGTCCTGAGTGGAATTTGTCAGACTATATGTGTCTGTTCTAGCATTAGTGTGTCCAGTTGCCCTTTGTTCTGCTCTCCCCTATCCTTAGTGTGTGCAATTGTCTTAGAAGTCTATTTTTAATGTTCAGCTAGCTTATGTTACTACTACAATCCCCCCTCTGGGGCTATTAAGCCACATAAATGATACAAATAAGACTATGGGATAGTAAATGAAAAAACCTATGATAAACAAGAAAATACAAAAAATAAAAACAAAGTGAAGCATATAAACCAACTAGACCAAACATCTCCAATATTCATAAGAGTAAAAGATTCAATCAGAAACATTAAAGAAAACCTAACTAGACCAAACAGTTCAACAACATCCTTACAAATAAGACAATCTCCTCTTTAACACATGGCACAGAAAAAAGGTTCTGGGTGATGGTTATGACCATCCTCATGAATTTTTGTACACCACTTGCAATAGTGACGCAAATGACACTTTTTGTGGACATGTATAAGTAAACATATATCTGAACTGGGTAATTGAACATATACAGTGGGGAGAACAAGTATTTGATACACTGCCGATTTTGCAGGTTTTCCTACTTACAAAGCATGTAGAGGTCTGTCATTTTTATCATAGGTACACTTCAACTGTGAGAGACGGAATCTAAAACAAAAATCCAGAAAATCACATTGTATGATTTTTAAGTAATTCATTTGCATTTTATTGCATGACATAAGTATTTGATCACCTACCAACCAGTAAGAATTCCGGCTCTCACAGACCTGTTAGTTTTTCTTTAAGAAGCCCTCCTGTTCTCCACTCATTACCTGTATTAACTGCACCTGTTTGAACTCGTTACCTGTATAAAAGACACCTGTCCACACACTCAATCAAACAGACTCCAACCTCTCCACAATGGCCAAGACCAGAGAGCTGTGTAAGGACATCAGGGATAAATTGTAGACCTGTACAAGGCTGGGATGGGCTACAGGACAATAGGCAAGCAGCTTGGTGAGAAGGCAACAACTGTTGGCACAATTATTAGAAAATGGAAGAAGTTCAAGATGACGGTCAATCACCCTCGGTCTGGGGCTCCATGCAAGATCTCACCTCGTGGGGCATCAATGATCATGAGGAATGTGAGGGATCAGCCCAGAACTACACGGCAGGACCTGGTCAATGACCTGAAGAGAGCTGGGACCACAGTCTCAAAGAAAACCATTAGTAACACACTACGCCGTCATGGATTAAAATCCTGCAGCGCACGCAAGGTCCCCCTGCTCAAGCCAGCGCATGTCCAGGCCCGTCTGAAGTTTGCCAATGACCATCTGGATGATCCAGAGGAGGAATGGGAGAAGGTCATGTGGTCTGATGAGACAAAAATAGAGCTTTTTGGTCTAAACTCCACTCGCCGTGTTTGGAGGAAGAAGAAGGATGAGTACAACCCCATGAACACCATCCCAACCGTGAAGCATGGAGGTGGAAACATCATTCTTTGGGGATGCTTTTCTGCAAAGGGGACAGGACGACTGCACCGTATTGAGGGGAGGATGGATGGGGCCATGTATCGCGAGATCTTGACCAACAACCTCCTTCCCTCAGTAAGAGCATTGAAGATGGGTCGTGGCTGGGTCTTCCAGCATGACAACGACCCGAAACACACAGCCAGGGCAACTAAGGAGTGGCTCCGTAAGAAGCATCTCAAGGTCCTGGAGTGGCCTTGCCAGTCTCCAGACCTGAACCCAATAGAAAATCTTTGGAGGGAGCCGAAAGTCCGTATTGCCCAGCGACAGCCCCGAAACCTGAAGGATCTGGAGAAGGTCTGTATGGAGGAGTGGGCCAAAATCCCTGCTGCAGTGTGTGCAAACCTGGTCAAGAACTACAGGAAACGTATGATCTCTGTAATTGCAAACTAAGGTTTCTGTACCAAATATTAAGTTCTGCTTTTCTGATGTATCAAATACTTATGTCATGCAATAAAATGCAAATAAATTACTTAAAAATCATACAATGTGATTTTCTGGATTTTTGTTTTAGATTCCTTCTCTCACAGTTGAAGTGTACCTATGATAAAAATTACAGACCTCTACATGCTTTGTAAGTAGGAAAACCTGCAAAATCGTCAGTGTATCAAATACTTGTTCTCCCCACTGTACATGGAAATCATCCTTACGAAAATCGTGACACGCATGACCAACCCCCCAATCACTTCATAGAGACAGTTAGGATTACCAAAGGGGCAGTCAAGAGGTCCTCCAACCGCATTGCAAGGCTTTCCATACTTATTGGTATAATTGCCTGGGCTTCCCGGTACAAAATTAATCACCACAGGAGAGTCATCTCTCATTACAGACATCTGTTTAACTGTTGTCTGAACCACAATTAACTTTACCAGGGGTATAACACAACAAACTACAATACCCAGAGTCAATAACCCTCCTTCCAACACGATGGCCATCCTAGCAAACATGGCTCCCCACTTTCCTAACGCTAGGACTAACCAATCCCATACAAGGGAGTCTAAACCAGTATTAGCCTTTACTTCTGCTCATAATCCTTTGAGTTTGTCCATAGCAATATTGGGAATAAAGGTGCAACAGTCATCCCCAAACATGACACAAACTCCACCCTTCTCCGCTAAGAGCCAATGGAGAGCCTGTCTATTTCGCCAAGTCATTTTACTGGTAGCCTGTACCTGTTCCCCCAACGCCGTTGGAGCCGAATCAGTATAGTTAATGAACATCTGTTGGTTATAATATATATAATTAATCCACTCTAAATTTTTATTTGGTGTCATCCACAAAAACATAGATTCAAATCCTGATTTAACTTCATCTCTTGCCTTGAACTCTCGAGGTACACCTCTAGGCTGGCCAATTGCATCAAGGTATACCTCAGGGTCTTCCTCATACTTCCTTTTAACTCTAGAATTAACAGAGTCATCGTGGGGTGATTTAATAATGGTAACCTGTTGAATTGTTCTAACTAAGACACAAAGACCAATCCATTCATTAGGCAATACATTCAACAATTTGTTTTTTCCACACATCCAGAAATTATCCGCAATACCTCTGTCTTGATTCTTTAGCATAGTGAGAGACGGTGCAACCTGAGTTATGTGACCACACAACCCTTTTCTATTCATAATCAACCCTTTATCATTACTTTTACGAACTCCCACATTCTCTAACACCCAAATAGTATCACTTCTACTGTGGTGTTTCCTACATCAATTCCTTCGGTGTGGTGTCTGTAAAAACATTCATATTTTCCTTCAATCACGGTACCTCTGTCTAATTGAGGTACAGTTAATTCAGTCCTAATGTTATAGGCATCACAATCATTGTCTCCCAACATGGTCTTATTCAACATAGTTTTACCCCTAGTGCTTACCCAGAGCAATCCTATATTCTATGTCACACAAGGGAATAGAATACTTTCTATTGGTACAATGGTCCTTTTTCCAACTTACACAGTTTTTAAATGACAGTTCAGAAACTATTAAAAGATCAGACAAATGTGATTTTCTACACAAAATACAATTGTCCATTCTGTGTTTGTTTGTCATATACTTAGCCCATTTGGACCACTCGTTCTTCACTACTTCTTCTCGTGTGCTGTCCTTGAGTGGTTCTAATATATCTAATTCTGTCGCTTTTTCAATGTTCTTATCTTGAGGTAGATCATTAGAGTTTATCAGAAAGTTCCAAATGTCAGTAAAAAACTCTCCTGACTGATGTCTCAGGTTGCTTTGTTGGCACGGTGGTCTGCTTGGTAGGGGCAGTCGATGTCATCTAGTGGTAGCTACTGTGGTCGTCACAGCAGCCGCCACCCTTGTTGTTGTCACAGGTTCTTCCTGTTCAGGTGCAGGGGTAGGTCTTCACCTTCCACTGGTTCAATCTTGCTCATGATGAGCACCTACTCGTCTTTTTCTTTGATTCATGTCAGGTCACATCCTTTCGGGTCCCAAACGACTTCTCCCTTTGTTTGGTGATGTGTCCATCCACAGAGTGCAATCTCCGATAAGGGTTTGATCCTTATGATTGAGATAGACTTCAGTTCTCCTGCTTCTGTTATACATTGAGGTGGAACATAGATTCTAACCTTGTCAGTCTTTTTGGATTGTTCGGCTGATTCCATTCTTCTCTTCCTGCTCCCACCATACATCTTGATTGTGCATTAGTCTGTTGTTTCTATACTAGCATTCACTGTTGCTTCTGTTATGTCAATGTCATTATTCTTTTGTTGTTCTAACATCAATTGTCTGTAAAGGAGGCCATTCAAAAGTTTAAAAGTCAATTGTGGGGTAATCCCCATTTTCTTCAGCTTGCGGGACTTTTCCTCCTCTTTCTTCACCTGAAGCTCCCTCCTCAGGCCGGACTTAGCTTCCATCTGGAAGGGTTTCAATTTTAGGAAAGAAACGTTCTTATTCTGTTCCTTGTGAGGCCTCTCCTCCTCTTCTGGGTGCATTAGTCGGTGCACGTGTCATATTTTGGCTTTCACTTGATTTACTGTTTTCTTGGCTCCTCCCTGGCATCTCAATCGTTTCCGCTGCTCCTGCTCCCTCCAGGCTCCCTCCTGGTGAATCAGCATCCTCTGTGTCCTCATCTCTATGTGGTTGTATCCTTCTCTCTGTTGGGACTCAGCTGCAGTGGTTCAGATGGTACCACGTCTGGCTTCTTTTCACTTGGACGGCCGTTCTTGTTGCTTTGGCCACCTCATAGGGTCCATCTCTCCTCGGTTGATCCCACTTCCTCCGGATCCCTCCAACATGGACTAGATCTCCTGGTATCACTGGGAGAGGTCCTTCTGGTCCCCTTGGATCATCAGACGCAGAACCTCTCATCCTGGTTCAGGTTTCTGCCTACTTTCTGTGAAGCATTCATACTTAGAGACTTATGGCCTCTGTTCTAAGATTGCACCATACATCCTCTTACTTCCATCACTCATCACACAACAAACAGACATTCCAGCTGAAGCTGGCGAACCCCTCTCCTTCTGGTTTCCTAAACATAAGACTTGGAAAACAACAGACAAAACATAACAACATTGACAATGTTATGTGTTATGCATAAATATATTCATGCAAACTGAAATCTGAGACCATGACAATTCCCACTCTCTCTTTACCTGACTCTATGCCTCCGGGATACTTTTCTGCTGGACTCCACAAAAATAAAAGCCCTAAAAAGCTTCCTCATGCTTCCACCCAGTCTTCCCCTTTCGGCCACAGGTTCTGAGAGGTGTTCCCAAATCATGTCATTTTTACTTAGTTTCCCATCTACTCCATTTCAACTGATAATCATGTGCATAACCTACAATTAACATTCTCTCTTCTTGAATTAATTCAACACTGTATATGCTTTCATATCAATCCCTTTAACATGTTTGTTTAGAGTATAATATCCTATCATCCATTCTCTTTCACATGATGTATTAAAAATAAAACAAGTAGCCTCCAAACTCAACCCAGTATGTCTATAGTGGAATCTAATCTCTCTCTCTTTCTCTCTCTGATTCCACATCCTCTGTCATGGTGTTTTCAAGCTCACCCATTATTCAGCTGGACCTTACTTCTCGTGAGACTTATGCACCCACCAAAGAGAGACATAAAGAACTTTACCACTGCAGTGTTGTAAGAAGTATACCACCAGCCTGGTGTATCTTGATGTACACTCAGTCTCCAGAATGCAGCCCAAGCCCTTCCATTTCTGGCTGTTTTTTCCTGAGGACATACACACTAACACATGGGTTATTCCCTGACAACATTAGCAAGATCACTAAATCTTAATTTTTAATAACAGCCCTATGTAACCATTCTGCCTCAAATACCTGGCCTCCTGCCACAGAAATATTCAATGATAGTCAAATGATGTTCCCTACATCAACTGCTGTACAATAACATGTAATCAGTCAAATGTCTTCCAGTTGGATTAATATCCAATCCTATCAAAACTAAGTAATAAGTTTCTTAAACTTTTGCTCTAGTGTTCAAAATGCCACCACTTATTCTTTTTACCATATCTTTAGATATGTGAATTGTTCTATTTACTTTAGAATTGTCCCTATATTTTACACAGCCAGCTGTCTTTCCTTTTCTGTGAATTATCTCTATTATTATACATAGTTTCTAGAAATAACACCCCTTCACTATCATTACCTTCATTTATGAGTCCCCTAACCCATAACAGCCATTGTTTGATACATACTTAAAACATCCTTAAGTCAATTTATATATCATTTATATCAGTATCAGTCCCTCCTCAGGAACATATACACAACCTTATGTTCCTCAAAACAAAAATAAATTGACCAAACGAGAAAAAGAGAAAAAAAATATATATTTTTTTAATAATAATTACACATTTGCAATAAATTTCCACTATTTGTAATGTAATTAAACCTGGAGAAAACGTCCATCTGTTTCATTCTATGCCCATGTTATTATTGGTCTCTTTCTTCTTCATTCTTGGGTATCATCGCACAACAGACTACCTTTTTATTCAATTACTTATATTATTATATTTTATCATTACAATTCCAATGGCATTATAAAACAAAAAAAAAAAAAAAAAAAAAAAAAACCTGTAATCTAATATTCTGTAAGTTTTGTCAACCACCTTGTCTCAGGATTAGTTTCCAGAGCTTCCCTAGGCCTATTAAATTTAAACAGTTCTATATCTAAATAACTAAACAGTTATTTCTTAAATACATTTTCCAACCCAATATTCAGGATAACAGTCCTTAGTGTTTACTTTAACTCAAATTTGACCTTATCTATTCAATACACAACATCCCTTTAATAATTAACATTTATACTAAACACTTTAAATACCAGTATTATCTATTTTCCAATAGCCCCTTTGTCTCAGTTTTTCTCTCATTTGTGGCCTGATAATAAAAAGATCAGTACCCCAATTCCTTTAAGTCATTACTCTCCCTGACCCATATCATTTCAGCATGTCTTTTTTTAGATACAGTTCACAGGTCATCAGACACAGTTGTCCCTCACTGTTCAGTCGGTTAGGGTGGGTTTGATCTCCACACCCACTTGTGGTGATATTCTCTCCCATGCCTTAAAGCATTCTGACGTCACCTTCTTATGATAACTCCCTTATTCCACCAGTGTTCTCTCAGATGAATTACAGATGATGTATTTATCAACAAAACCCTTACAGAAACCCACACTCCAATAAACTCTTTGAAATAACTTTCAACACTTTTTATATGCATAATGAACAAAACACATTTGTGTATTTACCCAAAGACCATAACCCCAAGGAACTGATAGTTTTACCTATGAACCCATGTTATATCAAAAATAAAAATTAAAATAAACCTATTTGAATAACTTATTCAATTTAAGGGTACAACTCTTCATAATTTTCCCAGGGACATAATAGATTTTCAAAGTAATTATACAGTTTGAATAGAGTCTGGTGTCTTAAACATTTTATAAGTAAATCCCACCTGTTCCAACAATTTCTAGTAAAAGGTGATCAGTCTTTCACAGGAAATTCCTAGGATTCAGGGCATTTTGACACCATTAAGATGTTTCCACTCCCCCTTTCTTTAGGAACAACTTAAATACATTTTTCAAAAACATGTCCATCCTTTTGCATACCCAATTTGAAACTGAATTGGAAAAAACCCTTCCAATAAATCTACTAATGCATATTCATTCCCAGTACATGGTGTACTTACTAGTGAACCATAAGCCAATAATCGCAAAGGGACTGGACTCACTCATCCAGAACTCCATGTTTTAGCCTTATCCAGATATTTTTATTTTTAAAGCGTCTGACTTTAATTAACTGCTTTCCACAGTAATGCAGTCTCCAATGACATTGTTGACCAGAGAAGATTAAAAAACCCTTTTTTTTTTTCTTATTCTTTCTGGAAAAGAAAGTGTACATATCGTTAATATTCACAATGTTACCTTTTAGTCAGCAAACCAATAATTTTACTTATCCATAGATTTTATTCTAAAGCGTCTTTAACAGTTCCAGAGAATTGTGGTATATAATGTCTAACAATTAAAATTCCATCGTTACTCTACTAGATGTCAAGTCAAACGTGATCTAATACTTCTTCTTGACCACATATAAACTGTAATCTCTATGAAACACTCATTGTTCGCTCAGAGACTATACACCGCCAAGTAAAAAATTCCATTCTCACTAACCTCAAACCAATTAGTTGTTTGTTATTTTGACAAGGATATAAACTCTTGTATAGCGGCATTTCCTACTACCGCACTAAGTTCTAATGTCACATTACACTAATTTTCCCATACCCGATATACCTATATCCAGAACAGAGAGCTATTTTCTTATTGGTTCTTAGATCTTGTCAATAGTTCTGCCAATCACCCGCACGTCTGCGAGGACTAGAGGAACCACACACACAACCTCATCGCAATGTATTTTCTGATGATAGAATGTTGACATCAGAACGCCTACAAATCGAGCTTCACATTTTGGTCCCATGCGACTATTTATTTATTTATTTTTCCTAAATACTCCCATGTATTTCTACACCTTTTATTTACTATTTTTCCGAGGTAGAGCCAATCTCCTTTCCAATTAATAATTCATTTGTCACATCACTTAATTTCTTTTATCGAAGCCTACTCTATACAGTACATACATTATTTCTGAATACTACAGATGACTTAATGTCTTATTCTAGTACAGTACTTCAAATATCACTGTTTTTTTCCCTTTACAGATATCATTATTTATTCATTTGGTTTGTTGTTACAGTTCTAATCAATTTTTAAGATTACATTTACGTTACATTTAAGTCATTTAGCAGATGCTCTTATCCAGAGCGACTTACAAATTGGAAAGTTCATACATATTCATCCTGGTCCCCCCGTGGGAATTGAACCCTCAACCCAGGCGTTTGTAAGCACCATGCTCTACCAACTGAGCCACACAGGTCCACTGCCCGTTCCATTAAGATCTCTATCTAACGTCTTACTTTTACCTTTAGTTATTTATTTTGTCTATACTTTCTTACCTCTTCTCTATATTCTTATTGTTTCATTGTCTTTTATCCCATTTTACTGTTTAATTCCTGATTCACGGTTTTAGTGAAACCAACCTCTCATATTCTGGTCTCTGTCCTTCAGGCTATTTTTAGACCGTAGCTTCTGTAGACACAGAGTGATCGACGGCCTGTTTTTTCCTCTTCCTTTGTTACACCGTTCGTGAATCCTTAATCTGTCCTGAATTTCACTATTTATCACTATTTATCTTAACTAACCTAGATTCGTTTTTAACTTTATAGTACAATTTCAATTTATCAACGATTCTACTTTCTGTTTTGTTACCACACTGTTCTATTCATATTATACTATTCGGTTAACTCCTCTTTAATTATTTTTATTCATTATTTATTTTGATACCTTTTTAGTAATTTTACTATGGTCGCTTACTACTTTATCACGTCAGTGTTTTTATCCTTGATTATAACTTATTTTACTTCGATGTTCCTTAATCTCGCTTCCTCTATACAATAGTTAGAGGCACCCTTCCTCAACTTTCTACTCTGTCACAGGAGGGCTGCGCGCTCCCTCTTCTGGACGCTCTGCCTACACACACACACAACCCATCCTTTCTTTCTTCCTAATGTTCTATCTCTACACAGATCTACTCATTTCTTACAACATTATCATTCATCCTTTTATGTTTCATCCGTTCATTCAATCCCTTTGTTTTTACCTCAAAACAACTCAGTCTTTCTTTATTGACTTAATTCACTTCCTCCTACATAAGCCTAGACTTCTAGGATTTCTACAATATGACGAGACTACTGTCTAATCGGATCAGCTTGTCTTCATATTCTATTCACCCCCCCAATACTGATCTTTACTTCTATTATTTAGAGTAGTATTGTGGCGTGACCTACTGAATTACAAAACCCTGTTAGCTAGACAGAGCGGTTTTTTATTCGCAGGATTTCTTTTGCATTTGAACGCCGCACAATCGGGCAAACGTCCTAAATATTCATCCGTACAGTCCTCCTTTCAGAGCGTTAACCATGAAATATTTATTTAACTACTGATTTATGCTTTGACCGTATAAGCTACTTTTGCAGTTGAACGCCGCACAATCGGGCAAACGTTTTTCCTACAACCTAATATTTATAAGCTACTTTTGCAGTTGAACGCCGCACAATCGGGCAAACGTTTTTCCTACAACCTAATATTTATAAGCTACTTTTGCAGTTGAACGCCGCACAATCGGGCTAACGTTTTTCCTGCGTCCTAAATATTCATCCGTTCAGTCCCCCGTTCTGGGGCGGTAGCCATGAAGTATTTATTTACTAAATATCCATCCACAGATCATTCTGCGGTAAATATCCCACCCAAGCAGACCTCTTCAAAAATGTTCCTTTTTTAAAGAGCGGTATCGTGGCTTCCTACATACTTATTTATGCAGCTCTCTCTTTTTAGAGCCGCATCCATAAGTAACCTGTCCAAGCGTTCCTTCTACTAATTTTATTGAAGAGGTATTACAGGATTTTCTACCTACATTATCTGTTTTTACCGTATGGGCTGTCCCACATTATAGCCAGCCATCTCAGCCAGATGGCGCAAACAAGCGCATCATTTAAGCTACACATTCGAACGGTCTGATCAGAACGAGCGCATGCATGCCCACTCCGCTAAACACCTAACACAAGCAAAGTTCACATCGCCTATTCACTCATTTTCTATACATGCGCATACATTTATATTTAATACAATTCCCCAAATTACACATACATGCAAATTCATTGAATTTAAAAGTTCTTTTGTATTTACTGGTTTCATTTTAGGAAATTTGAAAGAGAGACTTACGTGGCGCTCCTCTCGCTGAGACAGTATCTCTGAAGCAATCTTACACAAACATTTCAACTATTGTAAGAACTTGCTTACCGTCTAGTTGGGCGGCCACCCTTGTTTGCCAGATTGTCCAAAGAAACTATCTCCAGCCCTGAACGCCATTCCTCAGTCCCTGTCCCTCCTGGCTCAGCTCGCCAAATATGTCGTGGAAAATCATTTTCAAATACAACGCTTACCAGAACTTTTAAAATCAAACATGCTCTTTATTACAACTGTACAGCCCACTGGCATGTCCCCACGGAACACACCCCGCGGAACACACCCCCCAGAAGTCCATTTCCTATATTTATACACACATAGTATTATGTCCCTCCCCTATGCAAATGAAGTTTCCTTTCTGAAGTCATTCCCCACCATCATCCTTTAGTTCAAGCTTCCTACTTGTTCACGCCCTATAACGCCATCTGCTTTCAATTAGTTTATAATGGTGGCTGTTCTCTTAGGCGCCTACATGTCTAGTCTCATGCACTTAAGGGAATCAGCAGACTATATATCTAGGTGTCCAATTTCCCTAGGCGCCTACGTGTCTCTGGTATGTGTCCTGAGTGGAATTTGTCAGACTATATGTGTCTGTTCTAGCATTAGTGTGTCCAGTTGCCCTTTGTTCTGCTCTCCCCTATCCTTAGTGTGTGCAATTGTCTTAGAAGTCTATTTTTAATGTTCAGCTAGCTTATGTTACTACTACATCTGGCGCACACTTTCTCCACTACACGCTCCCAAAACATGACATCATGTAACAACTTAACATTAAAATGCCAATAAGGTGATGACCTTCGTGGACAAGTGAATATCAACAGTAACAATGTGGTGATCAGAGAAACCCTCAGGAGTGATGTCACACCTTCCAACCCTACTACAGTAGAGATCAGATACATACAACCTGTCTAACCTTCCAACCCTACTACAGTAGAGATCAGATACATACAACCTGTCTAACCTTCCAACCCTACTACAGTAGAGATCAGATACATACAACCTGTCTAACCTTCCAACCCTACTACAGTAGAGATCAGATACATACAACCTGTCTAACCTTCCAACCCTACTACAGTAGAGATCAGATACATACAACCTGTCTAACCTTCCAACCCTACTACAGTAGTGATCAGATACAACCTGTCTAACCTTCCAATCCTACTACAGTAGTGATCAGATACATACAACCTGTCTAACCTTCCAACCCTACTACAGTAGTGATCAGATACAACCTGTCTCACCTTCCAACCCTACTACAGTAGTGATCAGATACAACCTGTCTAACCTTCCAATCCTACTACAGTAGTGATCAGATACAACCTGTCTAACCTTCCAACCCTACTACAGTAGAGATCAGATACATACAACCTGTCTAACCTTCCAACCCTACTACAGTAGAGATCAGATACATACAACCTGTCTAACCTTCCAACCCTACTACAGTAGAGATCAGATACATACAACCTGTCTAACCTTCCAACCCTACTACAGTAGAGATCAGATACATACAACCTGTCTAACCTTCCAACCCTACTACAGTAGAGATCAGATACATACAACCTGTCTAACCTTCCAACCCTACTACAGTAGAGATCAGATACATACAACCTGTCTAACCTTCCAACCCTACTACAGTAGAGATCAGATACATACAACCTGTCTAACCTTCCAACCCTACTACAGTAGAGATCAGATACATACAACCTGTCTAACCTTCCAACCCTACTACAGTAGAGATCAGATACATACAACCTGTCTAACCTTCCAACCCTACTACAGTAGAGATCAGATACATACAACCTGTCTAGCCTTCCAACCCTACTACAGTAGAGATCAGATACATACAACCTGTCTAACCTTCCAACCCTACTACAGTAGAGATCAGATACATACAACCTGTCTAACCTTGCTGCACTGACACCACCTTCATTAACTTTTAGCCATGTGTACTGCCTAACTGTTGCCTTCCTTCCTCTCCACACATCAGAAAGCTCAAACTCAGTTAATAGACCAGACAGACAAGTAGCTGACCGCAGATGAGGTTCTTCAGTGTTGTGATCAACAGTAAAATCTACTGTACAGTTCTAGTTCCCCCCTAAAACCAGACACCCCTCTTGGTCCCACTGTTTTAAGGTTTCCTTTATTTGATCAAATACAGCAATACGCTCTGTACCCTCATTAGGAGCATACACTTTCAAAATAACAAATAAAAAAACATAACATCCACCTTGACCAATAAAACCCGACCCTGGACATGTCACCCCTAAGCCCGAGGAAAACAAGATGGCCTCCCCAGCACTGAAATTAGTACCATGACTGAGTATACGCTGCCCCTCCCACCACATACCCCAGTCAACCTCATTGTCCTCATCACTATGTGTCTCCTGTAGGAAAACTACATTAAGCCTTTTCTGTTTTATTACTTCTAATACCCAAGCCCTCTTATTCCTGTCCCTTCCCCCATTAATATTGAGAGAACCTCCCCTTAGTACCTCCATATAGAAAGGAGAAGCAGAAGAAACCACAGAGAAACCAAAGAGAAAAGACACCCTATGAGGCATGATCATCATCATTGTTTTAATGTTCTCTTAACCTGACCACGTTTCCCACCACCTTTAGCTGCTGTGACAGCAGTAACACATGTCCTCAAGTGAAACCGCTTCTTCTCACTCAACTGGTCTAACTCCACCGTCTTCTGTAACATCACAGCTGACCTCACAAACTTATCAACATCAAAAACATCTGCCAATTTCACAGATTTCCCAAAAGTCTGATCCAGGAACCCATTTACCTCTTCTAGACTGTAAATTGAGTCTTCACCAGCTGCTATCTTATCAAAAGAGATATCCATATCCTTATCCTGATCTTCCTCAACTGAGGCCACAGACCACTGACTCCCCTCTACCACATCCCTCTCAACACTCCCCACTTGCACCCCATCACTCGTACCAGGCATCTGCTCCACTACCTGGGAGACTAGCTCCAACTGAACCCCCTCCTGTACCCCATTACTCGTAGTGGGCATCTCCTCCACTACCTTAGAGCCTAGCTCCACCTGAACCCCCTCCTGTACCCCATTACTCGTAGTGGGCATCTCCTCCACTACCTTAGAGACTAGCTCCACGTGAACCCCCTCCTGTACCCCATTACTCGTAGTGGGCATCTCCTCCACTACCTTAGAGACTAGCTCCACGTGAACCCCCTCCTGTACCCCATTACTCGTAGTGGGCATCTCCTCCATTACCTTAGAGCCTAGCTCCACCTGAACCCCCTCCTGTACCCCATTACTCGTAGTGGGCATCTCCTCCACTACCTTAGAGCTCCACATGAACCCCCTCCTGTACCCCATTACTCATACCAGGCATCTCCTCCACTACCTTAGAGCCTAGCTCCACATGAACCCCCTCCTGTACCCCATTACTCATACCAGGCATCTCCTCCACTACCTTAGAGCCTAGCTCCACATGAACCCCCTCCTGTACCCCATTACTCATACCAGGCATCTCCTCCACTACCTTAGAGCCTAGCTCCACATGAACCCCCTCCTGTACCCCATTACTCATACCAGGCATCTCCTCCACTACCTGGGAGCCTAGCTCCACATGAACCCCCTCCTGTACCCCATTACTCGTAGTGGGCATCTCCTCCACTACCTGGGAGCCTAGTGTTACGTTCCCCAGTTTCTGTGTTGTAGTTTCTATTTGAGTGTGTGTGTTTCAGGAGATGGCTTCCTAATTCTCCCCAAGCAGCTGATTGGTCGGCCCCAATTGATGATTGGAGAGCTGACCCCGCCCCCTCGTCAAGATACAGCTGTTTCTAATCACAATTGCCACCTGAAGCTATATAAAAGCCAGTGTTCTCTTCAGGAAGAGAGAGCTCATAGGCAGGCGGAGAGCTCATAGGCAGGCGGAGAGCTCATAGGCAGGCGGAGAGCTCATAGGCAGGCGGAGAGATCATAGGCAGGCTGAGAGATCATTGCTGAGAGAGAGAGTGGTTTATGGCTGAGGGTTATAGCATGTTGGTT